>NC_039365.1:27094970-27440655 GCF_003573695.1 Papaver somniferum
ACAGTTGTTACAAAATGAGAGCTGTAGAGAGAAGAAGCAGAATGGATATGAAGATCGAAGAAGAAGGGGTTTGGTTGGTTTTTATCTCAGTCTTTACAATAAATAAAGGTTAATGACTAGAGCTGTATTTTCGGGTAGAAATGGTTCTGATGAGAAAAAGGAGATGAGCAAAAAGCATTGATATTTGATAGCATGAATGACCAATGGAGAGTTACCAACCTTTGGATGGTTAGTTTTAGATGATCCTGACCCTTGTTAATTAGTCTATTTAATTTCTACATATATGCTTTTCGTACTGCTGAGCCTGAAATGACTTATCAGTTGGGTGACGTTAGCGAACACCCGTTGGAGAAGCTTTCGGAGAGACAAATGAGTAATTCTAAAGCCATGGATGAAAATAAGAAGAAAATCCAAACCCAGATTTATATGACTGGGGTTTGAAAGATTTCGACGTCGGTAAGCCCCTTGGTAGAGGAAAATTTGGGAGAGTTTATATGGCCAGAGAAAAGTGTTGCAGCTGTAACAATAAAACCTCAAAGAAAGATGTTATAAAATAAATTTTTGGAAGGATTAAACAAACACTCAATGGATAGCAAACATAGGACAGAGTCACGTGTTCAACACGCTGTCCTTAACACGATAGTTCACCAGTACACCTAAAAAATGAGCGATGCCTATACCTCGTGATGAAGTCGTATCCAGGATAAAACTGCCCGTTGCAAATATTGTTAGCACTACAATACTTTCCCACTCATACGAACTCAACATCAATGGCACATAATGAAAGTAAAAAACCACACAGAGGGAGAGAGACGAAAAGAAGAGGATAGTAGCTCTTCTGGACACGAATTGAAATGAAGAAGTCGAGTTCCTTTTATAGGCAAAAATGAGAGAGGTGAAATCAATGAACATTAATGTGCGAAATTATGTTTCATGATGTCGACATAAATCAGTCATAAAATAGTCAAAAAACGGTAAGAAATAATGTCGTCATTCATGCACATAATTATGTTATAAATTATTTTGGTAAGAAGATAATATCACCCTGGTCAAATGCCCCCCCCCCCACCCCCAACCCCATTTAAAACATAATTTAATATGATTTTAAAACGTTTTAGGAAATAATTCAATGGAATAATTAATTCAAAAAGATAAGTCTTGGCACGAGCCCGAGCCCTAAGCTCTAACCTTAGTGAAAACAAATATGTTTTTGCCCCACTCGTTCCACCCACATTGTTTTACTAACTATCCACAAAAAATTAGTTAAATAGTGGAACTCCTCTTTAGTTATACCCTATGTGGGACTAAAGGTCATATTTCATTCACTCATAAGAAAATGAGCAAGTACCCTTAGAGACTCAAAGGTCCTAAGTTCCATTCCCACCAAGACTATAAAATCAACACAATAAAACTCATTTTTCCAACAATCCCCCACATGAATGAAATACATATAAAAATAAGAAAATGGAAAGCGAGAAATACCACTTAGGCAAGAGGTGTTCATGAGGTCTTGAACCTTTGCTTAGTGAGAAATTGTCGGGACTACTTGATGGACAGTGAACGCGATGTCTTGAACTGCCATCGTTTGGTGTAATCCGCGATAATAACCACGCGCGATATCTCTCTAGGTGCTGTCAAGTTCGTGTCGTTGTGTCCTTTTTGGCCCTGGACAAATCCCGTTTCTCATAATGCTCTAGAGAATCAGCTCTATTCTCATAGGAAGCGACCCACTTCCACATTCAGATAGGTGAGTTCCATCAAGAGTGTTTACTGCTACACCCCACTTCAATCTTAAATTGAAACTATAGAACTCATTAAGACTTAATAGAAAGTCATCCTCACATGCAGTCACACTATCACGTCTACACCATAGGGAAGGGGCAGAGAATGAAATTCTCTGATAGTGTTTACCTTAACCCGCCACAAATTAGTTTCTCATTCAAAACCTTGATCTTGGGATCTCCAGTCAGCAAGGTTGAGTATCCTTCATGGCAAGTTTATTTAATGAGCTTAAGCCCCATCCCCTTTGATGCATTATTAACTATCTCTTTGGACAAACCTTTCGTCAAAGGGTTTGCGATATTCTCCTTGGACATAATCCAGTCAATGGAAATAACGCCAATTGAGATTAGTTATTCTTAGCTTTAGCTATTACAGCTTGGCTAACACAAAGTATATATATAGCTGGCACAGGCCTATGCCAGAGAGGAATGTCTTCGAAAAAGAATCTTAGGCACTTAGCCCCCTCTCATGCTTTATCTAACGAAATACTCTCATATTCCATAATAAATTGAGCAGTATATGTCTGTTTGGAAATCTACGAAGAAAAAAAACCCTCATGCTAGAGCGAAAACATATCCAGTCGTAGACTTAGACTCCTCTGAATCAACTATCCAGTTTGCGTAACAAAGTCCTTCAAGGACATCAAGATATCTTCCATAAATCAAACAAAAGGCAACAGAGTATTTTAGGTACCGTAATACTCAACTAAGTGCATCCCAATGCTCTTGCTCTGGACTAAAATTATATCTACTTAACTTACTCACTATATAGGCAATGTATGGACTCTTAAAGTTCATTAAATTCATCAAACATCCTATAACTCTTGAGTATTCAAGTTAAGATACTCCATTACCCTTATTTTTCTCGAGTCTACAAGTAGAATCGTATGGAGTACACACATGCTTACAACCAGACTGATTTTATCTCATAAGCACAAATTCAACATAATCAGAATGACTAAGATTATAAATTTTTTGATTATCTTCTAATCCTCATCTTTAAGTCTTTCAAGTCAACATTCTCATTCAACGTGTACCTTTAGTGGAATTAATCACATCTATGTTTGTATTAAGTATAAAAATATCATCAACATACAAGCATACAATTACACAAGCATCCTTACAAGTTGCTTGAAATATACTTGTCAGATTCATTAACTTAAATCCACTACTCATTATCATATGATCAAATTTTCATATCACCGTTTACGTGCTTATTGGAAAAACCATACAAAAACTTGTTCAACTTACAAAATTTGTCTTCACAACCTTTCACTACAAAGTCCTCAGGTTGGTCTATGTAAATTTCTTTATCTAATTCACGGTTTTAAAATGTCGTCTTAACATCCAACTGATGTATCTCAAAGTTGTTTATGGCAGCAATAACGATTAACATCTTAACAGAAGTAATTCTCGTCACAGGTGAATAACAATCAAGGAAATCTACACCTTCTTTTAGTTTATAGCCTTTATCTACCAACCTAGCCTTATATTTTTCCATCCTTCCATATACCTTATGTTTCCTCTTAAAGACTCATTTTACATCCTATGGTCTTACTCCCTTGAGGTAAACTAGCATGCTCCTAAGTCTGGTTCAGACGGACTTAGTCCATTTCACTAAATGAAGCTTCTTACCAGAATAAGGCCTCGGTAAATGTTTATGGATTATATTATGGAGCTCAGACTAAGCTAGGAAAATAATGAATTCAAGTCCAAAGGAGGTTTTGGTTCTAGCTTTTACTTCTCCTAGGCACAGTTTCTACTTCATCTTCCTCTAAAGGTAAAGTCTGACTGGTTGAAGGGACATCTAGGGGATCAACACCTCTCTTACAAGAGTCGGTTTTCAAAGGAAAAACATTTTCAAAAAAAACATCATCCCTAGACTCCATAATAGAATTCACACCAATTTCAGAACTCACAAACATAAATCTATATGCAGGAGTATGCTCAGGATACCCTATGAAGACACATTCAACATTTTTGGGTCCTATCTTGGTTGTTTTAGGTTTAGGGATCTGAACCTTAGCCAAACACCCCCAAACTTTGAAGTATGCAAAAGAAGGTTGTTTACCTTTCCACAATTCATATGGAGTTTTATCTGATCCTTTAAAGGGTACTCTATTCAGGATATAGCAGGCTGAGAGGACAACTTCCCCCCACAAGTTCGAAGGTAATCCCGAACTAATTAACATAGCATTCATAATCTCCTTAAGGGTACGATTCTTACGTTCAGCTACACCATTAGACTGGAGGGGGTAACTTCGTGTATTATGCCATGTTCTACAAATAAATCTCCCATGGGAATTCTGTACTCACCACCACGGTCAGACCTAATGGTTTTAATGGTAGTATTCAATTGGTTTTCAACTTCTAGTTTATACATCTTAAAGGCTTCTAAGGCGTCATCCTTAACTCTAAGCAAATATATATGGCAATACCTAGTACACTCGTCTATAAAAGTAACAAACCATTTATTACCACCTCTAGTTTGAACGGATTTCAAGTCGACTAGGTATGAGTGAATTAATTCTAAGGGTTTAGAAATTCTATGAACATTTTTGCTAAAAAGTTTTCTAGCATACTTTGTATATTTCACATTTGTGTTCCTTTTCCAAACTGAATTTGGGTATGCAACCTACATTGGATAGTTATGCATTGACTTATAAATAACATGTCCAAGTCTACCATGCCAAACATTAAAAGACACACAAAAGAAAGCACAAGAATCAACTATGTTCACTTCATCAGATTTTTATTTAAGCATATATAGACCCTAAGTCTTTTAACCATTTCCTAAAAATAATTTCTCTTAGTTACGACAATTTTTCCTGACTCAGTTAATTTCTTAAGTCTTTTACCATCTTCAACAAAACAAGGTACAAGATTCTTTCTTGTACATGCTCGGAACATGAAAAAATCATTCAATGTGAGAGTATTACAGATATGAGCTTCTACTCGACCTTTTCCTTTCAAGCAACCTTTGTCGCAAATGAGTTACTCATAAAGAGTTTCTCGACATCCCTTATCCTCTGATAAGAGGTGAATAGGTCTTTGTAAACAAACATGCTTGGTGGATCCAGAGTCCACCCACCAGTCTTTCACATTGGTTATTAAAATAAATTCTGACATCATGCCATCCACTGAGCTCGTTCTAGTTTGTTTCAACTAAATTAGCATTAACTTTCTACATATTAAGGTTTTACGTTATCTACAATTACTGCCATTTGACCAGGAATTTTACAAACATAACAAACACCTTTAATCAAAGTAATGCTAGATTTAAGTCCGTGAAACATACCTTTCTTACGAGAGCTATGCAAAGTGTTCCATTTGACGTTCTCACCTTCGTCATCTTTGGAAGATTTATTTTCAGCCACATGCGCCTATTAGCCATGTCCTTTGTAGATGACACCTTTATTCACAAACCACAATTCCGAATCAGAAAATAAAATATGAATTTTGAAGATAACATCTAGAATTACAAACTTCCACCATTTCAAAAAACTCATGGTTACCCCATAAAAACTAATATTGTCAACAACAAATTTCTGCTCGTCAGAATTTTTCAGGAACATTTTCCTGTTTTGCAAAATATCGGAAAAATACTTTTACAACTCCAAAAGTTCTGAAATTTTATGTGGGTAACTATCAAGATATATTCTACATTCTTCCACAAATAACATCCACGCTTGTTGGGTGCAATGATTAAAGACAAGGAACAATAATAAAAAAAATATTTATACTTATCTCCTTTATAATGGAAGTGATCGGTTTGACAAAACGGATGAGCTCCCCAGAAAATTTTGCAGACCCATCAACATCTTTCTTACCCATTGTTACAGATAGAAAATACTATCGTGTTAAGATTGTTGCAGCTGTAACAATAAAACCTCAAAGAAAGATGTTATAAAATAAATTTTTGGAAGGATTAAACAAACACTCAATGGATAGCAAACAGAGGACAGAGTTACGTGTTCAACACGCTGTCCTTAACACGATAGTTCACCAGTACACCAAAAAAATGAGCGATGTCTATACCCCGTGGTGAAGTCGTATCCAGGATAAAACTGCCCATTGCAAATATTGTTAGCACTACAATACTTGCCCACTCATACGAACTCAACAGCAATGGCATATAATGAAAGTAAAAAACCACACACAGGGAGAGAGACGAAAAGAAGAGGATAGTAGCTCTTCTGGACACGAATTGAAATGAAGAAGTCGAGTTCCTTTTATAGGCAAAAATGAGAGAGGTGAAATCAATGAACATTAATGTGCGAAATTATGTTTCATGATGTCGACATAAATCAGTCATAAAATAGTCAAAAAAACGGTAAGAAATAATGTCGTCATTCATGCACATAATTATGTTATAAATTATTTTGGTAAGAAAATAATATCACCCTGGTCAAATGCCCCCCACATTTAAAACATAATTTAATATGATTTTAAAACGTTTTAGGAAATAATTCAAAAAGATAAGTCTTGGCACGAGCCGAGCCCTAACCTTAGTGAAAACAAATATGTTTTTGCCCCACTCGTACCACCCACATTGTTTTACTAACTATCCACAAAAAAATAGTTAAATAGTGGAACTCCTCTTTAGTTATACCCTATGTGGGACTAAAGGTCATATTTCATTCACTCATAAGAAAATGAGCAAGTACCCTTAGAGACTCAAAAGTCCTAAGTTCCATTCCCACCAAGACTACAAAATCAACACAATAAAACTCATTTTTCCAACAAAAAGAAGGTAAGCAACGCTCACTTTCAGAACCTTTCTGTATATTTGATTTTGGACTCTGAAGTAATTTTTGGGTGTTTTTTTGTTTGTGTGTGTATCGCAGCATCAGTATGTTTGTGCACTGAAAGTAATTTATAGATGCCAAGTAGAGAAATACGATCTACTTCCTCAGCTCAAAAGAGAAATGGAAATACAGAGTGCATTAGATCATCCAAACATTCTTAGTCTCTATGGTTGGTTTGGTGATGATATAAGGATTTTCTTGATTCTTGAGTATACCCATAAAGGTGAACTTTATGGCTTACTTCGTGAAACTGGTCATTTCACTGAGAAACAAGCTGCTACTGTAAGCAAAAACCCATAAATTTTGATTTCTAATCAGTTTTTTGTTTGTTTGGATTTGTTTATCTTTGGTTTGTTTATGTTACTTTGCTGATTATGTTCTTTGGGTTCTGTTCGGTTTTGATTGAATTTTAGTACATTGCAAGCCTTGCAAAAGCATTGTCGTACTGTCATGAGAAGCATATCATTCATAGAGATATCAAGCCGGAGAATTTGTTGCTTGATCATGAGGTAATCTTTCGATATCTCTCAATCCTTTAAACGTATCCTGTTGTCGCGTAGAAGTCAGACATTGCCAAGTTGCTAATTGATATTTGTGCATACATGGAACGGAGATGAGATTTACTTCTATCCTCCTTTTTATTGCAGGGTCGACTGAAACTTGCAGGTTTTGGATGGTCTGTGCAGTCAAAAGATAGGAGACATACAATGTGTGGGACATTGGATTACTTAGCACCAGAAATAGCGGGGAACAAAGTTCACGATTGTTCTGTTGATACCTGGACTGTGGGTGTACTGTGTTTTGAATTCCTTTTTGGGGTTCCACCATTTGAAGCTGAGACGCAGAGTGAAACATTGAAAAGTTAAGGTTAGAAGAAGGATCTTTTCGGGTTAAGCTTCTGCAACTCTTACTTGGTGTCTTAATACTTTGAAACATTTGCATGTGCATAACAATTTTCTTCCGTTACAAACAGGATAATGAAAATTGATTACAGCTTCCCTCTAAACCCTGATGTATCAGTGGAAGCTAAAGATTTTATTTGCTTCGTAAGTTCATCTATAAAGCTCCAATTTAATTTTGTGTGCACAAAGTAATAAGAGGACAACTTTGACGTTTATAAACTCTGAACATCTGCAGCTTTTGGTGAAGGATCCCTCAAAGAGACTTCCAGTGTCAAAGATTTTAGTGCATCCTTGGATAATCAAGAATGCAGACCCATCTGGTGTTTGCGAAATAGAAGATGTTAAGTAATGTACTATCAGAGTCACCAGTCACTCACATATTTTCTACACAAAAATGATGTAATTTAAGTTGCCAATGGTGTAAGGTTTTTTTTGAAAACTGTAGAAGTCCTCAGTCCTCTGGTCTGCGTTTTTGTATGTAAGTTGTTGCATGACTTCTGCAACTGAACTATTTCCTTTATGTATATGTATATAGAGTAAGATTTCTGACTGATCTTTCTGATTAGCATTGAAAAAAATTTCAGTGAATCTAGCATTTTAAGCCTCCCTTTGATGGATAAAAGCTTTAAGCTGTGTCAAGTAGACTGCCGAAAGCGCAAACGCCTAATCGTGTTCCCAAATGCTGGAGATTTAAAAGTTTAGCTAGTGTTCCTTTAAAATTGAAATCAGACACCAAAGTATATAACAACCAAACTACTTGGACAGTATCCATTTTAAAGAGCAAAAGCTTTCCCTTTTATTTCTTCCATCGATTAATCGATTTTAAGAAAATCATACAGCAAGATAGAACAGCATCTATTTATTTTTACAACATGACCTTGTATACATGGATCTTATACACTAAGGGTTTATTTCTAAAATGAATTTCCTATTTGGTGTGTTGACAACATATAGTTCAAGTGCACAAGCGTACAGAAGAACAAAATTCCAGAAATTATACCTAAATATGTAGAGTCTCAAAGACGGGCACTGACAGCGTTTAAGCTTAAAATATCCGTACTTGATGAAGAAGTTGATTTTGTAAAAGTCGTCTGGGAACAAAGGAAAGAAAGTGATTGCAGCCATGAAACCAGAGCAGGTTTTCTTGTGACATCATCAGAGTCTGCAACCTGGTTATATATTTCATCTAGTACCATGTTCTGCCCATCTTTTGGTAATTCTACAATGAATTGTGCTAGCAGCTTCATTAAGTTTGGTAGTATCTGAGAAAAAGAAGCAAATGTGACATTGGTAGCTGAAGAGATGCAATAAAACAGAACTATGCGTTTTAGAAGTGTTAAGTTTGTCTAATGAAGTTGGTGAATTTCAATGTTCGGTGGATGTAATAGGAAAAAACAATTACGAAACAAAATAAGAACTACCGGTACTGAGATATCTTGATAAAGATGATAATACAATACATATCAAAGATGCTAATTAAGGATGAATTTTAGCAAGACAATAAGTGGGTACCTGTATATCAACTAAAGATAGTAGTCGGAGAAGCAACTCGAGTAGTTTCTTACTAGGCTCCGAGTCTCCCTGCCAATCCTTCCACATCCCAGCATCTTCAGTCATGGCTTTACTGCATAGACTTTTAGCTTTATCTGCAAGACTATGAACACAGTACATTGCAGCGGGGCTTCCAGCGGGAAGAAAACGTATCAACGCCGCTACTCCTGAGGCCATGCCGTCGAAAGGGGTAATCCCAGGATATCCCTGCATTTTATGTCAAATTTTAGTGCAGAAACAAAGATAAGAAACTCCAATCAAAAAAGAAGACAAAAATATCGCCAAGCACTACAAAGTTTTTCATTACCTCTAAAGCTCTCTGTATGTAATAGAAAACAAGCTGTTCCTTCAATAGAGTTCGTTCTTCTTGATTAGACTCCTTCCCGGAGGACATAAAAGAGACAAATACCGAATGAGAAGCCCTAGCTAATTTCCCGTTAGGATGTCCCATATATCTAGTCCAAATCATATTAAGGAACTAACGGAGAAATAGAAGAATTAGGAGGTGAAACTGCACATCCATCAAATTTCTTACAAAGGATACAGAAACATGGTTGGAGCTACCACTTTACTGAATACGGAAGCAGGAACGCGTTCGATACAAGTCGGAATAACACGCAGATAAAATAGTATACGGGCAGTCTGAACATTGTCTTTTGCCCAGTTATATTCCACTTTACTCAAGCCAACAGAGCCTAGAAAAATATACATCAATCAAAAGTTAACAACAATTCAAGATCTGAAGTGCTTGGGAATGTTCCATATGTTTCGCTTCAATTGTGGTTACCAGCAAGATCAAATGCTTTTGGTCTTTATGCCAAATGATTAAAGATTTGAGCACTAAAGCTTTTGGTCAGCATACAGTGTTTAACCTTACGGTTATTAGTAGTATAGTACTACTGTATAATGGTTCAGCACATAAAGCAATCTACAATAGATGGCTAGCATGTAAAAGCAAGCTGAAATAAGAATCGAAAACCATACCATAGCGGTTTGTCAAATCATCATAAGATGGCATTGACTCGATAAAAGAAACACAGGCAGGTTCATTTTCTTGAACGTTTTTAGCAACTCCTCGAATTGCATCTGTGTATTCTGGTAATCGAATCCTTCTGAAATACTCCACACGAGAAAATGAAACCAAGATACCGACTGATACATCCAACTGTATTTCCCTTGAGAGTGCTGAATTAAACCTGTTCTTAGTCACAACTGAGGCAAAAACCACAACCATAAGGAAACTAGACTCCGCAATTTTTTCCAAATCCCCAAACAGATCTGGCAGTTCACCGTGAAGAGCCAAAGCAATCCTTCGATGCCCTGAATAAAGATCCTGACAATAGCTCCACATTAGCTTTTCCACCATAGTTTTATGCTCATCGTCTGCGGATACATACTGGTTGCAGAAAACCCGGGTTATGGCTCCCGCTTCCTTAAAAAGAATACTATCTAAATGTCCTTTAACCTCACTCAAGCCCAACTGAATGGAATTCTTATGCAAGGAATCCAGAATTCTCGAGTAGAAAGATCGGAGAGGGAAAACTTCAGTCAATGATGCAAAAGTAATGCATAGAAGTAAAGAGGGGTCGAAAGACACTGGACCAGACCGAGCCAAACTCAACGCTATACATTGTACAACAAGACGATTGTTAGGATCAAAGGCCGAATGACAGAAATTTCCTGTTTTAGAGATCAATTCTCTAGCTACAACAGCAATACATTTTTCTAAAGAAATCCTAATATTATGAACAGTTTCTGCTCTAGTCCCTATCAGTGGAGCTTTGATTAATCCCCTCAATCCTCCAGCTGCAACCATGACTACTGCAAACAATGCAGAATCTAATTTACGGGTTCTCAAAATCTCTCCGCAAAGACACTCAATTTTCTTATAAGACTGTAAATTAATGAACCCAGATACAACCCATTCAATCAAATGAAGCATCATAAGCCCATGAGAAACTGAACCAAGCAAACCCTTTCCTGTACCCCAAATTCCAAACATACAATCCAAAATTCTACTAATATAAGGAATCTCAGAAGAAATTAAAGCATACCCAATTCCAGCAAGAACCTCGGGAACAAATTCTCCCTGAACCACCGCCATTACTCCGCCGCGTTCTTGTTCAAACAACTTACAAAGAAGCTCCACACAGACCTTTCTTGAATTCTCAGACAACCCAGGTACAATAGAAATGGCACCCAGAAGAAGAACACCCAGAGAACCCACAGAGAAATGGATTTCTCTTTCTCCATTGAATAAATTAGATAGTATAGGAAGTGCTGAATCCAAAAGAGCTTGCGAGGGTTTTGATGATTTTCTGACCCAAATATAGAGAAGTTTAAGAAAAAGAGGATGAGATTCAGGGGGGAGAGAAAGATTTGGAGAAGAAGAAGAGAGTATTGAGAGAAGAAGTTTAGCTTGTGGGTCTGCAACGTTAATGGAAGTTTGGGAATTTAAAAGGGTTTGTAGAGATTGGAGATGGTGGAGTTGAAATGTTTGGGTTTGAAGTGAGTTTCTCAGATTAGACCATGATTGAATTATTTCCCTTGCTGATGATGCAATGGGTTTAGTGGTGGCGATGGGGGTGGTGGTGGTGGTGGTGCTCTTCAACCAATCTTCGAGGAAGAAGTGTTGAGCTTGTTTAGACATTTTTTCTGGCTTTGCAGAATAAAAAAAATGGAATTTGAAGTGAATTGTATAGTAGAAAGGGAATCGAGTCCTTGGCCTGGATCGGATCGGATCAGTAGATTACTTTTACTGCGTAAACAGAGGAGGCCTTGTTTCAGATACCGTTTTACACCTTGTTTGCTGGGTGGACTCGCGAACTGAATCTGACTCAGAGTCTGACTCACAAGAATCAGTTGTCAGATCACTTGTTTTTCATTTTTCGGATGTCTGATCGAAATCTGTCTCGGCTCATACATCTGATTTGAGGCTATCTGAGTTGTATATCATTTTGTACCTGACTCGATGGGCACATATCTAACTGGATTCAGAAGTTTTCTATAACTTTAAGAATTAATAATTCTTGAGTCAGATGTAATGAATCAGATTCAGATATAATAAGTTAAATCCAGATTAGCTAGAACCAGACGTGTCTATTGAGTCGGAAAAAAACAAACAACCTCTAAAAAAAATTAATCCTTTTTTCTTTTTTAGGAATCAGGTCATTGGACACTTGGATTTATGGTTTCAATGGGTTCTGCTATTATTAGACTTGTTTTCTTCTCGCAGGGAGCACCAAATTATCGTTATTTTCTACCGAGTGGAAATCACAATATACCGCTTCCAGACCTCTACAGATTTCTCTGGCGGGAGTGAGTTCAAGGCCCTCTCAAACAAAGCCCGGACATTCATGTGCAGCCCTACCTGCTAATATGCCCAAACCAAAATGTAGGCCGGCTAAAATCCAATGTGCGAGAACCCTTTTCTTTGAGTTCCCTCTTTCTCTGTAATCTCTCCTCAAATCACTACCATGAAGGCATGAACAGAGGAAGATCAGCAGGAAAAGGATTCAAAGGAGGAAGAAGAAGAAGAAGAGAAGCTGCACTAGAAAAAAAATCTCATCCTCAACCACCACCACCACAGCCACCATCTTCTACAACAAATTCAGGTGGTCAATTCCTTTGAAATTTACTTCCCAATCAATCTCAACAACCACAGAAAACCCTAGTTTTACTTCATCCAATCATACACTTCATCATCATCATCATCACCATCTACAACAGCAGCTGCAGAATCGACAGCAGCATCTTGATCCTGCTGTACCTAGTATTTCATACCCACCACCATGGAATCTTCAATCCAGTGGTGCAATCGATCCATCATCTCAATTTCTTCCTCCTCCTGGGTTTTTTCCTCCAAATCCACCTGCTTCTTCATCTTCTTCACATTTCCCTGATGAACTTTTCGGATTAGGGCTTAGGAGCTAATGTTACTCCAATCCCTAGTATTCAGCAACAACAGAAGCAAGATAGTATAATGTTTAGGTTCTCTAGCTTGTGATAATCAGAAGAAGGATAATGGAGTTACAGGTTTTGAATGGAAGTTCAAATTTTAACAATTTTGGTAGGAATTGGGTATTAGATCCTAGGAATTCTAATCAAGCTCATCAAGGGAACCATCAGTTGTTTCACGATCAAAGAAGTCGTGGTGGTGATGAACATGGAATGGGTGGGAGACAACCACAACAGCAACAACAACAATTTCAGAGATCCACATTGTGAGAAGCAAGGAGAGGTGCACCTGGTTTCACACACAAGGAAGATACTCGTCATGTTCAGCTCAATCATAGTGCTTTTGCGGATGAGATCACAAGGAAGAAACAATCAAATGTACACGGTGGATTTCAAGGGGATTTGCAGTGGCTTAGTGGGCAATTTGATCATCCAGGTCCTCCACCAGGAAGTAACTTGCATTCTGTTCCAGCATCAGCTATTGAAGAATCTCAAGTGAAATTGGATCGAATTGGTGAAGGAAATGGTAATCAAGGAATTGCAAAAAAAAGGAACATCGGAAAAGAGATCAAAGAGATATTCCCCGAGGGATAAATGATTTGGTTGAACAGTTCAAAGGTTCATGACTCTTGGGAATAGAAATGAGAACAATAATGGCATTAGGCAGCATAACAATCGACATGATAAGGTAAAGTTTTCATTTTTATTGTTTATTTCCTTACTTTTTATCTTTCTGGACTGAAATGAAGTTTCTTTGGCAGCATATATCTTTTCTTGTTAGGTTTGATAGCTTTTTTTGTGGTAAAATGTGAATCACTCAGTGTACTATAGGTTGATCTGTTTTGCTCTTGCCAATTTCCATTTAGGTAATTAGTATTACGATGCAGAACCGTGTTGTAGAATTCACATCTGGGAAGGTTGCTTATTTAAAATTTGTGAAGAAATAATCCAACAGACTGTGTGTATTCTGTGGAAGCAACTTATATGTGTCTGAGTTGCTTATGATCAGTGTAGATGTTTAAAATTTGTGAAGAAAGATTCCAACAGACTGTATGGAAGCAACTTTCATGAAATGTTCAGGTTTGTATCTGAGTTGTTTGTACTGTAATAGAAAACAAGTCGATCTTTTTTTGTCTTACATAGACAAGCTAAGGTATCCTACTTCCATATGAGAATGTAACTGTAGGGCAGCAAGTCTGGAGCTAAAATAGAATTTTTTTCTTATAATGCATGGGGAAGCATCATTGAACTTGACCCACCATAGGTTCTGTATATATTATCACTTAATCATTTAATGGATAATGACATAAGTTTTCGCCGTGGTTTTAGTGGTTCCTTGAGTCCATGGATCTGCAAATACCTTAATTCACAAGTGCAAGTCAAAAAACTGAAGCTAATACATAAGCATCATAAGACGAGACTGGTAGAATGCCAGTGTGTGCCAATGAACTATAACAGACTGCTAGTGAGATACTTGATTTTTATATTTTTCTTTCTCACACAGTGTTTTAGGTTGGTATGGGTACTTTTTATTGCTGGAACAACTGTACTTGTTGCAAGTCCTATAGTTTTTACACATACCCCCAAGTCTTATGTTGCTTAGTATATGTTTTTTTTCTTATTATTTAAATTTCACTTGTTGTTCTTGCCATCAGAACTCCAAAGGACTTTGGGCTCAACAGCGGATGAGAAATTATAGGGGATATTGAAGTGATATTGATAGACTAAACAGACCTTTTCTTGAAATGTATGAATCTCTAATACCACCCGAGGAAGAAAAGGCAAAGCAGTGTCATCTTATAGCATCACTAGAGAAACTAGTAAATAGTGAATGGCCTGGAGCTCAGCTGTATCTTTATGGATCATGTGCGAAATCATTTGGAGTTGCCAAAAGTGACATTGATGTGTGCCTTGCAATTGAGGAACCTGATATTCACAAGGAAGAGCGCTTATAGAGAAATTGGCGGAGATATTTGAGGCGAATAATCTTGAGAATGTGAAGGTGAGCAGGACGACTTTTTTCGTTGGTTATGAATGCCTTTTATAATTCAACACTCATTCTTCATGGAACATTTAATTGACGAGGCAGAATTCTATTAAATGGTTTAACTGCACATTGCTTTATGTGGCTATACGGAGACTTTGAAGAGTTTCTATTTGGCTGAGGTTGCTCTCCTAACCATGTTGATCATCCTCATTGAAAATGAGCTCTTTCTAAATGTTTAATCCCTGTCATAGACTCTACTTTCTATTTTAGATCTTTATTCAGTTTACATCTTAATTGCAACAGGCTCTGACACATGCAAGAGTCCCTATTGGTTAAGCTTATGGATCCTGAGAGTGGTATCTCATGGGGCATGCATAAATTATGTTCTTGCTGTTGTAAATACAAAGCTCCTTCGAGATTATGCACAAATTGATGGTAGACTGCGGCAATTGGCTTTTCTTCTGAAGCACTGGGCTGAGTGACGAGGAGTCAATGACATACCTGAGGAACCGTATCCAGCTATGCGTGAGTCACAACTGAAATATTTTATTTATATACCCTGTTCTGCGAACTGTCAACTAAGAAAATACTCATGTATTTGTAGTTTCCTGTGCTAAAATGTTAAAACTAGTGTTAATCGTTTGATCTTTATCGTTTTTTATGCAGTTATGTTCTTATGCGTATCCTCTTTTTACAGCGTTGGAGGCCTGCTATACTCCCATCCTTGCAGTTATATTTGTTGTAGTCGGTTTATTTGTTAGCGATCTGATTAATTTTTAACTTAAGTTGTCTAGCTATCATTTTCTGCTTCCCATGTAAACCCTTCCCCGTTATCGCGCCTACTTATATCGTCAACGTTGATGAAGTTGAGAACCTTCGTAAGTTCGGAGCTGGTAGTATAGCGTATCTAGTGTGGGCATTCTTTGATTATTGGGCGCATCGTATGATTATGCAAATTCAGTCATATCTGTTCGAACTGGGAGCTTATTCAGGTGACTAGGTGAGTGATTTGCTTTCTGGTATGCTGCACATGCTTGCGTAAGAAAATAGTAGACCACTGATTTTGGGCCTAAGATTGTTTCAGATGTGAAGTTCTGCTGCCCATTACAAGTCTAATGTCTTTATCTATTATACTCATACTGTTTGTTTTGTCCAAATGATATGCTTCTTCAACATGAATGGAAACAATCCTAGTTCTATGTCGACTATATAAGCCTAATAAAAAGCTCCTCTGATTCACATTAATACCATCTCAACCTGACGACGACGAAGCATTAGTAACCTCGTAACCTCTTTAGACCTTGGGAAAAAAGTTTTAAATGTATCAGATGTGATTATAAAACCCCGATTGTCTTTCATCATATATGTTGGTAGGTATTCACACTGTTCTACTTTAATTTGATCTGCAATTCTACTTGTTGATAATATTCAGCATGGTTTCTTAAATACAGCAAACGTGCCAAGGACTGGACAAGGCGAATTGGAAATGATCGTCATCTGATATGCGTCGAGGATCCTTTTGAGACATCGCATGCTCTGGGTCGAATTGTTGACAAGTTCACCATAAAAACTATTCGAGCAGAATTTGACGGAGCAGGCTGATGTTATGCAATATGATCCAGATCCTTGTGTAACCCTCTTTGAGCCTTATGTTCCTTCATCTAACCCTTGATATTGTCGGCATTGCTAAGCTGTAATTATCTTTTTAGACAGCATTGTAAAGCCCCCTTGTTTAGTAGTTGAGAGTAGTTCTTCCTTTTCGTTTTGGTTTGATTCTGTTTCCTTCTTCCACAGTATTACTAATTTTTTGGGTTTGAGATGTTGCGTCAATCTTCTTCCCTATGGAAGTGTACCAGTTTTGGTTTGAGCTCAACTCATGTTGTGTAATTTCTTTGGATTGCCAAAGTCTGGAAAATTTACGCGAAATAGTTAAAATTTTACATTGACCAGTCAACCTATCAAACCATTGGTTCAAGACTCTGCTTCCAAAACTGATTTGAATTGAAAATTGTTTTGTCATTGGTGAGCTAGCAATGGCATTCAATCACCAATCCTACTGTATTTCGTTGAAGAACCCTAAAAAAGATACGAGTACTGCTTATTTTTCTTGAAGTAATGACGCGCCCCACTGCCAGCGCCCCCTATATCACCCCCCTCTGATCAGAAAGTAAAACTGCTTGTATTATCTCAGATGCGTGAACAGGACTTGCTAGGGCAGAGTACTGGTTTGAGGCGGAGAAATTATTCCTCTAGATGAGCCTTTCTAATGCATGCCAGATAATCACATGCATGTACTATGGGCTTTCCGTGTAGAATGAGATGTGATAATAATAAGTCAAATTAGAATCTGAGGTGAATGGGACCTATCTACAAACGAAAGAGGAATGATTAGAACGATAAATACGTGATGGATATATAGATACATACATCCCCATAAAATAGTCGGTGAAAATTCCGGTGCTGTATATATTCTTGCTCTCTCTTTGAAACGAGTAGTGTATTTTCAAAACTTTATGAAAGCTCCCATATCGAAAAAAAAAAATTTCATGAAAGCTCATATCGAAAAAACAAAAAACTTTTCTCTCGTACGAGCATCCACCTTTGAAACGAGAGTTTATTCCTTTTTGTGAAATCTCACATATTTAAAAAATAAAATTTTGGCTTTCATGAAAACGCATAGACAAAAAATTTATCACTATATTTTGTTTATTTCTTAATTAACAAACGAGAACTTCTGTTCCTAAAACAAGGATTTCCTTTTTTGGGCCCAGACCCGTAAATCCTAAACCGACCAAAACTAGACCTTCGGTCGCTCAAATCAGCAGTGCCTCATCTCTCCGTGCTCACGACATGACGCTCTATCACATTACCAGGGTCTCCACCCGAACATTTGCTCGCATATGACGTCATTGGAGTAAATTGGAGATTCTGAGAATGCCTTTGTAGACTGAGTTCAACCACTGATCTCTCGTCGACTGAAAATCACCATCTAGTGATTACTGCGGAACATGATTGTCCCTCACTAAGCAGGGGACTTAATGTTGATGGTGGATTTTCAACAAAGGTCAAAACCGTAAAATCATGATACTTCATGTTTCTGACACTGCTTCAGGAATCCATGTGACGATTCGTGTTTTACGAAGTATGATGCATATGTCGCTCGAAAGACCTCTCCGGAGCGTTCGACACCGGGCATTTCATCATAGCCTCTATGTAGAATAACGTAATTGGGCGGTTCTCCGTAAGATTGAGAGCTTAACGCCTCCAGGATGTCGGTGACACTCACTGTTCCCTGACTACATAGAGGAATTCGCCTCTACATAGAAGAACGATTGGGCGGTTCTCCATAAGATTGAGAGAAATAACGCCTTCATGAGGCCGGTAACGCTCACTCTTTCCTGACTATGTAGAGTGTCCGTGTATAGACTCATGCGGTCCTCCATACATGAAATGTTGAGAGGGCAACACGTCTTCGGGACATTGGAAACACTCGTTGATTCACTGACTATACGCAAGAGATTAAATTATAGGTCATATACACCACTGAATTCCTAGAAGATAATCTATCTTATCTTATTGCTCCTATTCCATGGTCAAACTCACGACTGGTTCTATGGAATGGTAATAGATAAATGTATTACTCCGATTTCATGATCGAATCTACGGTTGATCTCATGAAATGGTAATAGATATTACTCTGATTTCATGGTCGAATCCACGGCTGATCTCATGAAATGGTAATATGACCACCTATCTTATTACTCCAATTTCATGGTCAAATCTACGATTCCATGAGATGGTAATAAAATTATCATTTTATTATTCTGAATCCATGGTCAAATCCACAGCTGATTCTATGAACTGATAAGAAATGACTACTCACTTTATTGCTCAATTTCATGAATCATTCTCCACTGAATTTCATAAATTAGTAATAAATACTCAACACTCGAGCATCTGGACTACTACTGAGTAAGCCCCATAAAATGGTGCAAGTGTACTCGACAATGATGCACGAACGAGCACCCAAATGCACAAACGAGCATCCAAAAATATGGACAGATGAGGAATCATATAAAAAAACAGGAGAAAAACAACAAATATTTAAATAATAATAACGAGGCGCCCATGGGACCGGGCCTACCCGCCGGCCGTCCATGTGTCCCATGCCTCTCTTATTATTTTCCTTATTTTTGTTATTTTCATCAACTCATGAAAACTCCTTGATTTTAGCAACTTTACTTGTTTTTGCAAAACTCATGAATTCTCCATGACTTCATGGATTCATGAAAAATAATATTATAAAATAAGGAAAGGTGTGCGGGACCGGGGAACCTAACCGTCCGGCCATGCCCAAGCTTTGGCCTGTCCCACACCTTACAATCCTTAGCTTTTTATAATTATTATTCCCTAGTTTCATGAACTCTTCCGTTTCAACAAAACTCATGGATTCTCCATAACTTCACGGATTCATGAAAAATAATATTATAAAATAGAGAAAGGTGTGCGGGATCGGGCAACATAGCCGTGGCCGGACCCACAACTTGCAATCCCTAGTCTTTTATAATTATTACTTTCCTCAATTCATGAAACTCCTTGGTTTGAGAAAAAATCATGATTCCTTCATATTTTCTCAAATATTGCTCAAATCATGAAAAACCAAAAGCCAACATGGTCACACGACCGGCTAGCCTCTCACGACAATTTTAAATGTTAAAATACTCTTATTTTAATATTTACAAAATATTGATCAATTGAGAATACATGCTCATTCCAACAAAAATCAAGAATTTCAGTCAAGATGAAACTCTTCTGAATATTCACAATGTTGCTCGAACGCACATCAGAAAATACTGAAACTCTCAGTACGGAGACATGGACACCATCGCAACACGTGCATGCCTTATTGACCGACCAGGGTCATCCCTAGGGCTTGCACAAAGCAATTCCCACACGTTTTCATAATTCTGACCTAATTTGCTCAATTGCTCATATTGAGCCCAAACTCTCTCCAACCAACCTGAGGATTGCTCAAACAGCCAACAGCTGGTCCCGTGACCACCAAGATCCGGTCCCATGCTCTCTTGGTCGGTCCCCTATCTTTCATACTTAGGTTTTATCAGCTAATGCTGAACCCGTCAATATTTCAGTAAATGATGAAACCGGCATTTAATCATCATTCCTTCACCAATCCTTAAACTGAGAACCCTGGTGCATGCTCACTCGAGCACTAGGCACCACATGGACGCCTATCATCCCATGTGGTCGGTCCCTCTATCACTCATGACCTATTTTCAGCGATTCATCAACTATGATCTGAATTAGGGTTTTGAATAAATGCTCCACGAATCATCAATCTGAGCACGATTCAAACACTAATGAATTTATGATGGATTCATCAACCAACATCTGAATTAATCATATAATATTTGGTAATCTACCAATATTTTAATATTTTATTGGGTCACGTCACCAATACATATTTCGTCGAATTGAGCATACTTGCTCAATTGCTCAAATATTGATCCAGCTATCAATATTTAGTGAATTATCAGTAATTTGTCGAATTGAGCATACTTGCTCGATTGCACGATAAATTATCAACATTCAGTATTTTGTCGAATTGAGCAATACTTGCTCAGTTGCTCGTCAAATTCTCAATATTCAGTAATTCGTCGAATCGAGCGATACTTGCTCTCGCTGGTCAGTAATTCATCACTGAATCTGCAATACTGATACCATTTCAGAGAATTACATGTTCGATCCATGAATCGTTGAGCATTCACCACTTATGATCGATTCAACAAAACCTAGACTCACTGTCTAATCAGTCAACAACTGACTAATCAATACACGTCTGTCACTCAGACTCCACGATTCGTGAGATATCAACCACATCAAATTGGGGGATAACAACTAGGGTTTTGGTCTGGCGGCCTACAACACGTGGATTCATCCACAATGACAAATGTGAGTAAGTCGTGTCAATGGTTGGAGGAGTTAGCAAAGTAGTGGGTAAATGATCAACCCAGCCTCGCACGACCTGGAACTAGTTGTACCACGATCTCCCACTCTTTCACTTAAGAAACCGTCACACTTACAGGGATCAAGGTGTTCACAACTCTGACAATATAAATAAGTCTCTGAATCCATGATTAAAAAACAACAGACAATGATCGATCACTAGCTATCAACTGTCTACGCAGAATTCCTCGAGAAAACTACTCTAAAGAATTCATCAATCCATCAGAACTTATTCGAACTCATCAGTTCACCACAAATTGCAGAAACCTTCAACACACCAACAATCCTTGATCATTAATGATCCCACACAATTCTCAGCTTCCCTCCTACAGATCAACCCATCTCCTCTTTGCGACCGAATTGACTTTGGAACGGCCATTGACTTGGTTTAGGACGGAGTCATATATATTGATCTCTCGAATCTAAGCACTCCCTTTGCGGTGCATCTGTGTGAGGATTAACATTTCCCCCGGCTGAGGAGTCTCGACAGCACGCTCGTCTCTTCACTTCCCAAAAAACCGGCGACTCGTTTTTCCCCATCTACACCCTAGTAGCCACTGATAGAATGCACTACATTTAGCTACCTCTACCATCCTACCCAGAAATTGGGAGATCAAGACAAATTACATACTAAAATAATAACATGTGGTATATAAATTTTGTACATCACTAGCATTCTAAATAGAACCAAACGTTCGACTCATAACACCCATGACACAACATAACTCACTTCTACTGATTTAATCTTGCCAATGGGAGCCTATTATCAATAATCAATTAGTTCTCTTTTAGTTGTTTAATCTAGCTTACTTAACAAGTTAAATGATCATTTGAGAGGGTACATATCATACAGATAATGAACATCAATTGTCGTCTAACTCTGGGGTCATGGATATACGAATTTAGGAAAATGTAATCGAGTACAAGACTAATAGCCAACAACATCAATATACCGGCATAGCAATGGGAAGCATTTTTATACACATATATTAAACACATTAAAAGAAATTAAGCCTAAACAACTATCTCACCCAAAAGAGACGAACTCCATGACTATTTAAATCTCAATCTAACCCATTGATTAACCATACTGTACACAATAAAAAACACAAAAAGGATGCTATATTTGGATTTATTATTCATCATTCTTCTCTATACGTTCTTCGCAATTTCTGAAATAAAAATTCTAAATTCTCATCCTTCTCCTCCTATCTCTTTTAAATATGTCATTGAACTTTTTAACACCTATTAGACCACACAATAAAGAGCATAAGATCAATAAAACATACCTGGTATGAAGCAAGAACAATCCCCCATTCAGTAACAGCACCCTTTACCTCAAATCAATCATTTTTATCCTTCTTCTTCTTCTCTCACAACAACTAGGTTTTCAAACAAAAAGGCTTTAATGCGGTGCTATGTTTTATGTTCTTGTAAGAATAAAAACAACAATCTTAATCTCCTAGTTTAAATCCTTTATTAACTTTCTAAAACATATGAGATTCTTTTCTTTCAAAAAAAAATCTCACTATCATTATTGCTGGGAAATAATTATAGAACCAAAATCAAGGATACCACTAAACACATACGTCTTTAGGATAAGGGGATTTTACATCTACGCATGAAATCAAACATATGTTCATTACACAATCTATTAATGATTTACAAAGATTATGTCGATGTCACAATTACAAAGTCCAAAAGATAAGAATTATACTTCGTAATTCAATATATCAATATGAAGCATTTATTGATGTTGGTATATCGTTCCTTGACACTTTGATCACAACGTGATGTTCAAGTCTACTATACTAGAGTTTAACATATATAACTTCGCACGTTCAAGTAGAAACGATGTGAAAGCCGACGATATAGAAATTGAAACAAGTCAAGTCATGTATTACTAACCTTAAGTGGAAGTATGATGTTATTTTCGTTGTCGATACGTCTTCGTAATCCTCGGGTCTTCAGAGTAATACTTTTATGTCTCAACATTTATAGACTTCATAGTATAACCTAACTAAGTTGACTCTAGTTATCTAAACAAGCAAATTATGAGTTTTTATATTAACATATAACAACAAACCTTGACAGACCAATGCCTGGTGGGTTCAACCGAGCAATGCTCTAACATTCAGATCTGAATTCTGCCAAGTATGAAACTTATTATCTATCTTGCAAAATACAAATTCTACAAGAAATGAGTCTTGTCATTGATCTTAATTATATAGGAGTATCTATCTGAATACTAACTACTTGTGTAGATCCCATTATAAAGTAAACAATATAATACGAAAAAGGAAAAACACAAGACATCAGAAGTTTTGTTAAAGAAGAAACTGCAACTGCGGAAAAACTTTGGGACCTCATCCAGATTTGAACACCAAATTGTATTAAGCCGCTACAAATACTATCCTATTATCATACTTCGGACTGGAATATAGTTGAGACCGGTCTATAACTATACTAGGATTGTCCATTACCTCCTATTTCTCGGTTCAACTTTTGGGAAAAGTTCATAAATAACAAGAGTGAAGAATGGGTGAAACTTTATGAAGGAAACATGAACTTATATAATTCTTTGGATAAGTATATAAAATGTACAATATATTTGAGCGAAGGAGGTTCGATAAAATTGAATGAACTCCCTCCCATAGATTTCTATGATAAAGGTCCAATGGATTTGAATGAAGGATGATTGTGTTTTGGAAATACATAATTTTTTGGTGATCGCATTTTTATCTTGTGTAATTTACTTTGGACTACTACTAATGAATGAAATGGATGTGTTTTTTGTGTTTACATACTAAAAGTTGTCATTTTTCTCTATTACTGAACTTATTGACTCTCTCTTTAATTTACAAGTCAGTTTCTAATGTATAATACGACCATGCCGACCGACTGACAAAACTTTTTTGACTTTTTCTCAGGGTCGTCAAGGTTTAAATTTATCAGATTGACTACCTATTTTGTCAGAAAGCCTAGTATAGACGGCATGATCATCATTCCAAACAATAACGAATAGTTGTATGCCGACATGTTAGGAAGTCTACAACCTGGAAACTAAAAGGGAAAAATATATCATTTTCCTATATTTGTTTTCTCAACATAGTCAGCAAGGTAATACAATGATATGAGTAACAAAAAACTATGGTCAGCACGTTATAAAATATTCAACTTGACGACTAATTAATTCAGGTAAAACTGGACATTATCCTGGACAAAATGGTCACATTAGTCGTTATTTTAATAATCCGATAAGAATGACTACCAAAGTGTAGTCGGCATGTTACGAAAACTTGAACGTGAAGACTATGGTCGGAAAATAATAACACATCCTGATTTCAGTAAAGATGTTCAACAGCCTTGGGTTATTATAGGAGATTTAAACTTTCATCTAGATAGAAACAATAATAGTTCAGATAAATGGGTTCAAAATGCAGTTGATAATGCTGGTTTAATTGATGTTGGTTATGAAGGTAGACATCATACTTGGACTAGTAATTCTTATGGTACTGGCCCTAAGAAAGCTAGATTGGATATGGCTTTATGTAATAATGATTGGTCTATAAATTTTTCTAGTGCTAAGTTATTACATCTAAACTTCATTGCTTCTGACCACTATCATGTTCTTCTAATAACTGATCCTATTCCCAAAAATCTTTGGACACCTTTCAGATTTTTTAGAACTTGGATTAGTCATAGTACTTTTAAGCAGAATCTTGAAGCTTCTTGGAATGTCAATATACATGGTAGTCCTGCTTTTAAACTGAATCAAAGACAACATAGTGCTAGAATTGCTTTGTCTAAATGGAATAAGATGGAATTTGGTGATATTCAAAAAACAATTAATGACCTTCAGGCTTTACTTTTTTCTGTCCAAAATGATTCTAATTCTATTAATCAGCATGCTAGAGTAAAAGATATTACTAGTGATTTGGAAAAATGGTATAAAATACAATCTGAATTTTATAAACAAAAATCTAGGGACAAAGCTGTTTTTGATATGGACAATAATACCAGATATTGTCACTCCATTGTTAACAAAAGACTTCATACTAATAGTATTAATGCTTTATGTGATAATAGTGGTATTTGGCTTAAGGAAAGGAAAGATATTGGTAGGCTGTTTACTAATCATTTTAGTTCAGTTTCTTGTTCTTCAAATCCTGCTTTTCCTGACCATTTCTTTGATATTATTCCTAGTATTTTGTCTGATGCTGATAATGAAATGTTGTCTGTTATGCCTAGTGATGTTGAAATTGAGAATGTGGTTAAAAATATGTCTGCTTGGAGTGATCCTGGTCATGATGGTTTCCAGGCTGGTTTTTATCAGTCTCAATGGAACCTAGTTGGTAAAGATATTATTGATGTGGTCCAAAGATTTTTCTAATGTGGTTATATGCCTAGATGTCTAAATAGGACTTACTTATCTCTTATCCCTAAATGTAAAGGTCATAAACTGCCTTCTGAATTTAGACCAATTGGTCTATGCAATGTTACCTACAAGATTATTTCTAAGATCCTGGCCAACAGAATAAAACCTTTGCTTAAGAAACTGATTTCTCCTTATCAGGCTGCTTTTGTTCCAGGCAGAGCCATACATGACAATATTATAATTGCTCATGAAATGGTTCATTCTATGAAGCTAAAAGAAGGTATTAGTGGCACTATGGCTATCAAGCTTGATCTGTCAAAATCTTTTGACAGATTGGAATTGAGTTTCCTAATTAAAGTCCTTGAGAAATTTGGTTTTAAATCTGAATTTTGCAATCTCATTATGCAGTGTGTTTCAACTACCAGTATAAATGTTTTTCTCAATGGTTCTCCTTGTGAAAAATTTGAACCTACTAGAAGTATTAGACAAGGGGATCCTTTATCCCCTTATCTTTTTATTCTGGCCATGGAATTTCTCTCTAGGTCTTTACTTGCTGCTGAAGTCAATAAACATATAACTGGGGTTAAAGTGTCTAGGAAAGCTCCTCCTATAACACATTTGTTGTTTGCTGATGATATTTTAATATTTGGTCAAGCCAATATGAAGCATGTCGATAACATCTTACAAATTCTTCAAAATTTTGGTCAATTTTGGTCAATTTCTGGTCAAATGCTTAACTTAGATAAATCTTGTGTTTATTTTACTAAGAATCTTTCTCCAAGCTATTGTGATGATATTGTTAATGCTCTTCATATGAGAATAGTTTTAGATACAGAGAAATACCTTGGTGCACCTTTGATGCTTGGCCATTCCAAGGTTAGATCTTTTGATCCTATTGTTCAATATTTTGAAGCTAGACTCAGAAATTATGTGGGTACCACTGTTAATCAAGCAGGCAGATCAACTCTGATTAAATATGTTTTGAATTCTCTACCTACTTATCAAATGGGCTGTTTTAAAATCTCTACTACACTTATAAGTAAACTTGATTCTCTGCAGAGGAATTTTTTGTGGGGGCATAAGACAAGTAAGGGAATTAAATTCATAGGTTGGGATAATATTAACAAGTCTAAAGATTTAGGAGGATTAGGCTTCAGGGATCTAGAGACTTTCAATATTACCCTCATACGTAAGTTAGTCTGGAAAATCATTAATGACCAGGATGAATTATGGGTTCAAATTCTGAGTGTTAACTACTTCCATAATTGCAGTATACTTCATTTGCAGAAACTGAATGAAAGGTGTTCTTGGATCTGGAGAGGTCTTTACAGATGCATTGAAACTGTTAACAATAATAGTTTTTGGCTTGTGAGGTGTGGTACTAGAATTAATATTTGGTTGGATTGTTGGGTCATAGGATTAAGTCATCCTCCTATTCCTGCTAATGGTTTAGTTAATTCTGTCTCCTAAACTTATGTTTCTGAGTTATTTCATAATGATACTAGAGATTGGAATATTGTTCTCATACATTATCTTTTTGAACCTGAGTCTGCTAATAAAATTTTGGCTATGGATGTTCCTGGTTCAGGTAAGGATACACTCATTTGGAAACCAGATAGAAAGGGTTTGTTTTCTGTCAAAAGTATTTACAATATTTTGACTAGACAAACTCAAGTCACTGTTTTTCCTAACACAGTTCCTCAGATTATCTGGACAACTAAATTACCTCATAAAGTAAAACTTTTTTCTTGGAAATGTATTAAAGATATTGTTCCAACAAGAGATAAACTATCTAGATATAGAAATGATATTGAGATTCACTGTAGTCTGTGTGGGCATCCTAATGAAACAAGTGATCATCTTTTCTTAAATTGTCCTTATGCTAGATCCATTTGGTTTTCTCTAAACATAAATGTTGGAATTATATTATCACAGCATGGCTCTTTCAGGAATTGGGTGATATCTTGGTTCACAACAGGTGCTAATTTGAACTTTGGAACAGGTTTACTAAGGGAGGATATGAATAAACTCTTAATGGTTTCTGCTTGGTCTATATGAAAGGATAGGTGCACTAAGATTTTTCAGAATCATAATCCTAATAGATTAATGACTTTGGATAATATCAATATAATTGTTTATCATGTTCCTAACAATGCTGCTAATAATATTGTGTCATTACAGAATTTCAGATGGAAACCACCAGATAATGGTTATCTGAAAATCAACTTTGATGCATCTTTTGTTGAACAAAATTTTCAGGGTGGTATAGGACTGATATTAAGGGATTTTGCAGGTACCTGCTTTGGTGTGCAAGGACAATATTTTAATGGAGGAATGAAGGAAGGAATAGAGGTGGAGGAACTAGAATGCGAAGCTATGAAGGCAGTTGTTTCTCTAGCCATCTCAAGAAGTTTGAACAATGTGATTTTTTAATCTGATAGCGAAGTTTTAGTTAAATCAATCAATAAATCAGTTCCATGTGTTCATTGATTGAATCAAGGTCTAGTTTTAGATATTAAATTTCTTTTGAATAAAATTGCACACTGGCAATGTGTTTCAGTTAAGAGAGATTGTAATGTTGTTGCAGACAAGTTGGAAAAAAAGGCTAAAAGTCTGAAAGCCAATTTTGAACTGTTTGATGAGTTCCCTCCTAACATAAAAAATTGGGTCTCTCAAGAAAATTATGCATCCTCTATTTAATCAATGAATCTCTATTTTTGAATCAAAAAAAAAATTTAGAACACATCCCTAGACAAAAAAACAAAGACCGTCATTTTCTATTAATAATAACCTTGACAACCATAAAATAGTCGTCATTTCACAAAAACTAAAGATTGTCGATCAAACCGCATAGTTTTAAAAGTAGAAACAATGAAAACTTAATTAGAGCATATAAACATCAAAAACTGAACCCTACCGTATTTGGGACATAGATAATATGTTTTGTCAGGACACACTTATTTCGTTGAGATAAGTAGTTTCGTCTTACCATCGCCACATGGATTGGTGCATGGTAGAAAGTTGATTTTAGCAGCTTCATCTTCATACAGAGCTGCATGGTCATCTATCCAATAGAAAAATCCACAACATGTGCATTTTGAAGCATACAGTACATCTCCTTTTGCATCTTTCATGAGAAACAATAACCCCTTACAATTAGTAATGGTGCATCAGCTGCCTTTAAATGGACAATCATCTGCAAAATGACCAGATAGTGTACAAAGGCTACAAAATAACTGGTTGTGATGCATTTGAACCTTCCATTCTTTAAGCTTGGTTGAAGATGAAGTTGAAGTTGAAAGTACTTTTATACTAACAGCACACTTAATGGATAGCATATGAAAATACTAGCCGCTGAGCATTCAATTGATTACACTTTGTACTTCAAATATTATTTTTATACTATTGATAGGTTATATAGGTTATGTAAGTCGTTATGGTCTATTGCTTTGGTAGCCCCAACGACCAGTAAGAAGTCGTTAGGTACGTTAATTTATGGAAATGACGAATGCTTACAGTCGGCAGTTTAGAAAATTTTGTACCTTAACGGTTTACTACTAGTCTAACATTGTTTGAAACTGCAAAAACAAAAAAAAATAATAATAAGAGCAACTGAAACCGAAATTAGCATAAGTGTAAGCGTAACTGAAAAGTCTCAAACTACAACCACAATTTAAAAGTACCCAGCACACTTTAAAATGTCTTAGAAACACTCCTCAACAATAACTAAAGCAAACATATCTATCAATGTCGATTTTTCATCCATTTCATCATGGATTTCAGCATCATCAACTTGTTCTTCCTCCACTTCATCATGGTTTGAGCATCATCAGCTTGTACTCTCCATTCTCGTTGAAATATGGTTTCACTCGATGGAAACTAGTCATGGATCATAATCAGCTCCCTCCTCTTTATCGTCTGATGATGATGATTCAATATACATGAGGGGATCGCTAGGACTGTTCATATCCCTTAGGTATTGTTGTGGATTATCCTCAATCCACTTGAATAATTCTGCTACATTTTCCTTTTTCATTTTCATCACCAAGACGTCTCGAAGGAGGAGAAGCCTTTTCTTTTCCTTTGTTATTCTGTTGGAACCTAAATAATAAAACAATACACAAGTAGGTACAAGTTATGAACACATAAAAGAAAGTTGAACATGTGATAGTCGTTATATTGAAGTTTAAATGATCGTGTCGACCATAAATGTAACTAAATGGTCGTCAGCTTTATATCTCGAAAGAATGACGACTTACACCCTAAAAATTACACAAAAAAACGAAGTTCTTGTGACATTAAGTCATTATGTTATAATAAATATTAGAATGTTACGACCAAAATAACTAACACATGTCGTCATCTTTGAGGCATAACTAACATGATGACCCTGGTTATTGGTTCACAGTCGCTGTTAACATTATCAAAAGTCGTCATGACTAACACTAAAAATCAAAAGTTGTCATTAAGCAAATATATATAACTTGACAATGTCAACCCAGAAATCATCATTTTCAATAATCTAAACTAATATAACAATCATAGCACACAATAGAGTAATGGGTTTGAGTTTAGACATCGTTACAATCTTCTTCTCGTCGATGATGGGTTCTTTTCAACAACCGAAGGAATTTCATGTTTTGATTCACTGATTTCACTAGTTCCAACTTTTCTCTTACCTTTTTCTGTTAATTTGGAGATTTGATATCAGTTTTTACTTCTAGATTATTCCATGCCAATCACCCATTTTTGAGGAAAATCAAAGATGACGACTTCCAAAGTATTGGTGGAAGATAAAGAAGCGAAGAAGATGAAAGAGGTTTAAGCCTTTAGGTCAAGGGAAATAAGGTAAGTTCATCACAATTTACCACCCCACAGCCAAGGCTCTAGGTCCATTTAAATTGTGGTATACCCCATTACTCTGGGTTTTCCCGGGTAATTTTTACGACTATACTCTTATGTATAATAATTGGTAAAATTATTAAATAATTTTTCTCTCAAACTATACGACGGATATTCATAAACTTTTATATGGTTGGAAGACATTTTAAAACACTTACATAACGAATATAAACATGACTATCAAATTATACATATTTCTTATACAAATAATATTTAATTAAAAGGATAATTTTAGAAATGCCTCATTGTTAGATGATATTGGTCATCTAATTCGGAACAAAATTTAAAACTAACTAGGCCATCTAATTTGGGACGGAGGGAGTACAATGTAGAGAGATTCAGTTTTGTATTCTATCGGATAATCTCCCAGTGTTAATATCATTAAAATTTTAAACCCAGTGAGTCTGTACTTCCATTAAGATTCTCCGGGCTTGTTTCTGTTCTGTTTCACTGATAATAACTCGGAAGATTCAATAGTATTTCTATGGCTAATGGGATCGATTACTTTATATTTGGCATTTCTGCATTTCAATGGTTCCTTTTTAACTTGCCTCTCCAGTTTTGCTCAGTAATGATAATATAGACAAAGTTTTTAGTTCCACAGTGGGTCTCAAAGGTCCTCACCTGCACCAAGAAATATAACATGTCAGTGGAAGAAGTTCAACACTACATTCCCAATCTCATGTTTAAAACTTGGAGATGACACAGGAGCTTCCTCACAAGCATTAAGAAAAAAGATTCCAGACTGAAGTAAAATTCCAAGCCCGCGAGAAGCAGATCACAGTATTTAAAAATTAAAAGTCATCTTGCATAAGTGATGTTGGAGTGTTCAAATTGAGTAAAAAGGACAAATGAAAAGCATGAAGAAAAATGAGGATGTAGTCGCTTACCATGGTCTTAACTCTTAAGACAGTCCCAGTCATCTACAAGGGGTTGTCCAGCAGGACGAACAACTTCAAGTACTCGAGGACCTTTTTCAAACCCAAATAGAAGCTTTCCAATGCTGCGGTCGACGTGCATCCGGTGAGGCATTACCTCTACAGACTGCTTTTGTGCTTCAGCTTTCCTCTGAGAACCTTCTGGGGCTTTTCGGTACTGTGCTGATGAGAAAATTGAAAAATGCAATACAAAGGGGATATATAATCCAACAAAAGAAAATACTAAATTACAAAGTAAAATAAGTGCCAGAAATGAATGATGCTGTGGTTGCATAAATATTTAACCTTTTGGAAGAATGCCATCACAAGCTTCGAGATAGAACACCTACAAGAAACACAGAAAGTAAAGTATGCAACATAAATCACTACTTAAGATATTCCTTAAAAATGACAAACACGCATATTAGAAACATTAGGAATTTACCAAGCTTTTATACGCTCCTAAAGAATGCTTTTGCTTCAAAACACCAACCAGATCATCTGCGTAAAAATAAGGATATGTTGGCATCCCTGCACTCCAAAAAATGTGAACAAATTACACTTCCCAACAACATATAAAAAGATGCATTCGTCAGGGAGGATAATTCGACAGTTAGAAGATTCACCATCAATCCTTTGCGAGTTCCCTTTTTCAAACCTTTTCCGATTTCTTTCGCCCTCTATAGATGGCCGTCGTACGTTGAGACTCTTCCTGAGGTCCCATAGCCGGCAATGACTTCCTCGGAATCTTTGAAAATCACATAAGAATCCTGCCAAGTTTTTTTTTTTTTTGGTCACTGGTAGTGATTGTACTACAATGGCACCTGCCAAGTTCAATTTCCGGATACATACCACAAGAAGTTCACGGAAATTAAGAACCGAAAAAACTGGACAAGTTTCAAAGATCTTTAACATAGAAACGGTAGAAGTATATTCTCAATCAAAGCTCAATATCTCTACTACAAGTTTTAGTTTAACAAATTATGACAGAAAATGAGAAGAAAACATTACTATAGTAAAGAGACTTGTTGTATCTGAAGTTCTCAAGTAAAGCTGAAAAGGGGACAAAATCCAGCAACAAAAATTTAATGTAATATTACTACCAACATAAATTTAGAATCTTAATCCTCCTGTGAACTGATAATTAACCCAGAGCAAAAAACTATGATGCGTTGTTGTTGCTGCTGATAAAAGTATACTTTCCACACGTCCGAAAAGGCCCACGTTGAGGCCACAGTTCCTCCAGAAAGATATTCATAATTTCCATATAATGAGGCTAAAACAATCTTATCTCCAGGAAATGATTCCTTCAAAGAAAGTTATCATCATACTAGGAAATTATTACCTTCCCCATCTGCCACCGCCGCCACCTCCTCTTCTATCTCCTCCCCAGCTACCGCCACCTCCTCTTCCACCGCCGCCACCACCATATCCTCTACCGCCGCCACCATATCCTCTACCACCGCCACGACTAAATCTACTGTTGCCGCCTTCCTTCTCTTGCAACTTAGGCAATTCTTTCAGAACTTCAATACTCACATTTGCTGCATTTTCCTGACCTGCAAGATATGCATCTAGATCTGCAGTAGGCACGTCAAATACTGCACCCCTCCCATCTGCTGTAAGAGTTAGACCTTTCACAGCTTCAACCTGATTTTCGGGCAAGAATCTCCTCAAAACGCCAAACACAAACCTGGGAACAAAAATGGGTCAAATTGGTTAGTCAAAACACTAATTTTATCAGTAAAAAAGCACAACTGATAAGAAAAAAATAAAATAATAATTGGTAAAACTGATCATGTGAGACAATTACAAGTCCTCGGAATCAAACTAATCCCTATAGTAAAGTAAAGGACTTAGGGTCCAAAGTGCATAAAGCTGTAAAGAGCACTCACGATGGTGAATAGACTGGTTTTCCAGCATCGAGTTGTACTGTAACATAGTTTTCCATGGAATTAAGAAGCGATCTATTCTTTATTTCAGTATACCCCTGCATCAACCCAGTAGTTTCAGTAAAGATCATGCATACAATGAAATACAAACGTATAAAGTGAAAATTGAGAAAGTTGCCGTTGCATACAGATGCTTTGGCTAGGGCCTTTGAAAGAAGGTCAACGGCAGAGAGTCCAGAGGTTTTAATGAGCTTCTCAGCTGCTGACTGAAATGCTGGAATAACACTGCATTCGAAACGGTACATAATAAATATAAGCAGATATTCCAGAAGTAAACTGACCGAAATTGAACATGGTAGCATCAGAAGAATTGGCCAAACGGTAGATAATATATACCTGTCGGAAACTTCAAGGATAGCTGCGGATATCTCATGAGCAACAGAAGTTGCGATATCGGTGGCTTGAGGAGCCGATATGTGCTCAAATTTCACACCAGCATCTTTTTCTATTCTAGAGATGTTATGCTTCCTTGGATCATAAAGCATTACAGCAACTCCAGTGTTGCCTTGGAAGAAAAAGAAAATCAATTAGTTATGCTTGAACTTGTCATCGATGTAATAAATAAATATAAACACGGAGCGAGTTTCATATACATACCGGCCCTTCCAGTACGCCCAGAACGATGAATGTAGGCTTCTACATCTCGCGGAGGTTCACACTAAAAAAAAAGCAATGAAATATCAATACACAAGATTCAACAAACGAGACTACACAATCCATCTAGTGATGGCATTTCCATATAAAAGAAAAAGCAAATACCTGAATGATTAACTGGACGTCATTGATGTCCAAACCACGGGCTGCCACACTGGTGGCTACTAAAGTCATGAACTTGCCGGCCCTGAACGCAGCGATTGTGACCTGCAACGCAACCCTTCAAATTAGAGAAGGAGAACGATAATACAAGCACAAAAAAAATGACTTAACAACAACAAATCATCTTCGACAGTTATCATTACTATTGATAGGGCCATAGAACGATCAACCAAGTGTGAACATAAAATATGCCAACTACACCAGAACTAGAAAGAACTTACCTCACGGGTGGCTTGTTGAATATCTCCATGCAAAGCACGCGCTCCAGGCAATATCCCAGAAAGGTCAGAAGCACAACCCTTGGTCTCAGTAAAAACTATTACCTTGCCGCCACTGAAATTAGAAGTGATTAAATAACTCATTTCTAATGTTCTATAAATGAATGTTCACTTCAAGGAAAGAAAAGCAAGATAACCATTGCATAAGAAAGGAAAGGAGATAACTAACCTGCCATAACAACGAATTACATCAGGAATGACTGTTGCTCTGGCATCTCTAGAGCATGGCATGACAATATGTCTAACATTTACACTGGCCTTTATTTTCTCATTTCCAACAAGATCTACAATCTTCTTGTCGGGTTTCAAAAACCTAGTAGTGATCTGGCAAATGACAACAGGAGCATGAATAAGACATGTGATGTTAAAAAGAATTGAAGTATCAAGATAGTACATCCCATGGTTTGAAGACCCACATTTTTAATCCGTGGTGGTAATGTAGCACTGAAGAGGAGTGTCTGGACCGTCTTCAAATCTTTAACCTTTCCTGCAATACCAAATTGAAAGTTTTTTTAACATAAGTGCACAGTGAAACTTCAACAACAACAACCATGAATGCTTTCAGTATGAACCACAGAGCCCAAAAATATTTTTCTTACATACATAAACTCATACAAAAAACACATCATCTGGCCGAGCAAAAATACAAGATATATAAAATATTACTCAAGAGTCTCAGCAGACTTTCCATGCTTTTCACAACTTAATTATTAGAAGATTATAAAACTTTAATCATTGTAACACGTACCGAGAATAAGTTCAACATCATCAAGAAAACCCATGTCAAGCATCTCATCAGCTTCATCAAGTACACGGAATTTTAATGAGCCAAAGTCAAGGTTTCCCCTCTCGACATGATCCTGCACCAGGATTTCTTGAAGTCAGCATAAAACAGTAACGATATTACACAAATTTTCTAACAAAATCTATATAACGTCATATGTTGAGATCCATCATGAGCAAATAAATACCTTTATTCTTCCAGGAGTTCCAATAACAATATCAACCCCCCTTCTCAGTGCACCTTCTTGAGGACCGTAAGGAGATCCACCATATACACAGCAGGTAGTTAACCCGAGTGATTTACCATATAACTCAAAGTCAGCAGCCACCTGGAAACAAAAGATAACAAGATAACATTAACACAACATGAGGTTATGTACGCTAGCTAGCCAAAAAAATATACTGTACTTTATTTAATAATGACATTTTACTGTACCTGGTGTGCCAATTCCCTTGTGGGTAAAAGAACCAGAACACTTGGGGACCTTCCGTAACCTGTCCTCCGTGAATCTTTTGCGGGACCATTAATTAAGGATTCCAATATTGGCAACACAAATGCAAGAGTTTTTCCCTATCAATCGAAAAAGGTAAAGACAGGTTTAATATAGGTGGTGTGGTATATCAAGAAACAGGTAAACAATAAAACCTATAAGATTTTCCATCTGTACAGCAAACAACTAAACTAAAACTATATGGTTTCAGTTCCTAGCATGTGAAATATTGATCAGGGGTATACTGCAGAATCCATGTCAAACAATAAAAACTATATAGTTTAGATGCTCCAGTATGAAAATTTCAGCATCCAAATTAAACATTGAACCAATAAAAACCATATAGTTTTAGTTTAGTTGCTAAACCAAATGCCCAGCAGCGATTAGTATCATGTTAAACTAGGATTTCACATAGAAACATCCAAATAAAAACCCTATATGTTACAAAATTAAGTGTCAATGAAGCAGTGTAATCAGTTTCAAATAAAATCAGTTTTACAAAATTTAGCACCTTCACCTACAATTCTAACCATGTTTAACTAAGAAAAGGTGCAATTGAGGTGTTAAATGTTAACAAATCATACACAAAATACATCAGCATACACAAAATACATCAATTTCTGACTAAGAATGATATCTGTATATATACCTGACCAGTACGAGCTCTACCGACTAAATCAAACCCATCAAGAACATCATTGAAAGTCATAGTTTGAATCTGAAAAAGTGCTTTAATATTATTAGCTTCCAGCTTGGCTTTCAATGGCGCAGAGATCCTAAAATTCTTCAGTGCATTAGGATCCTCTTTTTCGACATCATCTTTAACAACAGCAGCTCCATCATTCCCTTTCTGTTTCTTAGATTTCTTAGCAGTTCCATTCTCAACAACAGACGCAGACCCATTTTCAATTTCCACAGCATCCTCCTGCTCTTCATCATCAGCTTTCCTCTTCTTCTTTTTTTTCTTCTCTGTAGATGCCCCTTTCATGGAATCATCACTATCATCAGAAATTTTCTTACTTTTCTTACTTTTCTTCTTCTCTGATGAAGGAGAAGCTGCTGGGGTTCCATTATCAGTACCGCCATTTTCAACTTCTAGCTTAATCTTCTTCTCTTTCTTAATCTTCTTCTCTTTAACTTCATCCATGAAGTTGATATCAGAAAGTGCTATTGAAGGCATAATAATATTAGACTGAAGAAAGATTTGATAAATTGAAGCTAGGGTTTCTCCGGGTTAATGGAGAAGTGCGGCAGTGAAAAACACAGCGCGCAGCAAAGAGAAGGAAAAATTGTTAGTTAGGGTTAGGGTTTTATAACGAAGAAGAAAGGTTTTTCTGGGTCGTATTTTTTATTACCGATAATAGCCTTGCAGGAATATGCGGTCTGAAAGAGAGAAAATAGCCACACTGACCGACTCCTGGCAAGTGGCGGCACTGCCAATATTTTGGGAAGTGTCTAGGGCTTCTCGTGGGCTGATTGAAAAATTAGGGTTTATGAGGGATATATTTGGGAGTCCTGTTAGAAAAAACGGAGGAATTCGGTTGAGTTGAGTGGACGTCAGTAACAAGTCCACCTGTCCTAGAAGAGTGTTGGTCACGTGCATATGTTGAAGATATTTTTAGTATGCCGTATTGAAAAATTAGCGGGCGAACCCTTGCCCAGCTCCCATAGTGATTCAACATTCCCAAAACAAAAAATAAACAAAAAATAAGCCGTTGAGCGACCAATAGTTTGGTGTTATCCTGGAAGCGCCAAATCATTTGGCGCTCGACCTAGTCAACGTGGTCAAAGCATCAAACCATTAGTCAATCGAGGATTATTCCTAAAACTAACAGCAGAATCGATTTTCCTCACTTTCTTTTCTCCATTTTTTGATTTCAAACCCAAAACCTAGTTTTGCATATTTGATTCGTGGGATAAACTGAAGTTTTTTTGAACAAAAATCAGAAAGAGGTAGCTGCTAGTTGTAACTGTGGTTCTTTTGAGCCTATTTTTCACGATTTTCATCCATAAAAAATAACAAGGTATGTAGAACAACTTTGAGTTGATTTTTTTTTATGTTTTTGTGATTTTTGATTTCAGATTAGTTACAAACATGCGTCACATATGAGTTTCTATAGTGAGTGGCTCCCCTTTACAATTGGCGGGAAAGACGAAAAACGCATCGGAATTGAGTGGTTGGAGACGACATATTAATAAGTGATTCCAAAATTCATTTATCACTTTCAGTAAACTATATGAAGTTGAGTGTCTCCTCATCACTCTTTCATATCCCGACCAGAATATGAGATACCAATAAGAATATGAACTACGTCATCTGAGTGTCAACGGAGTGTAGCTCAAAAAATGTCAAACAAATATTTAACTTGAGAGACCAATGGTTTTGTGCTTATGTAGGGAGCCTAATGATTAGTCGCCCGGCGCCTAACCATTAGTCGCTCTAGAGCATATTTTCTCAGAATATCTTGCGGAGTGCCAAACCATTGGCTGCTAAAGCAGTTTTTGGAGCGTCAAATCAATGGTCGCTCCTATGTTGATTCAAGACTATGTTCAAGCAAATGCTTGAACCTTATGTTAATCAAGTTTATGGCAACGCTTTTATAACGGTTTTTAAGTTGAATGTTGAAGCACCATAGAGGAAACCCTTACGGGGTTTACCAAAATTTCTCGAAAATTATACTTGTGATGGATAATTAAGCTGTTCTTATGGAAATGGGTTGTACCTATCGAGGGATTTATCCCGCAAAATCAACTCATACTCACAAATTTAGAACGCGCAGTTGGGGGATATAGGAAAAAGACAAAAACGAGATTTAAATAGTAAATCAGAGTCACCCTCTATCCATGTAATTTATATAATTCTTAATCTACCCTTCACTAATCATGTTTAATGGTTAATTATAATTAGTTAAGTTAATAGATTAGTTTGATAATGATTAGTATAAATCATTATCATTGTATTTGTTGATGCAACAACATTAAATCAAGATATTTATGATCATGAAGGTTTAGGTGAACATACAAGTGCTCCAATTACTCATGTACAGGTATTAATGTATTGATATTTGATTTTTTTTCATTGAATTCGTCATTGTTACGCCTGAAAAACTCAGTGTCGGCATGGTAAAAGTATAAATACCATGCCGGCAAGGCCCAAATCGGCATGGTATTCATATTTTCACCATGCTGATACACAATATCCACCAATTTTGAAATTGTAAGTACACTGCCGGCACAGAAATTTCATTATCGAGCATGTCGGTGGTAGTGTCGGCATGGTACATTGCTTAACATGCTATGCCGGCACATGATGCAAATTTTCCAGAAACTTGAGTATTTTTCACTTGCCTTTCGGTATTGATAGATTTCTATCGTGCATGCCGGCAATTAATGATTTCGGCATCATATTCATACTAAAAACAGTGCGGGAATGTAAAACGACATTGTGTTCATACTAAAACTATGTCGGTACGCAAAACCGGCATTGTATTCAACTGAAACTGAAACTGAAAATTTTCAGTTACAATTTTTGATTCTAAACTAAACGAATTCTTTTAAACAAATCGATGATTAGCTTTCTTTTCAATGAGGCATATTTATATATAATAGATTAATCGCCGATTTTTTTTTGAAACAACGATGAAACCGTGTTGAAATCAATGATGGAGAAAATAAAAATCAAATAAAAGAGCCGGCAGAGAAGGAGAAGAGAATAAGAAGAGAAGTTAATATACTAAAGGGTATTTTAGTATTTTCATACCCAAAAATCAACCATTAACAGACACTATAGGATGGGATAGTAATTTATATCCCCTATTAATTTTTAGTATCCCCAGTTGCGCGTTCCAAATTTACAGGGATGGGAATTTACAAAGCCCACTTTTTCAGGGGTGGATCCCATAATTATGTGAGATTCATTTGATTACGAGGGATTTCTCTTTCCATTCCTTTAACATTTCCGTATGGAAAATACTTGAGTAATGCTTTAGAAAACTAGACTTGTGATATGAATGATTACAACTACGTATTTTGAAATTCTTTTACAAACTTATTTTTTGAATGTTGGTTGCTATAAAGTTTTGGATGCTATGACCCACTCTTAATATGTTAGACTTGGCTAGTTCTCATAATTCTAATGGAGCCATATATAGTTCATGGACTGCACGTGATAATGATATTGTTTAGTTAGAAATTGCGGCATTAAAATTTTGGTTTATTTGGAAGGAGAGGTGCAATGGAGTCATATATAGTTCATGGACTGCACGTGATAATGATATTGCTTAGTTAGGAATTGCGGCATTGAATTTTGGTTTATTTGGAAGGAGAGGTGCATCGGAGTCTTTCAAAACAAAGCCACCACCAATATATGTAAACCTCTTTGTCTATTCAGAGATATTTGAGTTTTTGGTACAATAATATTCATCGAATAAGCCTACACTTGGGCAAGAAGCCTAATATTAATGTAAATGAACTTAAGTTAAACTTTAATATTGTTGGGATCACTGAGTCTGAAATTGTATTTTCTCTCTTATGAGTACACGAACTCATCACTTGAGTTCAAGGACTTAAAAGCTTATTGAGTCAACCTGATACACTATTAGCTTTGGATTCATTAATTCTTCTTTAATTTACAATGAGAAATTTTCACACGCTTCTGAATTGTTTTTTCTTAGCTAATTCCTTCATATGGAAAGTTTTAAGTTCTTTCTAAGAACTTATTTATCTTGAGATTTAAGCGTTTAGATATTCTTTTAGATAATACATATTGTCCATTTTTATTAGTTTAAAGTTATCTTTGGTAGTAATTCTTTTCATAGAATTTACTTGATCTAACAATTGTCTAAACAAGTGAAGTATTCAAAGTCGTAACCAAGTTATGCTTCATGAAGAAACTTAGATCTTTAGAGAGCGAATTTAGCCGCAACTAGTATACATCGTGTAGGGATTGAGATCTAATTTGCAGAAAGTCCTCTATTTATAATAATGTAACAAGATAGATTGCTTAAGGTTCAAGGAAATTTTCTTAGGACCAAAGTAAGTTCGTGAACTAGTTTCCATGTTTAAAAATTTACCTTGATCCAAACGAAACTAAATTTCTCATCATATATTGATTCTAAAGAATGAAAATCATGTAAGAATGTGAGAAGTTTGCCTTGTAATACAAAGAAGAACGTGCACCCGCGTATTTATCAATTAAAGAACTGTGCATAAAAGTTAGCTCATGAATAATCAAGTATGGTTCGTAAATTATAAACCAATGTTGGAGTTCAGTAACACCCAAAAACAGGCCAGTTCGCGAACTATGAATAGAGATACGTGAATTCAATATATTTGAATAGTCCAGAAACATACCCAAAAGTGCATCGTTCGCGAACTGAAAAATCAGTTCATGAAAATTTGTCCACCTTGGAGTTCAATAGTATCATTAAATTGCATAGTTCGAAAACTAAAAGAATCAGTTTGTAAAAAAAAGTACAATTTGACGTTTTTAGGCTTATATTTCACAGACATAGTTTTTTAACAATAAAAAATATTCTCAACCTCAAAAGTGATAAGATCTATGAACATCCAATGCTTGAGTTCATGTTTCGAGATTTGTTAAATACAAGTTTGAACTCGAAACTTATTCTTTGTGATTTATCATATACTAAGGCCATACGACATTGTCTTAAATATCAAATGGTAGAAGTAATGAGTAAATAAGATAGTCAGACTTTACAATATCTTTGTTGACGAAGTTCTCACAGATATCTTCATTTTTATTCATTCTTTAATCTTCAATGGTATTCAGTGATTTCTGATACTCAACTACCATGCCTAATCTTAGTCTAAGATTGACTTTAGTAGACTATAAATCAAGATACATTTTTAGTCATGTAATATTTACGAAAAGCTTAACATATCAATACTTGTAGGTTCAAACGAGCGATGCTCTACCAAGGATCTTGATTTCAAATTGAGTTGATACTTGATGTTTTGGTCTTTTCCAGATTGATGATTTTCGTTGTAATATACTTTTTCAATTAATTGTAATATAGTGAGATTTTAAGGAAGAAATCCTCAACTATCACCATGGTATCAATGACATACCCTATAGAATAACCACGGTAGTGGCGGAAACATGGGCCATGCTTATGGCGGACAGAAGCAACACCAACAGCAAAAGTTTGCTTAGAGTCAAACCCACGAAACCTCGTCCATTTCACTACTACCTGGATCGAGATACCATCGTGCTTGCAAGATATAAACAACAAAACCAGTGGCTTATTGTGATGTATTCTGCATCATACAACCTACCACATTTATAAAGAGGACAACTAGGCGACATACACACTATCAAATCAGGCGGCAAGCCGAAGTCAACAAAGATCTTTTAAAACTATCTTTTGGGAACACGTAGTCCCTACTTTTTATATATAATTAATGACTCCATTGGTCGTATCATAACCATGCGCAAATTCTTTTTAGCTTAAATCATTATATCTTGCAAAAAAAAATAGGGGCGATTTGATGAAAATTGATATTCTTCTAGTGACATAGTAATATTCATCAAATTCTGTATGAATTTACTGGAAAATAGAATATCTAAATTAGTTTGAAGAGAATTTCTTAATATAATGAACTCTAACTTTCTTAGATAATGTACAATAGATATCTAGATAAACGTGGTATACTAGATCTAATCTTGGAAGAACCTGGTGAAGAAGATTCTACAGACGCTCAACGTCAAACCAAAATAATGAGAAACTTTTCTCTCAATCAAGCACCCTCTATGAATCCTCACAAAATTCATGCTAATCCACCAAGTAATATAGAAGATGACACTAATACTACTGTTAATACCATCACAGCTCAAGAGATGGTCTACAACAATCCTTTAGCTATGCAATCTGAAGCCACAAATGATTACCATGGAGAAACTGCGCAGGTATACCACCAACTTAAGAATTTAATTTACATAATTAATCTTTCATCTAGTTTTGTTTTTACCACATCTCATTTTATTGACTCTTATCATCCTAGTTATTTACTCATGAAGATTATTGCTTGGAACTGTGATGGCTATGCATCCAAAAACACTAGAAATTATCTTGCTGATCTTAACAAGATGCTCAAACTAGATATTATCTTCCTTCAGGAAACCAAAATAGACTCAAACAAAATCCTAAACTTTATTAGACCTCGGAATTTTCCAAATTCTTTCTTTGTACCATCCATTTGTAAAGCTAAAGGCATTTGTTTACTCTGGAAAGATGGTTTTGAGTTAAACATCATTTATAGTGATAAAAACATGATTCATTGTCTTGTTTGTAGTGATCCATCCAAAACTAAATGGTTGTTGTCTTGTGTTTATGGTTCACCGTACCTACAGGAAAAGAGTCATCAATGGAATTTTATTATAGATATCTGTGAAACTTATAACATTACAACCCCTTGGATTTTTATATATAGGATATCTCAATCTTACACTTCATAGTGAATAAAGAATCAATGGTACCATCTCTTCCTCTAGTACAGTTGCTCAAACTGTCCAAGAAACCGGTCTTTCTGATTTAGGTTTTCATGGAAACCCTTACACTTGGACTAGTAACAAACATGGAGCAGGTAAAATCAAGACTAGGTTATATAGAGCCCTTGTACACTCTGAATGGTTAATATACTTTCCTAACTCTTGTCTTAAACATCTCCCATTTCTAGGATCTGATCATTGTCCTATATTTTTTGACATGTCACCAAATGATGTGACTAACTCTAGAAATTGGAAAAATTTTGAATGTTGGTTAAGAGATAAAACCTTCCTGTCACAAATCAATGTTGCTTGGGCCAAGCATTTGCACGGTTCTGTAGCTTATTCCTTTGGAGCAAAAGTTATCATAGAAAAGAAGAACTATATCTCTATGCAATGGAACCACATTCGGCAAATATACATGAAAAACTTAAGGCATTACAAGAGTAGTCGAATACTCTTCAACAATTTGATATTAATTCAGTTAACACAAATAAGGTAACAGAATTGGAGAAGGAAATAGAGGAATGGCACACCAGAGAAAAAGATTTTGTAGACAAAAGGCTAGAGATACACTTTTCATGAGGCAGACCAAAACACAAAGCACTTTCACCTCCAAGCTAACAAAAGAAGAACTATAAACAGAATTGAGTCGCTACAAAAACCAAATGGTAGCTGGTGTAATAGAAGATCTGAATTAGAATCTCTTTTAAACATTCACTTTCAAGGTATCATGACTACAACTGAACCAATTAATAATACTGATCTCTTGAATCAACTGCCAGTATGTATTTTTGATGAAGATAACGCAGCTCTAGAGAAGATACCAGATGAAGATGAAATCGTTCAAGCACTAAAAAACATGAAGTCGTGGGCATCACCGGGTCCGGATGGATTTTCCCTAGGTTTCTTTCAAACACAATGGCCAGTGATAAAATACGATGTTATAAAAATGATTCAAAGCTTCTTTGCGTCTGGAAGGATGTTAAAAAAAATGAACAAGACGAACTTGTGTTTAGTACCAAAAAACTAGACTGCCTCACACTCTTGGTGAATATCGGCATATTGCTTTATGCAATTCAATCTACAAACTTATCACGAAGACCATGGCAACTCGTCTAAAGCACCATCTTGAAAAATCATATCTCCTATGCAGGCAACTTATGTTCCAGGTAGGCAAATTGGTGACAACATCACGCTGGCTCAAGAAATAATACACTGCATGAAGAGGAAAAAGACTAAAAAATGTTTCATGGCCTTAAAATTAGACATGAGCAAAGCCTTCGATCATGTAGAATATATCTTTCTTGATAATGTGATGGCAAAACTGGGTTTTGGTTGCAAATGGCGTCAACTGGTGTATGAATACATTAGTACAACAAAAATACATATACTTCTAAATGATTCACCGTGTAAATCATTCAAACCATCAAGGAGGATTCGTCAAGGTGACCCACTGTCACCATATTTATTCCTGCTAACAATGGAGGTCCTTACAGGAGCTCTATCAAAAGCAGAACAAGAAAATAAAATCCAAGGTATCAAAATAGCTAAAAATGCTCCTCAAGTTACTCACCTTTTGTTCGCAGACGACTGCTTACTGTTTACGAAAGCTTACATTCATAATGCAAACAATCTGTTTGATAGCATCAACAAATTCAGTGCTATCTCGGGCCAACATATTAACTTTCAAAAATCTACAGTCTTCTTCTCAAAAAACATAAACTCGCGTCATTTTAGGATTTTATTAAGGAGACTCAGAATGAAGAAAATGTCTCTTGAAGAAAGATACTTGGGTATTCTTCTTTTTCTAGACAGAAAAACTTCTTCTTTTTCTAGTATAGTGGACAACATGAATACTAGACTAACAATATGAAATGGAAAATTCATAAACCAAGTTGGTCGTTCTGTGATGGTTAAAAATGTTATCAACAGAATGGCTTCTTATCAAATGAGTGTCTTCAAGATTCAGGAGACAACACTGAAGGAGATGGATAAAGTTCAGCGTAACTTCTGGTGGGGAAGAAAGGATGGTAAAGGCGTTTGTCTACTCTCTTGGCCTACCGTTGGTAAAGAAAAATGCAATGGATGTATGGGTTTCCGAAATCTTTCTTATTTCAATCAAGCCATGCTCGCAAAAACAGCTTGGAGATTATGTAACCAACAAGATCAACTTTGGGCAAGAGCACTGAAGCAATGTTATTATCCAAACAGTAATGCCTTGCATGCAAAGAAAAAAGAAACTCCACTTGGGCCTGGAAAAATATCTACAATGTTATGCCCTTTATTTTGGGTGATTGGAAATGGTAGTAAAGTTCACATATGGTTAGATAAATGGATTTCGTGTAAAACTAGACCTTCTCTTCTTGCAGTCTCATCTGAAGAAGCAAGCAACTATACACTAGTTTCAGATTTGATCGATTAAGAAACTAAGGCCTGGAAAGTTCAGTTGGTTCAACATCTATTTACACAAGATGATGCTGAAATCATTCTACAGATTTGTATTCCTGTAAAAAATGAAGACAGACTGGTTTGGACTCTTACAAGGTCTGGGCAGTTCTCCGTCAAGTCAGCTTATATGAAACTAATGGATATCAAGCACAACAATGATATTCAGTATAATGAGGTAATGGATAGATTTTGGAAGAATCTATGGAATATAGATACTCTGCCTCAGGTCAAGCATTTCCCATGGAGGTGTATATATGATATTATTTGTTCCAATGAAAGACTAACAAGAGTTTTTAATTATAGAGGAGAGATTTGTAATATGTTGTTAGAGCATTGTTCGCTCGAACTCTAAAGCGTTGTTATCTCAAGCTTGTTGTCAAGTTTAGTTTCCAAAACTATAAGTCTTGATTTCTAGTCTACTTACAGCTAAGTCTCCGATTAGGATATAAAGTGTAGATGAGCATTAAACTTCACGGTGTTCGTCGATTGAAGACGAAGAACTACTAAAGGGAGATTGTGGAACTTCATCAACAAAAGGTATGTGGAGACTTGAACTCATCTATCACTTAAAAGCCTATCTACTCTATCTCTTATTTGAGACAAAAGTCGTATAGCTATATAGACTTCGATTATGCACATTTGATACTTTGAGCTAAGTATAACTAGCTTACATATTTCTAGAAATTTGTGTTGGTAAGCTTTTCTTTAACCAAGTTCATCTTATATTCTTGACGAAAGTCAAAGGTGATCATGTGAAAATCGCCTTGTAACATCTTACATGATTTGTGTGAGACGGTCATTTGATGTAGACTCAGAATGTTTCATATTGATCATCCGATCACTTGAAAACTGGTTTGAAGCTAATAGTTTGTGTGAGACAGCTATTATCATCTTGTAAGAATGTTTCAATGATTGACATGGGAGTTTAGAACACTTAATCATAATTGGATTTAAGCACAATATGCGCACTTGCATATGTAATTGGTCCAAGAATGGAATACAGTATGCATACCCGTATGCGTACTGGTGAGGTCAGGTAAAGTCCGGGAGCTAGAGTATGCGTACATGTACGCGTACTGGCGAAGTCAGTTGAATTCCGGGTACTATAGTATGCGTACATGTACGCGTACTGGAATCAACTGAAGTTTCTGTACGACAGTATGCGTACTCGTTTGCATACTGACGAACACAGTCCAAGTCCGGATACTTAGGTATGCGTTTGCATACTTGAGTAGGTTATGTTCTAAAATCGGTTTGTTTATGAACTAATACATTTATATATTAAGAAATGCAATCTTTTGCAAACCGTGGCTATAATGTTCATGAATTGATTCGAGTGAATCAAAATCGATTTTGCTTCAATTATGTCTTGTATACTTCTATGAGAATATAAACAATTGAACAACTCTTGAACTAGTTTCATTTGAGTCATTTGAACTAGTTATGGTTAAGATGAATAAGGTTGATATGAAAGTGTTCATATGGCTAACTTCGTTTAACTATTGTTGAGCCAACAAAGGTGCACACGTTTAGGTACGGTTACTCATATCAAAATGAAGTCACTTTTCATTTGTGTGTAACAAGCTAAGTTCAATCTAACGGTTGAAAGATATTAGCTTGAGTGTAATCAGGTTCTCATCTAACAGTGAATATTGAATGCTTTGTTACCAAGGTAACATTGATTGCAAATCCTGATTTGAAGACTATATAAGGGATAACTCTAGCAACTGGGAAACCTAATCCTCACACCTTCTGTGTGATACTTTGCGACTAGAGTCGATTCTCCTTTAACCTTAGTTTTTTAACAGACTCCGTTCTGTGTGTGATTGATCATAAGAGATTCAAGTTGATTGTGTGCAGGTGTTTATTGAATCTAAGAAGATTTGAAGATAAAGAAGATTGCTTGTTTGAGTTCATATTATTTGGTGTGCAAAAAACTTGATCGGCTGGGGATCCAACTATAATCGGTTTATCTTTGTGATAACCTTGATTGATTAGTTGAGTAGATCAGAATCAATATATTATCTTTGTGACTAAGAAGTATTGATTGCAAAATCTATACAATTACTTTGGTAGTTGTATTGAGATAGATCTAAGAACCTGACAAAGAAGTTTATTGGGATAAACAAAAGAGCCTTTGTCAAACTCATATCACTTGTTTGAAAAGAGTTGTTACCGAACATATTTGTTGTTCCTTTACTGTTTGGAATACGAACCAAAGGAATTGTTCCAAGTGCGTGACTGTTAGAGCATTGCTCAGTCGAACTCGCATGCGTTGCTATCTCAAGCATGTTTGTCAATGTTAGTGATCAAAACTATAAGTCTTGATTTCTAGTCTATTATAGCTAAGTCTCGGACTAGGATAGAAAGTGTAGTTGAGCTCAAGGACTTCATGGCGATTCATCATACAAGTAGAAGAACTACTCAAGGAACCGATGGAACTTCTCGACAAAAAGGTATGTGGAGACTTGAACTTATCTATCACTCAAAAGTCTATCTACTCTATATCCTACTCTTTGAGACAAGAAGTCGTATGCTATATATATAGACTTGGATTATACACATTTGGTATTTCGAGCCGAGTGTACCTCGCTTATCTATATCTCGAAATATGTGTTGGTAAGCTTTTCGCTTCGATCAAGTTTATCTTTACCTAGTGACGAAAGTCATGATATGTTTTGAAAAATGCTTTGACGAGAAATGGTGTAACAACTATATAACGTCCTCTAAAAATGTTTCAATGATTGAAATGAGAGTTTAGATTACATAACCAATGGTGGACATAAGCATTGTTGTGGAAACACATTTATGTATAAGTCCTATTCCTTGAACCAAAGTTTGCGAACTTTGTTGATCAAGAGAACCGGAAGAATGGCGTGAGCCAAGTCTGCGAACTTAGTCCGTGAACTGCCGAAGTTCTCAAACCCGAGAATTTCTGCTAGAGTTGACAAACTACTTGCGTGAAGCTAAGTCCGCGAACCTAGTCCGCGAACCGACGAAGTTCCCATACCCGAGAATTTCTGCTGGAGTTTGTAAACTCTGCCCGGTAACTTAAGTCCACGAACCTAGTCTGCGAACTTGAGAAGGTTATATATCCGAAGATGATTTATGAACTTAAACTTAAAAAGACTAAGGAATTCAGTTTGCAAACCGTGGCTATAAAAGTTCATGAACCGATTCAAGTGAACCAAATCATCTTTGCTTCAATTGTGTTTTGTGTAGTACATGATATTTTCTTGAAATTGAAAAACTCTCTAACTAGTTCATTTGAAGTCATTTGAACTAGTTATGGTAAAGAAGAACATGGTTGATATGGAATGCTCATATGGCTAACCATTTGGTTAACTATTGTTGAACCAACAAGTGCATACGTTTGGGTACGGTTAACAAACCTAGAAGCTGATAGACACATTTTTGTGTCTAATTTGTCTCGCTTCTATATATTTATAGTGCTCATTTTTGTACTTATTATGGTGTTTTATGTGTGTGTAGGTATCTTTGTCCAATAAAATATTTTGGAAAAATCGGCTCGAAAAGTTGTCGAAAAGCGCCCGGAGGACACATGCTATTCGGACTCTCACTATGGATAAGGGGTACCCAAATTACTAAGGGGCACCCTCAGGACACCCTCAAGGCAGATTCTATTCGCACCCCTGCTCTGGATAGGGGGCGCCTCTTCTTCACAATTCAAATGAAGCTTTTTGGCGGGAAGCTGTTGCAGCAGCGAAGCAGATCTGGAGATCGAATTTTGAGCGATTTATAAGGAGATTCAATGGCTTGTTTTCGTTGGACTGGACCTGTGATAGCATAACATGGTCGTTGTGATTGATTGTACCCAACCAATTGGGCTAGATAGGCCGGGAGAAGCAAACATAGGAGGTGAAGTTTATCGGAGTTGTTATCGTCTTTTGGGTGAGATTATGTCGGAGTTTGACGTGGAGATGGATTGGGATTATCTTGATTCATCGAAACAGGGTTGGTAATCCCTTTAGATTCGAAAATAGAAAAGGAAATCATCGAGTTGGCTAAAACAGGGAGTTCCGTGTATTCTCGGATATTTTGGTTTATGTATGGAAGTACCAGAGGATTTTACGTTATGAATTGAGTCCTTATTCAGTCTAAAGGGAGTACTTGAGAGTTTGGAGAACCAAGTTGACGCGTAGATAAGCTTGGAAGGGAAAGAAATCCTGAGACTTGAGGTGGAGAAAAAGATAAGAATAACCGAGGATTTCTTGAGATTCAATCGACCTGTGGGCTATAAAAGGAGTTCGGATAGGTCATAGAAGGGTTACGAACAGTTTGGGGTAGTTTAGAGAACCAGAGGAGACAAAAATCACGAGTTGCAGGAAAGCTGTTCTGCTAGTGCTGCTGAAGAACACGAAGAACATCAACCCACGCCCAACTGTCGCAGAACACTGTCGTTGTTCTACAACACTTTGCTTCTATCGTTATTGTAGCAGTCTTATTCCTTCTGTTTCTCTTGTAACAGTCGATCTGCAACACATATAAACGTTGCGATTGAACTGTTTTACTCCCTTTGAGTCTCTTCACCTTTGAAAACACCTTTTGAGCAATGGAAAAATATTTTGAACCTGTTTTTGATATGAGGAGCTAAACCCCATTGTTGAGGCGATAGAGGAAGCTATTTTTCCAATAAAGAGCGGTATTTTCTATTTATCTTATTTATTACAATTATTTATATGATTATTTTCCTTGTTTGAGAATTGTTTTAATGATTTTTATTCAACAATTGTGATTTCCATTGATGGTATATGCTTGGACTTAGGTTTTTGATATCCCATGCTTTTGATTTACACTTGTTATTTTAAAAATCTACTTGTTGCAACATCTTAGAATCAAATTAAACGAAAAAATTGAATGAATATAAATATTGGATTTAAATCACTTTGAACTTGGAAAATAGTGGACTCTTAGCCTCAGTGTTCTTTTAATATTGATAACAACATCATCTTTGTTTGAGTTTTCTATTTTTGTTTTAAAATTTAAGTCTATATTTTATCCTTTGCAAGTCTGAGAATCGAACCACTTTTATCACTATCTACAATACCATCAATTTTTGGCGCCGCTGCCGGGGAACGAACCTGGGTCTCCCACGTGACAGGCTGTGGGTATCAAAGCTCCACTAAGCTTCCCTCGCCTCGATTCAACTTACTTTGACTCGGATTGATTCCAGAGGGGTTTGCTCAGATTGTAACGAGTTCCTTTTCGAAAGAATAGGAGATGGTCTAGAAACAACCTAAGTGGAGCCATCATGCTTTTGGTTTGCTAGAAATTTAGGTTTGATTTGGTTGAGTCAGCCTTGTTTTGTGTTTGCATAGAATTCCCTACCTTATTCTGTTGCATGCCTGAACGTAAAAGAGACGCCCTAAGTAGATTCGTTAAAGAGAAACCTAGTAGTTCTAAGCATCTCGATTACCTCAATTTAGAAAGTCCGATTCTTGAAAATTCCATTTTTGAACGTCCGTTTGAGGAGAAAATCCCTGATAGTCTAATAGCGCCAAAAATGGCAAATTTGAAAGCTTTTTTGAACCCTACTAGGACTACTCGTCCCTCGTGTATCAAGTTACCTGAAACTGAAGCAAATTATGAACTTAAGTTTGGAACCTTACAGTTGCTCCCAATCTTTTTAGGGAAAGAAAATGAAAACCCCTATTTCCATGTTAGGGACTTTGAGGAAATTTGTAGTACCCTGAAAATTAGAAACCTTGATGATGATGCTTTGAAACTCAGGTAATTCCCCTTTTCCTTAAAAGATAAAGCCAAGTCGTGGATGTATAGTTTGGCTTCCGAATCAATTGAAACATATGAACAACTTACATCTTCCTTTTTGAACAATTTTTTACCTAGGCACAAAACATCGTCTATTAGGACGCAAATCTGCACGTTTTCGCAACAAGAGGGAGAGTCTTTGTATAGGTATTTGGAAAGGTTCAATGATTTATTAGCCCAATGTCCTCATCATGGTTTAGAAAAGGTTAGGTTAGTTCAGATCCTTTATGAGCGTTTAGATTATCCCACTACAACTACAGTAGAGTCGATGTGTACAGGTGGGTTTGAAAACCAAACAGTTGATGATGCGATGACATATTTGCATGAAATCGCCGAAAAGACCCAACAGTGGGAAAGCAATAGGGTACCCTAGAAAGCAATTCTTCTAGGCAGAGGAAACGTTAATAGGGTAGAAAGAAGCTTTGAATCAGATGCCAAAATTGCTGCTATAGCGAAAAGGTTAGAAGCTTTAGAAGTGGGTCACACTAGTGGTAGATTGGAGCCTTTTTGGGAAGGACAGAATAATGAAGAGCAAGCCAATGCTCTCTATAATAACACTAGGTATGATAACCGTCAGAAGTTTGACCCATATTCAGAAACCTATAATCCTGGTTGGAGAAACCATCCGAACCTTTCATGGTCTAAGGGCCAGAGTCAAGGTCAGTTTAGTAATTCTAATGCTCCCCCAGGTTTTGGTTACACTAAGAATTCATCAGGCCCAGAAAATAAAACGACTAGCTTAGAGGAATCTATTAAGATGTTAGCAAAAACTCAGGATATGTTAGCACAGAACCAACTTAGTTTTCAATAGGAAACCAAGCAGAACTTTCAAACTAGTGCTCAGAGCCTTGCTAAGCTAGAACTTCAAGTCAGCCAAATAGCTAAGACCTTAAGTGAGAGAGATAACGGAAGGCTCCCTAGTCAAACTCAACCCAACCCTAGAGGAGTTCATGAAGTAGGTGCAAAACCATCGAATCAATTGAATGCTATTAGAACCCTTAGGAGTGGTAGAGTAGTAGACAATCAGGTAACCATGCCCGATAGTGAACATACTGTAGTTCACCCCTCAGGATCTCATCCCTCAGGACCACTAACTGAGGGGACTGATAAAATTTCCGATGATGTCAATTCGGTTCCCGAGAGGTCTGATTCTGTGCCTAGATCCCCATTTCCCCAGCTATTAGCATCAACAAAGAAGGAATCGAACTTTAATGACATATTGGAGGTTTTTAAGCAAGTTACCATAAACCTTCCTTTATTAGATGCAATTAGGCAAATTCATGATTATGCCAAGTTCCTAAAGGATATGTGTACGCGAAAACGAAAACTTAGCGTCCATAAGAAAGCTTTCTTAGCTAGTCACCTAAGTTCAATCATTCAGAACACCACAACTCCAAAGTACAAAGACCCAGGTCCCCCTACCATTGCTTGTACAATAGGTAAACACCGGGTAGAAAAAGCTTTACTTGACTTAGGAGCCAGTGTGAACTTACTGCCGTACCATGTGTACTTACAGCTAGGACTTGGTGAAATGAAACCTACTCAGATAACACTGCAGTTAGCTGATAGGTCTGTCAAAATTCCTCGAGGTGTTATCGAGGATGTTCTTATTGAGGTCGACAAGTTTATTTATCCAGTGGATTTCGTGGTCCTAGATACCCAACCTGTCCCTGACCCAGAGAACCAGATACCTGTGATTTTAGGTCGCCCATTCTTAGCTACGTCTAATGCGATCATAAACTGTCGAAATGGTGTGATGAATTTATCCTTTGGTAATATGACTATCGAAATGAACATTTTTAATGTCAGTAATCTACCTTATAAGCTAGATGACACATGTGTTAAAGAGGTGAATATGATAGAATCCTTAGTTCAGGAGTCATTACCAAACATCTTGTCTGAAGACCCATTAGAGAGTTGTCTATCCCGTTTTGGTTTAGATTTTGACGATGATAGTACCATTGAACAAGTGAATTCTCTATTAGATTCTACCCCTGTGTTAGACACTGATAGATGGAAAGCTAGGTTCGCACCATTACCAGCTTCTGAGACTACCTCAGTTCCTTCCTTAGAAGAGCCCCCTAAGTTAGACCTCAAACCACTACCAGATAACCTGAAGTATGTGTTCTTAGGCCCATCTGAGACTTTACCTGTGATTATTGCTGCCGACTTGGATAGTGATCAGGAAAGTAGGCTAGTAAAAGTACTTCAAGATAATAAGGAATTTTTAGGGTGGTCTATAACAGACATTAAGGGTATTAGTCCTACCGTTTGTATGCATCAGATTCATTTAGAGGAAGACTCCAAACCGTCTAGGGAGATGCAACGTCGACTGAACCCTAACATGAAAGAAGTAGTTCGAAAAGAGGTGCTTAAGTTGTTAGATGCGGGTATTATCTACCCAATTTCAGACAGTAAGTGGGTCAGCCCCGTTCAGGTTGTTCCCAAGAAATCAGGTATCACTGTAGTCCAGAATGAGGATAATGAGTTAATCCCAACCCGAGTGACCACGGGATGGCGTGTCTGTATCGACTATAGGAAATTGAACAAGGTCACAAGGAAGGATCACTTTCCCCTTCCTTTTATCGACCAAATGCTAGAGAGATTAGCAGGATATAGTTTCTATTGCTTTTTAAATGGCTTTTCCGGATATAATCAGATCGTTATTGCCCCAGAAGACCAAGAGAAAACCACTTTTACATGTCCCTTTGGTACATTCGCGTATAGACGCATGTTTTTCGGGCTGTGTAATGCCCCTGCGACTTTTCAGCGTTGTATGATGAGCATATTTTCTGATATGGTAGAACGGTTTTTAGAGGTCTTTATGGATGATTTTTCAGTGTTTGGTTCATCTTTTGATGAGTTCTTGCATCATTTGACATTAGTGTTGACTAGGTGTAAGGAAAAGAATTTAGTGCTTAATTGGGAAAAATGCCATTTCATGGTTAAATCAGGAATTGTTTTAGGGCACATCATTTCTTCAAAGGGTATAGAGGTAGACAAAGCCAAAGTTGACCTTATTAAGACTTTACAGGTCCCAAAAACCGTAAAAGACATTAGGCCATTCCTAGGGCATGTAGGTTTTTACCGTCGATTCATTAAGGATTTTAGCTTGATTTCTAGACCTCTTTGAAATTTGCTTGCAAAAGATGTTAAGTTTGTCTTTGATGATGCTTGTTTAGAGGCTTTTGAGAAGCTTAAAAATTTACTCACTACCGCTCCCTAGTCCAGGCACCCAACTGGAACCTACCCTTTGAGATTATGTGTGATGCTTCAGATTATGCTATAGGCGTTGTGTTAGGTCAACGAGTAGACAAATTACTTCATGTGATTTACTATGCTAGCAAAACTCTGAATGATGCCCAATTGAACTATACAACTACCGAGAAGGAACTGCTAGCCATCGTGTTTGCCTTGGATAAGTTTAGATCCTACCTATTAGGTTCTAAGATCGTAATCTATACCGATCATGCTGCTTTGAAATACCTTTTGTCTAAGAAGGAAACCAAACCTAGATTGATTAGGTGTATCCTATTGTTACAAGAATTTTCTCCAGACATTAGAGACAAAAAGGGTGCTGAAAATGTAGTAGCAGACCACTTATCCAGGTTAGTTGTTAGTTCCCCTAGTGATGCCCTTCCTATAAGGGATAGCTTTCCTGACGAACAATTGTTCTCTGTTTCCCAATCACCTTGGTATGCAAATATAGTGAATTATATTGTTACTGGCCGTACCCCTCAACATTGGGGTAAACAAGATCGTTCTAGGTTTTTAGCCGAGGTTAAGCATTTCCTTTGGGACGATCCTTATTTGTTTAAGTATTGTCCCGACCAGATTATTAAGAGATGTGTACCTGAGAGTGACCAGTCCAGTATTCTCTACTTTTGTCATGAACATGCTTGTGGGGGTCATTTTAGTGCTAAGAAGACTGTTGCTAAGATATTGCAGTGTGGATTTTACTGACCTTCACTGTTTAAAGACTCCCATAGTCACTGTGTTTCTTGTGATCGTTGCCAGAGGTTAGGAACCATTTCCCGTAGAAATATGATGCCTTTGAACCCTATTTTGGTGATTGGGGTTTTTGATGTGTGGGGAATTGATTTTATGGGTCCATTTCCTAATTCTTTAGGTTATCTTTACATACTTGTCGCTGTAGACTATGTGTCTAAGTGGGTTGAGGCGGTTCCGTGTAAAACAAATGACCATATGGTCGTAATTAAGTTTTTGAAAGAGAATATACTTACACGTTTTGGTACACCGCGAGCTATAATTAGTGATTGGGGTTCACACTTTTGTAATAGACCGTTTGCTCTATTAATAAAACAATATGGTATTACCCACAAAGTAGCTACCCCGTATCACCCACAGACTAGTGGTCAGGTAGCGGTTTCCAATAGGGAAATTAAGCGTATTTTAGAGAAAACAGTTAATCCTAATAGGAAAGGTTGGTCGTCGAGGCTTACTGATTCCTTATGGACTTACCGTACCGCGTTTAAGACACCCATTGGAATGTCACCCTACCGTTCAGTATTTGGCAAGGCATGTCACTTGCCTGTTGAGTTAGAGCATAGAGCCTATTGGGCTATTAAGCAGTTAAACTTTTCACTTGACAAGGCAGGAGCTCACAGAAAGCTCCAGCTCAATGAATTGGACGAGATTCGTAGAGATGCATACGATAGTGCTAAGGAGTATAAGAACAAAATGAAACTTGTGCATGATAAGAATATTTTACGGAAGTCATTTTCTCCAGGTCAAAAAGTTCTTCTGTATGACACTCGTTTGCATCTATTCCCCGGGAAACTGCGCTCTCGGTGGACCGGTCCTTTTGTGGTCCGTACTGTTTTTCCTCATGGCGCTATTGAGATTGAGACATCAGATGGTACTAGTTCTTCAAAGGTTAACGGTCAGAGATTGAAGCCCTTTTTAGAGCCTTTTCCTACAGGTGATGCTGAGGAGGTCCCCCTGGAGGACCCTGTTTACCCTTGATTGACCATCGAGGCGATTTGTATGTTGTATAATATTTTTGTCAGTTTTCGGTTTCACTTCACTCAGGTACTATCTTTCCGAACTCTCTCTTTACTATTTCCTCATGTTACTTATATTTTTGGTACTGTTCTTTCATTCAAAACATTGAGGACAACGTTAGATTTAAGTTTGGGGGTGGGGTAGAAACTTTTTGTTTTAAATAAACTCCAGAGCCTAGAAATTTATGCATATTAAGGATATCACTAACCAACCTAAGTGGATGGAAGCATTTTGGTTGTAGGAGTTGAGGAACCAATCTGATTAGATGGAAACATCTAGAAGAGTCTATTCATAAAAGCACAGAGCTCAGGTGTTAGAAATAACATGATAGTTTCACCATATCTCGTTGAGTCATTTTCACTTCTATTTTTATTTTATTTTGTTTTTAAACTATGTTACTCTAAGTGATTAGGTGGGGCTCACGATTGTTACTAATGCTAGGGTGAATTAGAGTGATTGAGATACCATGAAAGAAAGAAAAAAAAAAGTTGAAAAAGAAAAAGAAAAAAAAAAGAGATGAAAGAGAAAAAAAAAATTGAGACCAGACCATTTGACCAAAAGGAATAAATTCAATAAAGTCGACCACTGGTACCCTTGTATATTCCAGTTGTGTTAACCTAGAGTTAGGTTATCGACCACTGGTTCCCTTGTATATGCCAGTGTGTTGATATTAGTCAGACTAGTATCTCAATCCATTAGGATAGGTTCATTTTGGAGGAGGCCTTCAGACAGATATGGGAAACGCCGTTCACTTAGTAAACATCAAAACCATCTACGTTTTTCTATATCCATCTCTTAATCTATCCATGTGATTGGTTTGACTCCGAATATTGATGTCCATAGTGCAACTATCTGAGTAGAGATCTGTCACTTTATATGAATTTTAGTATGCTTGAGTGCAAACTCGTGTACAACAATTGGAATTTCGCATCAGGGTACTTCCTCCTGTAGTCAATAAGTATGCCAACCAAGGAGATTCTTTAGTGCTTTCCAAGGTTCTGCGTAGATAGCTAGGGTCTGGAGTATAAAGGTTTTGTGGGTATACCTCTGGTAAGCCCTCCCGAGACTATAACTCGGCCACTAGGGCCACCTAAGGGTTTAAAGGATTATTGCATACGCTAAATGCAATCGACGATGCCTGCGTCAGTGAGTTAGGATTTTTTTGCTCGAGGACTAGCAAATAATAGGTTTGGGGGTATTTGATAGACACATTTTTGTGTCTAATTTGTCTCGATTCTATATATTGACAGTGCTCATTTTTGTACTTATTATGGTGTTTTATGTGTGTGTAGGTATTTTTGTCCAATAAACATTTTTGGAAAAATCGGCTCGAAAAGTTGTCGAAAAGCGCCCGGAGGACACATGCTATTCGGACTCTCACTATGGATAAGGGGTACCCAAATTACTAAGGGGCACCCTCAGGACACCCTCATGGCAGATTCTATTCGCACCCCTGCTCTGGATAGGAGGCGCCTCTTCTTCACAATTCAAATGAAGCTTTTTGGCGGGAAGCTGTTGCAGCAGCGAAGCAGATCTGGAGATCGAATTTTGAGCGATTTATAAGGAGATTCAATGGCTTGTTTTCGTTGGACTGGACCTGTGATAGCATAACATGGTCGTTGTGATTGATTGGACCCAACCAATTGGGCTAGATAGGCCGGGAGAAGCAAACATAGGAGGTGAAGTTTATCGGAGTTGTTATCGTCTTTTGGGTGAGATTATGTCGGAGTTTGACGTGGAGATGGATTGGGATTATCTTGATTCATCGAAACAGGGTTGGTAATCCCTTTAGATTCGAAAATAGAGGAGGAAATCATCGAGTTGGCTAAAACAAGGAGTTCCGTGTATTCTCGGATATTTTGGTTTATGTATGGAAGTACCATAGGATTTTACGTTATGAATTGAGTCCTTATTCAGTCTAAAGGGAGTACTTGAGAGTTTGGAGAACCAAGTTGACGCGTAGATAAGCTTGGAAGGGAAAGAAATCCCGAGACTTGAGGTGGAGAAAAAGATAAGAATAACCGAGGATTTCTTGAGATTCAATCGACCTGTGGGCTATAAAAGGAGTTCGGATAGGTCATAGAAGGGTTACGAACAGTTTGGGGTAGTTTAGAGAACCAGAGGAGACAAAAATCACGAGTTGCAGGAAAGTTGTTCTGCTGGTGCTGCTGAAGAACACGAAGAACATCAACCCACGCCCAACTGTCACAGAACACTATCGTTGTTCTACAGCACTTCGCTTCTATCGTTACTGTAGCAGTCTTATTCCTTCTGTTTCTCTTGTAACAGTCGATCTGCAACACATATAAACGTTGCGATTGAACTGTTTTACTCCCTTTAAGTCTCTTCACCTTTGAAAACACCTTTTGAGAAATGGAAAAATATTTTGAACCTGTTTTTGATATGAGGAGCTAAACCCCATTGCTGAGGCGATAGAGGAAGCTATTTTTCCAATAAAGAGTGGTATTTTCTATTTATCTTATTTATTACAATTATTTATATGATTATTTTCCTTGTTTGAGAATTGTTTTAATGATTTTTATTCAACAATTGTGATTTCCATTGATGGTATATGCTTGGACTTAGGTTTTTGATATCCCATGCTTTTGATTTACACTTGTTATTTTAAAAATCTACTTGTTGCAACATCTTAGAATCAAATTAAGCGAAAAAATTGAATAAATATGAATATTGGATTTAAATCACTTTGAACTTGGAAAATAGTGGAATCTTAGCCTCAGTGTTCTTTTAATATTGATAACAACATCATCTTTGTTTGAGTTTTCTATTTTTGTTTTAGAATTTAAGTCTATATTTTATCCTTTGCAAGTCTGAGAATCGAACCATTTTTATCACTATGTACAATACCATGAGAAGCATGCATTGTCAAGTGTGTGTAACAATATAAGTTTTCGATCTAACAGTTGAGAAATATTAGCTTGAATCTAAATCAGGTTTTCATCTAACGGTGAATATTGAATGCTTTGTTACTAAGCTAACATTGATTGCAAACCCTGATTCGAAAGACTATATAAATGAGACATCTAGTATTGTGAAAAACTAATCCCCACACCTTACGTGTGATACTAGTTTGCGTGCTAGAGTCGTTTATCCTTTAACCTTTGGTTTTCTTCTTCTAAAATCAGGTTAACGACTTAAAGACTTCATTGGGATTGTGAAGCCAGCCCGATACTACTTTATCGTAGTTGTGTGTTATGACCTTGCATCTTCTATCGTACGAGTATAATCAGATTGATTGTCTTGAGATTGATATCTCCGATAGGCAAGATATAAAAAGTAATCACAAACATATTCGTCTCATTGTTTGTGATTCCGCAACATCTTGTTTCGCTTCCATACGATTAAGATTGTTGTGAGGTGATTGATAACTCTAGGCTGTTCTTCAGGAATATAAGACCGGATTATCAATTGGTTCCTGTTCACCTTGATTATTATCAAAATACGGAACAAAACCTTTAGTGTTTATCTGTGGGAGACAAATTGATCCTTTGATAGACTTTTCTGTGTGAGACAGATTTGTTTATTGTCAAAGCTTGCGATTTTGGGTCGTAGTAACTCTTAGTTGTGGGTGATTTTCAATTACTTATGGTGGAAAATTGCTATGCGAGCTTTTCTCCAAGCACGTGATTTTCAATCATGGGTATATGTTGTTAATGGCTATGATGCTCCCGTTGAGGCAGTTGGAGATGTTAACGTTCCCAAGAATATTGGTGAAGCCGAGATACTTGATGCAAAGCAAAATTCCGACGGTTTGAATGCAATCATACATGCCATTACCCCAAATCTTCAGCACCATGTATCAAATTGCACTAGGTCTAAAGATGCTTGGGATATCTTAGAAACCGTATTTGAAGGTAACTCCAGTGAAAAGGAAGCTAGGCTTCAAAACCTTAATTCCGATTGGGAGAACCTTCGTATGGCAGATGAAGATACATTTGATGAGTTTAATCACAGAGTGTCTCAAATTGTTAATGCATCTTTTGCATTGGGTAAGACTACTCCTGAAAAGGACATTCTGATGAAAATTCTCAGATCGCTGCTATCTAGATACGAGTCTAAGAAGCATGCCATCGTTTAGGGAAATAAACTTGATAATCTTTCCAGAAATACACTGGTTGGAAAGCTAAAGATATTTGATCATGAGCATACATCCAAAATGGGAAAGGATGTTGGCTTTAAAGCACAAAAGAACACTAAGTTACTTGATAAAAGTAAAAGTGTATATGTCTCTGAGGATGATCAGTCTGAGGGTGATTTTTCGGATGAAGATCTTGACAAATCAGTCTCCTTGATCACAAGATAGTTTAGGGATCTTCTATTTAAGATAAGTAAACGGTTTTCAAGAGACAAACCTAGGTCATCAGATAAACCTCACAATCGACAGTATAATTATGTCGTATTGGAATAAACTGAGTTTGTGTACGACAGTATGCATACCCGTTTGCATACTGACGAACACAGTCCAAGTCCGGCTACTTAGTGATGAGTGCCAAATAATGTATATATTTATCCCTTTTTGTTGGCATTTAACTCATCTTTTGTGCAGTAATTCTACATTTTATCCCATATTCTGTATTTTCATTGTTTTCAAGAATAAATATTTTTCTTACTTAATTTTGCATTTTTAGGTAATAAATAAAGTTTGGATGAATAGCAGAGCGGAAAAGAGCAGAAAAGTAGTGAAAAGCCGGAAGAAATTACGCAAGGAAGACGCAAAGAATGGAGCGCACGTCCAAAAAGCTAGGAATGGGCTCAAGAAGGAAGAATTGTTCTTAAAGAAGATATGGGCTTGGCATACCCAAGGCCCAAAACCCTTACCCAAACCCATTTTCTATATCCATACCCGCCTCCATTCTCAGCCGTTAGATCGGATCCATCTCATCATCCAATGGTCGCTTCTTCATCGTTCATCAAAATCTGAAGTCCCTGCAAAACACCATAGTACCTAAATTCCAAGCCTTCAGATTAGATCACATTTAGATCATACGGTCGCTTCTTTGCCTGCGCATCAAACCTCGATACTTCCGCTTAACACTACAACACCTAACTCCATCTGGTGTCGTTAATTTTGTTGTATCTCATAATCCAACGGTCGCCACATACCTCTCCATCGTAGCCGTTCGATTCAATCTATATGGGATCATCCAACGCCTTCCACTCGTTGTTCATCAAACTCCGCTGAACCTGCTTCACACCCTAGTCACCGAACCCTATTACCCAACCAAACGGACCCTTCTTCTCCATCGGGTTCTTCCTCTCTTCTTCCCAAATTCTCTGCAACTCTGCCATCTCCATCACCTCCACCAGCTACACCTTCTTCTCGAACCACACCACCACCACAACCACCCGACAACACCATGACATCTCTCCCTAGCCTAGACTTCTTTCCAAATTCACATCTCTGAACCCTAGGTGTGGGTTTGACAAGAAATCTCGAGCTAGGGTTTCACCAACAGCGAGGAGAAGACAAAATTGAGGGCAGGAAAAGCTTCAGAAGAGCAGAGGGGACATACCCAAAGCATGGGTCGAGCTCAATTCAGGAAATTGGTGAGAGAATTTGATTTTCCCCAAAAAATTAGGGTTTCGAATTAGGGTTTTATATTTTGTTGTAAACTATAAATAGGAACTGATGTAGGATGTTAAAGGTTGTTCTTGGTTAGCCGAGATACCCCCTAATTGGGTTAATTTAATTTGATTTCACTGTTAATTTTTAGGGTTATTCTTTTGCAATTTTCGTTCACTGTTTAGTAGTTTAAATGTTGTGGTGTTCCTGTTAATCATGTGTTGTTCCATCTTTTTTCTCATGTTCTGAGTTCACTGCTGAGGCTCAGATGAAGCTTTAGTGGACTGTTAGATAGTGGAATGCTAGGTTAGAGCCTTAGTGCAGTGTGTTGATTGAGCAATGGGAAGAGATTGATGCTCATAGTGCATGTGATTGATTGTTCTGTCAAAAGACAGTCAATGCTAGGGGCAAACTAGTGAGCAAATTAGTTTTCCTCCCATTCTAGATGTATGCATAGGATTTTCAACTCAACCTAGGATCACATTGTTTGGCTAGGACACAAGGGTGGATTCAAAGCCTTAGCTTAACCCACATTTTGTTTTCACAGTCACTTGCAACTTAACTGTTTTGTTACTTCTTCTCCTCCCTGCCCTTGGCTCACAGCCTTGGTTTATTTGGTTTTGTTTCCTGTTAACTGCCACTGTTACCATTTGTTTCATTGCTGCTCCCTTGCCTTAGGCTAACTGCCTTTGTGCCTCATTGCCACTGATTTTTGCTTCTTTCCCATGATCATTGTTAGTTTATTTCACTACCATCTTCATTGCTTTGTAAATATCACAGTTTCACTGCCACTATTTGCTCTTTCTTCTCTTTTGTTTCTCCTGTTCTTGTTACTGCATTCACTGCCTAGTGCTCTGCTGCCTTGTTCTCCCCCAGCTGCTACTACTTGCTGTTGTTTTGATGCTGCTGTGCACTGCCACTGCTGCTGCTGTGCACTGATCTTGGCTCAGCTAAGACCACTATATATGTTTAGAAACCTAAGGCCCAACTCAGTTCAGTTCAATTATGGGCTACAAGTTCAGTCATTACAAAAGCCCACTGTGGACTTAATCAAAGCCCAGGTGAAAAGCTAAAGCCCAATTCACAGTCACTGTTAGCCCAAGGCCCAGTGCAATTCAAAAGACCAAAAGCCCATAAGTTCACAGTCAATCCAAAAGCCCATTGAGCCCAAAACCATTTCATTGTTACAAAAACCCACTAAGCCCAATAGCAATTTAGAGCCCAAATAGCTAGAAACTCCAAACACTCCCAGTCTCTGTGGATCGACCCGTACTTGCACGAGCTACAACCGACGACCGTGCACTTGCGGTATTACTGTAGGCCCGCGTTTCATTTCGCTTCAATTTTATACGCTTTTCCGGGCCCACCACTTAGGTATGCGTTTGCATACTTGAGTGGGTTATGTTCTAAAATAGGTTTGTTCATGAACTAATACATTTATATATTAAGGAATGCAATCTTTTTCAAACCTGGTTATAATGTTCATGAATTGATTCGAGTGAATCAAAATCAATTTTGCTTCAATTATGTCTTGCATACTTCTATGAGAATATAAACAATTGAACAACTCTAGAAATAGTTTCATTTGAGTCATTTGAACTAGTTATGATTAAGATGAATAAGGTTGATATGAAAGTGTTCATATGGATAACTTCGGTTAACTATTGTTGAGCCAACAAAGATGCACACGTTTAGGTACGGTTACTCATATCTAAATGAAGTCACTTTTTGTTTGTGTGTAACAAGCTAAGTTCAATCTAACGGTTGAAATATATTAGCTTGAGTCAAATCAAGTTCTCATCTAACAGTGAATATTGAATGCTTTGTTACCATGGTAACATTGATTGCAAACCCTGATTTGAAGACTATATAAGGGAGAACTCTAGCAACTGGGAAACCTAATCCCCACACCTCTTGTGTGATACTAGTTATGACTAGAGTTGATTCTCATTTAACCTTAGTTTTTTCCAAAACCCTATAGGTTAACGACTTGAAGACTTCATTGGGATTGTGAAGCCAGACCCAACTATTTTCTCTGTAGTTGCGTGTTATGATCTTGCTGTTTTCTAACGTGATTGAGTACTATCTTCTCTAAAATTTTCTCGATATTTAATCTCCGATAGGCAAGATCAAGAGTAGTCACAAACATCTTCGACTCATCATTTGTGATTCCACAATATCTTGTTTCGCTACCATACGATTAATATTATTGTGAGGTGATTGATATTTATAGGATGTTCTTCGGGAATATAAGTCCGGTATATCAATTGGTTCCTGTTCACCTTGATTTATCAAAAGACGGAACAAAACTCATAGGTATATCTGTGGGAGACAGATTTATCTATACAATAGACTTTTCTGTGTGAGACAGATTGGTTTATCAAGTCTTCGACTTTGGGTCGTAGCAACTCTTAGTTGTAGGTGAGATCATCTAAGGGAATCAAGTGCGCAGAGTCCTGCTGGGATTCAGAGGTATAAGGAACGCAATTGTACCTTGATCAATGTGAGATTGGTTAAGGCTTAACTACATTCCAGTCTGAAGTTAATTTGGAGTAGGCTAGTGTCTGTAGCGGCTTAATACGGTGTGGTGTTCAAATCTGGACTAGGTCCCGGGGTTTTTCTGCATTTGCGGTTTCCTCGTTAACAAAATTTCTGGTGTTTGTGTTATTTCTTTTCCACATTATATTTGTTTATATAATTGAAATATCACAGGTTGTGCGTAAGTTCAATCAATTGTGAATCCAACCTATGGTTGTTGATTATATTGATTGACACTTGGATATTGATTTTTGATACCGTCCAAGTTATTTCTTATATTCAATCGGGCTCGCAAATTCCTATTTGTTTGATTGTGAACTGAATTGAAAAATAGAGATATAACTCTTTGATATACTTTTCTTAAGATTGAGTCTGACTGTCTAGTTGATTCTCTTGAAAGTATATTGGAGTTAGTCCATACAGATTGCTAAGCGAAATATTAGGTGTGGTTGTTAGACCTCCACTTTTTCAGATGTGCCATCAAGAAGAGGAAACAACAAGTCATATCTTGTTTGAGTGTTCTTTCTCAAGAGCAATTTGGTTGACAGTCGCTGGTGCAAGTCAAAATATTCATCGTAATTGCAACAATGTGGCAGAATGGGTAAAAAGCTGGTGAACAGATTGTACACATAATATAGTAGATGATTGGGTCGTAAAGATGGCAAACACGGCCTGAGAAATATGGAAGGCACGTTGTGACTGTGTCTTTCAGGAAATCAGGACAAATCCAATGGGTGTAATAAAACGTATTCAACTTCTAAATGGTTGCACGAGAAAGAAAATGAAGATGAAAGATATAAATGCATATGTATCAACTCAAGTGAATATGAGACCTATCTCTCACTGGAAACTCCCTGCAAACCCTTATCTCTCTTTCTATCGTGATGCATCTTATATAAAGTTTAACAACGTACATCATACTGGCATATGACTAATAATTCATAATTTCTAATTATTCGTAATTTTGCAGGCACTTATCAACAAGGGAAGTGCATCTATGCAGACAAATATGTAAGCTCGGAGCAGGAAAAATGTGCTGAAGAAATTGGAATACAAGAAGCGTGTTTTGAGTTGGATGCACAAACGATGGCAAACGCAGTTAATGGACATTATCAGCTAGTAGCTTAGGAGAATCAATCTATGATTCTAGATATAAAAATATTATTAAGCAATAACCCTAGATGGTATTGCAAATATATAAGTAGAGATTGCAATAAGCCAGTAGATAAACTTGCTAGGCATACTAGGAATTTTAAAATGTCGAGAGTTTGGTCTTCATGTCCTCCATCTTTTATAGAAATATCAATTCTGGAGGATGATTCATCTGTAACTCAATCATTGAAAAGTAGATAGCTATATGGAATTAGAAAGTAGTACGCTGTACTTACGAAACAAACAACATTTAATAACAAACAACATTCAATAACAGCTAGATAGCATGACTAGGGGTGTGCAGAAAAACCGAAATCGCGGATTTCACCCGCAACCATCCGCAAAATTACGGGTGAAAACCAATCCGCAAGAGTCAATGGGCCGGACACGGTTGAGTTTTTAAATCCGCAAGGTTTAGCGGTTTGGTTGCAGTTGGTTTTGTGAATCCGCGGATTCACCCGCACCGCAGGACAGGAAAGAAATTTGATAGAAATACTAGGGATAATATAGGAAATATGAGTTTGATATATAAATATCTTATCTTTGTGAAACCTAAAACAGTTTCACTTCACGCTCAACAGTCTTCTCTGCCTATGAGAGGTTCTTCATTTCTCTACTCTGAGTAGTTCTCTGCCTATCAGATTCATCACTAAAAAGTATTGGATCGTGTTGAAGAAGAAGTAAACGCACTACCTGATTGCTGCACCTGAAACCAGTAAGTTTATTTATCTGTTTAATTTTGGATTCAATTGTAGAAAAAAATTCCGGGTTTTTCATCTTTAAGTCTGAAACACATGAAATTAAATTGGGTTTAGTTTCATGTGTGAAAGGAGACTACAGTTTTATAAGAAATTATGCTGAACAAATCAATTTCGAGGAGATGCTAGAAGAGATTGAAAAAATTGACTTAGGTAATTCTCAAACCTTGCTTTCTTTGTTTGTGTATCTTGGGCTTAGTCTTGTGTTTGAGTATCTTTTAAGGGAAATTATGTTCAAGTAGCAGAAGGTATCAAATTCTATTTCGTTATGTTCAGCTTATTTGGTTGTGGGGGCACGAATACAGACTTACAAAATTGCGAATGATTACAAGAGTATTGCCAATTAGTTATCAACCTTACGTCTTGTTGCTAATTAGAATTTCTTTATATGAGGAAATTAGGATCTTGTTGCTAATTAGAATTTCTTTATATGAGGAAATTAGGATTTGATGTGAGACATGAGTGGATATCAACAACATAAAGCCTCATAAAAACTAAGTGAACTGAGAACAGATACCTGTTATGTTAGGTCAAGTAGGTCTTTTTATTGGGAATTTAGTTAGCGTTTCTTCGAAATTGCATCTCACATTTGTTTTTTTCTCCTACTCAGAACCCTTGTTCAGAGTACCCTAGACTAAAGTGTAGTTAGGAAAAATCAGACAACAGGCTTCGCTTTCAGTTTACATGAATCATTTATCTTTCCTAGTTGATATGACTGTTTTGACATATCTTATTTGAGTTGTCGTTTTCTTTGCTGGTTGCTCAGAGTTTTGTAATATCATTTGTATATCTCTTATGGTACTGACAGATTCAATAAAATATATTTGTTGCAGTACTCTTGGTCATGTTTAACAAAGCTGCTCTCTCTTCATACGGTTTTCCATTTGCGAATGTTGTTTGATAAAGCACATTTTTCAAATGATCTACATTTTTGTCCACTTGCAAGTACGAAATAGATATGGCCATACTTGTGTTAAACATATGATAGTGGTGTTTGTCATGATTCAGTTTTTTTAGTCAATTGGTACTTTTTATATGATCACACATCACAGTTCAATTTTATCTAATTGCAAACATTCCTTCTCATTTTACGGATGCCGAAGAAATCTTGAAAGAGATTCCGGACATATGAATTATGGATTGAATGAACTAGTACTCAAATCTAAGTACTCTTTTTTGGCAGCAGAATTTCCATTGGCTTGGCACCAGACTTGTTGCATTTGATAGTTTACCTTCCGTTGTTGTAAGAATTAGTACTTTTTTGTTTCCGTTAAAAAAACACAATACTCTTTTGTGTTAAAATTTCCTATTTCTGAACTTCGTATTTTTATTTGTTTTACTTCTTTTTTTTCTTTTCATGAGTGAATCCGCGGTTAATCCGCAACCGGCCCGTATCACCCGCTGATCCGCGGATGTGGAATCCGCGGGTGACTGGACCGGATACGGTTTGATTTTCCAAATCCGCAATTTTGACGGATTGGTTGCGGGTGACCCCTAATCCGCAACCGTCCGTCCGTTGCACACCCCTAAGTATGACCATCAAGCGCTATGTGAGAGCACTAAAACAATCAAGTTGTAAGAAAACTTAAAATCTTGGGCCCTAACAATGTGAGGCCCTAGGTTTCTAGAATTGGGCCCTGGAACTTTCATTGTGCTTGAAAAATCGCCTGGCACTGCCATTTAACTTATTTGTGCATGCAGCTGATGATCTTCCTGCAGTCGAGTCTCCTTGGATGTAGAGGTTTCAGAGATCTGCCTCTTTACCCAGTCCACAGCTAGAAGCAGCACTATAGCTTCTGCCTCTTCTGGAGGGCCTGCATTAGTTGGTCCTGCTCCATCTGCACTACATGTACCTGTATTATCCCTCACCAGGAAACCAAAACCACAATTAGTATCTAATTCAGTTCTGTTTTCTTATAATTTGTCCTGTTAAGATTATACTAGTATTAGGATCAGAATGAACATGAATTAGACGAGGTTTTCGTTTCCAGAATTTCAAGTCTCTGTATAGCTAAGAAAACCTTGGTACTAGTCCTTTTCGATTCATTAAAAACCCTGTTACACCTGTCTTTCCATATGTACCACACTTGGTTGCTGCCACATCCAACTGAGAACCATTTTTTTATCTTTAGCAAGCCAAAGATTGTAGTGATCCAGAAAGATACTACCAGAGCTAGAAATGACAACTAAAATAGGTGTAGGAGGTAAAGCCCATACTGATTTAGCAAAGTGACCGTCAAAATAGAGATGTGTCGCAGTTTCAATTTTAGAATTAAAGAAGATACAATGGTTCTCTATCTAAACATAAATAAAAACCCCCTTTGATTTAATGTTTTTTTTTTCTGCTCTTTAAAACTTTATTGGTTATATTTTGCTTTGCAGAAAAATGCTCATCCACATGCCACGGAAAGCTTTCCATAGTCTTATCATAAAGAATTGAACTTCCTCTGCAACCCAATACTGCAACCCAATAATATAGCAGTAACTGGTCATTCATTTCTAATGATTACTCAAGCAGTCAATTATTTCCTCTGCAACCCAGCAATGTAGCAGTAACTGGTCGATCATTGCTGCCTGAAGCATATCTATTACTAATTAGCTCATATTACTGACTGCTGCATTTGGTTATTCTCCATAAGAACACCACACAGGAGCAAAGCCACTATCTAAAAGTTTCCAATTATCAGTTATCTTATTATCTACAATTTCACTGATTCCTGATTCTACAAGTATCAATGTTGATCGGAATTGCTAGTGAAATGTTAAAAAATTTAGACACAAAACTCGATCATGGTCCGTCCCTAGACATCCATCTAGTTGATTTTTCTGACACTTCGATTAATCTCTCTATGTTTATAAACATACCAAAGGCTCAATGTTATATGCTTGGGATCATAAAATGAGAAGAATGTTTTCGCGTGAGTGTTACCAAACAAAATACTACATAGTACATATTTCGTGTCATTAATTCTCTGTTCAAGCAAATTGACATTCTCTGATTATGAATTGTGATACACATTCTTATCCGATAGTGAATTCACACATCAAAGGCTCAATGTTATGGATTGTACAACTTAATAATTCTGAACTGTTAATAAGAGTATAACCAAACAAAACTAATCTAAGAAGCCAAGAAAACATGAAAAACTTAAACTTAAATTGGACAAAATCAGAATAGAAAATAGCATAACTGTAAATGAAAGAATAATGAAAACCATGATCAAGAGAACTTGGAGGAGAGTAAAAACAAGTACCAAAGCCAGAATTTCGCGACGGTTCATTTTGGTGTAATGTTGCTAGTGAAGCCACTTTGAAGAAGCCTCTCAACATACTTTCCAAGAATATCAACCTCCAAATTCACTTTCTGCCCAACTTTCTTTAAAGGAATAACAACATTTTGCTGAGTATAAGCAACCAACATGAAATTAAAACACTCTTCATCATCAAAAACCTTACAAACAGTCAAACTAGTTCCATCCACAGAAATAAACCCTTTGGGCACAATAAATTTCAATACTTCTGGTGGTGTTTTCACTTTCACCCACAATGAATCCCCTTCAAATTCTAATGATACAATCTCACCAGTACCATCTACATGCCCTTGAACAAAATGACCACCCATTCGAGTACTCGGTAGTAAAGCTCTTTCTAAGTTAACACGCGAACCCGGTACGAGCTCGATCAACGAAGTTTTTCTTAGGGTTTCCGGTGCTAATCCAACTGAAAAATCAGATTCCTTTTTATCAAATTCAGTTACTGTAAGACAAGTACCATTAACTGAGATACTATCACCAAGTTTAACATCTTCAAGAACAACATTTCCAGAGATTTTCATCTCAAATCCACCATCTTCAGCATAGCCTAGTTGTTTAATTTCACCCATTTCTTCAACAATTCCAGTGAATAGATTTTTGACTGGATTGTAATTAGGGTAGGGAAGAGACTGAATTGAGGGTTTTTGAAAACTGTTAGCATTGCAGAAGAGATTATGTACTGGATTTCTGGAACTGAGATTAAATTTCACTTGGGGTTTTGAGAGGATTCTTTGTTGATTGGTAAATAAGGTTTTAGGAGGTGAGGATTTTAGGAATTTTGATGAGATTGCAGTGAAATGATTAGAAACTGCCATGATATGATAGGTATGGAGAAAACTGAAACCCCTAGAACCGCAGTTTAGTGTATGTTGAAGGTGAAAACGCTACAGATATCCAAGACCCACAAATCCAATATGAGACTGTTTCTCATAAGTCAGAAGAGCAGTTCTACACTCACCGTGCTTTTGCACCGTGAGATGTCCCGGGTGGAACATACCCTTGGAATTAGAGCTGGCAAACGGGCGGGATGGGGCTGGCTTGTGACCAACTCGCGGGTTACGGGTTAATACAAGCCTAAGCTTGCGGGTTGAAATTCTTCACGGTGGTCATTTATCCGACCCGCGCCCGTCCCGGGTAAAGCTTGCGGGTTCACGGGTGCTCACGGGTTAATTCCTAACTATCTTTGAGAGTCGTATCCCTTCTCTTATTCTTCTTTTTTCTTATTTCTTCTTCATCTTCGTTTTTCTTGAGTTCTTTTCCGAGCGATTCTGAGAGTTTGTGAGAGATCGATTGAGAGAAGTGTTTGATGAAACTATTATATGATGGAGGTGTTGTTGTGGTGGTGAATCTTTAAGGAGGAGAGTCAGGGGATTGATATAGTTCTGCTCGAGATGATGAAATAGAGAAGTAAAATTAGGGTTTCTGTTAATTGTTTGGAATTCGATACGAGAAAGGATTAAGAAGATTTAAACGGAACTGCAGGATGGGTTTGTTTTGTTGAAGATTTTGGATGTTGAATTATCGATTGGAGATTGTTCTGATGAAGAATCAAAACCAGGTAAATTTGGGGTTTCAGTTTTGATTGATTTCTTTATGAAATTGAATTTGTTTTGGTATAATATTTCATGGGTTTGTTATTGATTAAGGTAGAGATGATTGTATAGGATTTAATTTTGATTCTAAGAATTAGGGTTCTTGTTGTTCTTCCCCAATTAGGAATTAGAGTTCCTGAATCGAGTTGTTTCTATTAGGGTTCTAAGTTGATTTAATTTTAGTTTCTGAATCGAGTTGTTTCAATTATCGAGTTTTGTTGGTACTAATGGAACTAAGGCTTGAGTTTGGGATGGAGTGGAGCTGCATGTATTTGTAGTTAGAGTTATGTTGATGTTCAGTGATGGGTTCATGTGTATGTGAAATTGAAAGATGGGTCTGAGCTGAGGTAATTTTATCTGTTACGATTGTTTCTGAGATATGAAATTCAGAGAAGAAGAAGCCATAGGAATTGTGGGTTTGAATCAAGAGTTCAGGGAAGAATCAAGATGGGTTCATAGTCATTGTCAAGGAATTGAAGGAGTTGTCGATGCTATGAAGATGAAATGGGTTTAATCGGTTGCATAAGGAGATTCGATTGGTGGTGTTGTTGATACTGCAGCTCAGTTCAAGAACGAGATTTCAGAGAATCAAATTAGTGGTGTTGATATGAGGAACTCAGTGGGAAGAAGAACAATGGATGGGGGAGGTAGTGATTGATTTCTGATGTTGAAGAAGAGGCTGGACTGGAGCCTGGATCTGTTGCTCTTTCACAGTAGGGGAATGAAATTACGGGTTTACGGGCCAGCCGCGGGTTTCACAGTATGGGCCGGGTTAACCCGTTTCTTCACAAGCCACTAATTATACAACCCGCGCCCGTCTTGTTTAGTTACCATCCGGGACGGGTGCGGGTTTTCACGGGACGGGACGGGCCAACCCGCGGGTTTTGGCTTGGTTTGCCAGCTCTACTTGGAATCCACCACCCAGGGATTTATAGAGGGCTCACTTTTTATGTTTCACTCGGTGGATTTTACTGTGAGTTTAGAATTTTCGTTCTCAGAAATTCACCACCCTGCCTTGGGAGTTGGCAAAATTTCCAATCAATTTGGTGGTGTATCCTTTTTTTTTTTTTTTTTTTCTCTTTTTCCTTTTCGAAGCATGTGTATTATAAAAAGGTTAATTTTCCATATTATTATTATCACAAGAGGTAATTTGATATTCATGGAGTCATTTAAGAAAATCTAATTAATGAAAGATAAGATTTCCAGATTTCATATCTCATGGTCGAGTAGTAGATGCATAGTTTGTTAGACATCTGCCGCTTGGTTTCCTTCTCGATAATTGTATTGTGTATCATAGAAAGGAATTTTGCACATTGTTTGTTTTATTTCTGCAATCATTTCTGAGATATACCAAGGAGCTTCTGTTGGGTCTTTATGAAGCCTATGAGATTTTATGAGTCGTTTCAAACAACATTTTATTGCCTTTTCGTCGTTGTTCTGGTTACTATCACGGTTTCCCATGTTTATGCGGTGAGAGAATTAGTTATTCCTAAAGGTTGTGCAAGAGTCATCACCGTGTGCTCATTCGAATCATTGCAAAATGAACCCTGCTTCTGCCATTCTTATGGTGAGAGCATTAGTTATTCCTACGTGGATGCGCAAACTCGATTTTTCACAATGGAAAAAGAGTTCTTCCAATAACCAGAAAAACAACAATTTTTTATTTATGGAAGAGTTATGAAGGGTGAAGGACTTACATTCACTCTTAGAAGCTGGAATCTTACAGACAACTGTATTGATAATGATAAAGGGAAGAAAATATGTGCAAATTCACAAATTGTTGCTGATTGGTACATCGATAGGTTGAAAACTCTTGGCAATAAAACAACAATACCTGATCTAGATTCCTTGACAGCTGAGTTGAACAAGACAATGAAGGTCAATATTCAGTACAATATAACATGAACATCAAGAAATATTGTGTTACAGGGATCATTATGGTAGCTACGGTGAACTTGTAATGGATATATTTCATCAATTTCTGCTTCAACCGAAATCTCAACATCATTATAATCCTTGGATATCTCAATTAGGTATTCCACAAAATCAATCTATTTGGTTTCATTCTCAATTACTATCTCTTCAAAAACTTTCGTCGTTGGAATGAAAAACCTCTTTCAGAAAGTCTAATTCATTGGTGCAAATCCTAAATTCTTCATTCGAGTACGTTACACCATTTATAACAACGAATATGTTATCTTCATTCACCTTCTTATAAATAGGCAAGTGATTATTATTATGATCCGGAGTTGAAATAACTTTATCATTATTGCGAGGACTTTTAAAAGGTTTGATCATCTTCAGAATTATCACTGATAGATGAATACAACAAAAATACTAGAGATACACTCCAAGAACTTCAAAAGACTATGGATATCCCGAAGAATCGTACTGGTCAACTTAAAGAGAAAGTGAAAAAGGAAGAAGTTTGGTCTCAAAACCAAAAAAATTCTAATGTTCCCATGATTATTAAGAATATTTGATCGATGATAATTCTGAAGATGATCAACCTTTGAAAAGTCCTCTTAATAATGGTAAAGTTATTTTCAACTTTGAATCATAATAATAATCACTCTCCTATTCAAAAGGAGGGGAATGAATATGACATATCCGCTGTTACAAATGGTGTAACGTACTCGAACGAATATTTTAGGATTTGCACCAATGAACTAGACTATATGGAAGAGATTTTTGATTCCAACGACGAAAGTTTTTGAAAAAATAATAATTAAGAATAAAACCAAATTGATTGATTTTGTGGAATACCCAATTGATCTAGCCAAGGATTATAAGAGGTGGTAAGATGAGGAAGACTAAAGAAGATCTTGAGGTGGTTGTATCAGTCTAAAAGGGAGGCATTATATCCATGCAAGAAAAAAATTTGATCGCGCACTGCGCAAGCAAAGTTTTAATGAGCACATTTATCACCCTTGGATGATAAATATGTGACATAATAAAACTATTAACTTAACCATAGTTATTTACCAAAATTTTAACTATATTTTAGGAATCTTAACTATACTTATATTCAATTTCAAATACTTATCATGTTCTTATTCTTTTGCTTCTTTTGGGCGCAAAAAAAAATGTCATTACTTTCAAAAAAAATCAATATCAAACAAGTTGAATATTTAGGTTTGAAATAAGAACTCATGCTTACTAGCTGAAGAAATTACATAGTAAAACCGAAATCACACAAACAAAGAATTCTCAAAATATGCAATATGTTTTCTTATTATTCTCTTTGAAAGGATAGGACTAAGATGATAGCATGATCATTGATGATGTTTTTAACGTTGCCGTGTTAAACTATCAAATTAGTTAATCTTAAACAATAGCGAATTCCTGGCACCAAAAAATTACATTGACTTAAGTAACTTAGCAGACAATGAACACTATACCGAATTTAATGCCCAACCAACAGTACCCCATATCATATTTATCAAGATGATCATCTCATACAACAGTAAGTCTTTCCATTAAATCATCTGATTTGGTGAGATTTTGGCACCCTAAGTGGAAAGGATATAATGGGCATTTTCCAAGAATAAAAGATTACTTGGTTTGTTTTGGAAACAAAAAGAGTCCTAAGATATAATTATAATTTGGGTGCAAACTATGGTTAAGTTAATAGTTAGATAACGTCCCATCTTTATCATCCAAGGGTGGCAAAAGGTGCTCGTTCAAACTTTGGTTCCGTGATGCGTGTTCAATTTTTTTTCCATCCACTATAACAATTTTATTCGATAAAATGAAGTATTCATCCTCATGTTTAGTTCAACTTTTGGGGAATATGTGTTTACATGTATTACGAAAATTTATTTTCTCACACCACAATTAATTTCTTTTAACTTACGTTTACTCAACTTTTTAAACTCCTAAACTAATCTTTAATTTAAGATTTGTAAAACTCCAAATTTGTTTAATATTTGTGGATATGTTACTTTTAAATATTTGGAAAAAAAATGACACACTAGTTTTAGTTTGTATATAAAAATAATTGTCATGATTTTTTCTCTATATAGTTGTATACAAATGAGTATCTTTTATTAATATAAGTTTCATTTTATGATATCAATTTTTTTTTTTTTGCATAAGATTAAATGTTGGTATATTTTTATTTTTTGACCAATACAAAAAATATCTTACAAATAATCATGCCAGAATCTTTAATGACATGATATTTTTTTTTTTGCTGAAAGTCTGAAACGTTTGTCACTTTTCCTTTTCATTTCAATTGATTATTTCTTAAACAAAGCCACCAAAAGAAAGGAAAATAATGATCAATTTAGAAAAACTTAAGTGGACGTCACGCAATGTAAAATATTCTCTCTGAACATAAGTTTTGAACAAATGAAAATATCAGTACATTTCCCTTTCAAACCCACATGCCTAATAAGCACAAATCCTCCAAATATGTATATTACCTGAAAAACTTGTAACTCAACTGTTCCATGCTCCAAGGTTGCAAAGAAAAAAAACAAAATAAACCTCTTAATCCATCAGGGACTTCTTTACCTTGCTCCATAACAATTAACTCTATGAGTAACTTCTCCGATTTAAAGTCATTATTCGAAAGATCTTCTTCTAGGTACGGGATGATATCAAAAAGTATAGTAGGAGTAGAGAAATAAATGACATGCAAAACTTCATGATAATCATTTCTTTGCAACAACTATGAAATTAAAGGTCTAAGTAGTGTATTCTCACGGAACTTTATGACATTCCTAGCGAACTCTCATCCTCTTTTTCCTCTATGTAGAGCCTTAAATACTATATAGAATTGAAGAATATTACGAGTATGGCCACATTCCTTTAATACCATCATGAAATCTTTCATTGGCCTTAGAATACTTTTCGAATGATTATCCCTTGCAACATAACATTTTTTTGAAGTAAACATATCCTCCGGTACATTTTTGGTATCATTCAATCACCAAAGGAGACTAAATAAGCTCAAAATGTTTGTTGTAATCATTTGAAAAAAAATCATGAAATAAAAATGCTAAGATATAGATAGACGTTAATCTGAGCGCAAAGGTGAAATCTTATTTGGTTGGAGAAATATAGATACTTTTAATTTAATGATAACTATTTAAGAATGTGGGCAAATATATATTTTGTAAATTTTTGTGTGTAAATTTAATTTGTTAGTTTCATATATGTATAAACACAAATATATTATTCAACTTTTTGAGAACAACAAGTTATTCTTAATCTACATGACTTTTGTGCCGACTGATATGACTAACTACTTAGGCCACCTCTTGAAATAATAAGAAAAAGTTTCAGACATGGGATGATTATCATGTTTAACAATTGAAATACTCATGTTAAAAGACACTATGCTAATATATGAACTTAAGTTTCAACTAAAAACATATACATTCTCCATTGATAGATCTAGTCTCATTGATGAACTCCCCACTATAGATGTTTAAGACCTATAACAAAAAAAGAAAGAAAAAGGAACAATATAAAAGTTAGAAAAAAAACTTTAAATTTAAACGAAAAAAAGTTACGATATTTATAACGACAAAACTTACGGTATTGATCATAACTCCAAGACGTCATGGGATTTTTCACGACATAATACCACGATGCTCTGAAGAGACAAATGACCTAAAATTTGTGTAGAATAAATCATCGTATGCCAGATACTTTTAGTGTCTTTTATACATGTGTTCACATGCATCATGAACTCAAGATATTGGTTCAAGAAATACTCATAACTGTCAATGTTGGAAACGATGATACTCTCTAATAAAATAATCTATAATTAGAACCAATTTTACTTTTGATACATAAAAGTAAACTCCAAAGAAAACAACCTAAGTTTCGATTCTTCGTAATCTAGGATTTTAATTCTAATGGTACTACATATTTCCTCAAAACCCCTAACATGAAAATATGAGTTGTCTTTTCCTAAGAAGATGGGAGCATATGTATGGTGTCAGGTATCAACTCATAGTTTGGTTCAATGTCAACTAACTTGATTCATGATGAGCAAGTAGTCATATATTTCAATAAAGCTTTTAAGTTGCTATTGTTGGCACTCTCAAATATAGGTAACTTCTTCGCAAAATGTCAAATTTCCAAAAACAAGGTTCTCAAAAGAAGAGTCTTTGATATCGTTGTTTCTAAAAACAGAACTACTAGGCCTATCGCTAATAGAATGGCCTAAAGTATCTCTTTTTCAAGCACGCTTACTGATGGTATTGAGTGGTTTTGGCATACACTAGAAAGACTTAAAAGAAAAACAAATCCTAATTGGAAGGGATTCTAAAAAAGCACAAATAATCTGATTCAACCAAATCAAACCTATTGAATCTAGCAAATAAAAATCATGACAGCTCCGCTTAGATATTTTCTAGACCATCTTCTATTCTTCAAACGACAACTAGTTACAGTTCTATCAAATCTCTCTAGAACGATCCGATAAATTAAGTCGAAGAGAAGCAGGATAAGATCAGAGTAGATTGAATAACCGTACTTATTTGGCACGTGTCTCTGGATTACATCCTTGAGTTAAGCTAATAAAGTAACCAATACAATCATTACGATTTTTTTTTCCAATAAGCTCGTTACCATATAGGTTTTCTTTCTAGCCAAATTGTAGTGTTAGGTTCGCGTAGGTAACATGTTCCTAAAGAGGGAAAAAATGATATGGTGATGAAATCTGAATCCTTATCCCGTGCGGCCAATTTCTTACTTTTATTAGAAAATAAAGTTTGTTTTCAATTCCTCAACATATATGCATGCGGATGAATGCAATAAACCCATCTTATGGGGATTCTTGGGTTAATCGAGTCTTACCTACCTTACCAGATGGGGGATGAATCGGTTGAAGTCAACTCAGCCACTAACTCGCGTGTTAGCATATGAACCCAAGGGGTCGAGGAAATATTGTAATTGTCATCCTTTCCTGTAAAATTTATATTTAGTTATCCTACCTTAGAGTTTAAATACAAAATAATATCAGTGTCCAAAAATAACTGAAAAATATTAAAATTACAAAAATAATAAGTAATAATAAATTTCTTTTTGTTAACAAAAAATCAGAAAATATATATAGATTTACTAATACAAATTTTCTAAAAATAAAAATAAAAACTCTATCTTTATATCGGTTAGAGCACTGCTCGGTCGAACTCGCAAGCGTATCTCAAGCTTGTTGTCAAGTTTGGTTGCGAAAACTATAAGTCTTGATTTTTAGTCTACTTATAACTATGTCTCAGATTAGGATAAAATGTGTAGTTGAGCATTAGACTTCATGGCGTTCATCGATTGAAGACGAAGAACTATTAAGGGAAGCTTGTGGAACTTCATCAACAAAAAGTATGTGGAGACTTAAACTCATCTATCACTCAGAAGTCTATTTCTATTCTATCTCCTATTGTAACAAAAGTCATATAGCTACATAGACTTCACATTATCCACATTTGATATTTCAAGATGAGTTTAACTCACTTACATATTTCTCGAAATATGTGTTGGTAAGCTTTCGCTTTAACCAAGTTCATCTTTATTCTTGACGAAATTCAAAAGATTATTATGTAAAAATCGTCTGGTAACATCTTACATGATTTGTGCGAGACATTCATTTGATGTAGACTCAGAATGTTTCATATTGATCTATTGATCACTTGAATTTTTTTTTGAAGCTAATAGTTTGTGTGAGACAGCTATTCCCGTCTTCCAAGAATGTTTCAATGATTAAGATGGAGTTTAGAAAGATTAACCATTGATTGGATATAACACAGTATATGTACTTGTATACTAACTGTTGCAACTTATTCAAAGTCCGGGAACCAAAGTATGCATAACCGTATGCGTACTGGTTTGATAGTTGAAATCCGGGAACTTAGTATGCATACACGTATGCGTACCGGCTGAGAAGTTCTAATCCGAGAATTCAACTGAGTTTGGTCACGTACGACAATATGCGTACCTGTTCGCATACTGGCGAACCCAGACCAAGTCCGGAACTCTAAGTATGCGTACCCGCTTGCATACTTGAGTGGGTTAAGTTCTAAAATCGTTTGTTCATTAACAAATATATTTATGTATTAAGGAATGCAATCTTTTGAAAACCGTGACTATAGTGTTCATGAATTGATTCAAGTGAATCAAAATCGATTTTGCTTCAATTGTATCTTCTATGAGAATATAAACAACTGAACAACTCCATAACTAGTTTCATTTTAGTCATTTGAACTAGTTGTGTTTAATATGAACAAGGTTGATATGAAAATGATCATATGGCTAACTTCAGTTAACTATTGTTGAGCCAACTATGTGCACATGTTTGGGTACAGTTACTCATACCTAAATGAAGTCACATTTCATTTGTGTATAACAAGCTAAGTTCGATCTAACGGTTGAAAGATATTATCTTGACTCTATTCAGGTTTTCATCTAACGGTGCATATTTAATGCTCTGTTACCAAGGTAGCATTGATTGCAATCCCTGATTTGAAGACTATATAAGGGATAACTCTAGCAAATAGGAAACCTAATTCCCACACCTCATGTGTGATACTAGTTGTGACTAGAGTCGATTCTCCTTTAACCTAGGTTTTTCCTAAAACCATTATAGGTTAACGACTTAAAAACTTTATTGCGATTATGAAGCCAGACCCAACTATTTTCTCTGTAGTTGCGTGTTATGATCTTACTTTGTTCTATCGTATTGAGTACTATCTTCTCTAAGATTTTCTCTAAATTTAATCTCTGATAGGTAAGATAAAATGTATTCAAAAACATCTTCGTCTCATCGTTTGTGATTCCACAATATCTTGTTTCACTTCCATACGATTAAGATTATTGTGAGGTGATTGATATTACTAGGATGTCATTCGGGAATATAAGTATGGTGTATCAATTGGTTCCTGTTCACCTTGATTTATCAAAAGACGGAAAACTCGTAGGTATTTCTGTGGGAGATAGATTTATCTATTCAATAGACTTTTGTGTGTGAGACAGATTTGTTTATCAAGTCTTCGACATTGGGTCGTAGCAACTCTTAGTGGTAGGTGAGATCAGCTAAGGGAATCACGTGCGCAGAATCAAGCGTGGTTCAAGAGGCGTAAATAACGCGACTGTACCTTAATCAGTGTGAGATTGGTTAGGGCTCAACTACATTCTAGTCCGAAGTTAATTGGTAGTAGGCTAGAGTCTGTAGCGGCCTAATACAATATGGTGTTGAAATATGGACTAGGTCCCGGGTTTTTTTTGCATTTGCGGTTTCCTTATTAACAAAATTTCTGGTGTCCGTGTTATTTTTTTTCCGCATTATATTTTTATACAATTGAAATATCACAGGTTGTGCGTATTTCAATCAATTTATATCAACAACCAAAGACTAACATCCAAGTATCAATCAATTTATATCAACAACCAAAGGTTGGATTGTCTAATTGATTGATACTTGGATGTTGGTCTTTGTTACCATCCAAGTTATTTCTCATATTAATCCAGCTCACAGATTTCTACCTGTTCGACTGCAGATTGATTTGAGAAATTGAGATATAACTCTTGGATGTATTTTCCTTGATTGAGTCCGACTCTTGGAAATATATTGGAGTTAGTCGATACAGATTTCCTAGACAAAATATTGGGTGTGGTTGTTAGTCCCCCGGTTTTTCAATTGGTATCAGAGAAGGCAAACACGCTAAGACCTCATAACTCTGTGTTTGTAGCAATCTGATTATTATGGACGAGTCTATCTCTAATAACGTACCAGGTCAGAAATTACCAGATGTATTTCAAAGCTTTGATTCACCTGAGAGAACTTTCATATCTAAGTCAATATCTATACATTCTCTTGATGTAGAAACTGTTGATTGGGAAACACGCCTAGAAGAACAGTTGGATGAACTTTCTGATGAAGGTGATTCAAATATTGATAGAGATGTTGATGAGGAAGTGTCAGAGTACGTTAAGGTTTTGAATTCGTTGGAAAATAAGAAGATGAGAAATTCTCATATCACACCTCTTCTGACTCCTCTCTGTCGAGAAAACAAGAAATTGAAAAGGATTTACGTAGGTCTTTGTGTTTTGAACCGCTCTTGCGAGTCAATCCTCAAAGATTCTGAGGAAAAACTGAGTATAAAGTCACTTGAATGTGATAATGTTTATAAGAAATACTTCTTGTTGGAAGAGAAACTTGCAGAAACTGAAGCAAGGACTAAATCTAAGCAAGCAAGTTTTGATGACAGGGAAATCACTTATCTCGCTCGATAAAAACGCCTTGAGGATGATTTAGCTGCTGCTCTTGATAAAATCAAGATGATGGAAGAGGACTTGAAAAAGTTCAATACTAGTTCAAGCAAATTAACCACTATGGTAGGAGCAAGTAAAAATCATCGTGATGCACGAGGATTGGGCTATAAGGGAATAAATGCTCCAAGTACTAGAAAAGAGGTAAAATTTGTCAAGGCTAGTGATTATTCTCAAAAAAAGGTTTCCACTGATGGAAAAAGTGAAATTCCTTCACCGGAAGTTAAGGTTCGAAAGAACAAATTATATCAACCTCCAAAAACAGCACACATGAATTCGGGTAAGAACATTCCTTATATTTGTCATTATTGCGGAAACAAATGTCATTTGGAAAGGAGATGTCGTTTTCGTATAAGTAATGAGAAACTTCATGATGTTCTTGTTTGGGAATCACAAGAAGTTGTGAAACCAAGATCTTATGTTAAGGCTAATCCTCTTAACATTACAGGTTGTAACCCAACCCTTAGGTAAAGGAATCGGTGCTGTGATAAACATAGACTTGCCTATAAACGTCATACGAATCCTTTTCACAATCGTAATGGTTATCAAAAGGATAACTTCGTAAAGACAAAGACAAGATCCGATGCTTCCAATTGGAGTAAGACTAACTTGCAAAAGAATAGTCAGTCCAATTCTCTTCAGAGAAATATATAAGAGAGTAACGGGAAGAATGTCTGGTTGTTCCTAAACACACTCAGATGTGGATACCAAAGGAAGTCAATGATGCTTTGAGTGTGAGAAGTAATGATCTCTCAGAAAATTCCATGACTATGGAGAAGGCAGCATCCATGATGTTGGAACTTAAAAAGTTCTTTGGAAAGATGGATTTGGATGTGAAAGGATCTAAAAGCGATCTCTTTCATGATAATCCAAAAGTGAAACCGAATAAGCCAAAAACTATTGATGGTGAAAATCCATAGTTGCCGAAAAGTCTGTTTCAGTCACTTGTGGTGAGAAAGACATTGTTCACCTCAACACAACTATATTATGTTGTAATTATATCCTCACCAAGAAATGCCCTGCTATGTATACAGTGAGGGAATCAGGAGAATTAGGGCGCACATATTGTGTTAGGTATGATTTTGAATCTTTGGTAAGGCCGTAGAATTCGATTGGATTCCTCTAAAAAGGTATGTTTATAAACTTAAGAAAGATTTATTTTCTTTTATTATTTTCTTAAAGTACATATAATGATCCATGTACCTTGTATATCATTCATGTCTACCTAACTTGATTTGTGTTTAAGGTTCTTAAATGTTTAGGCTTGAAAATAGTAGTTCAGGATGTTTGGCCTTCATGGTACACATACCAGGTATGCATACCATTATTTAAAAAAAAAATACAAGGGACTTCAGTTCGCATACCAGTTTGCAAAATGCTCCAGTTCACGAAATCCCATTTGCAAACCTGTATGCAAACTTTTTCTGTCTTCGGTATTTGATAAAAAAAAGCTTATTTTGGCTGTAACTTCTTCATCCGAACTAGGAATGACCTCATTATTTTTGAATTCTCTCCCTCTTTAAAATATCTTCAAAATGGTGATGAGAATTAATTAATTTGGATGAGTTAAGGTTGGTACTTGTCCCGTATCTTGTTTATGAGTGTTTTGCTCCGTTTCGTCACACTTGTTATACTTCTCTTGGAGTTGGGCACTTGGATTATTGGAGTAATTTTCTTCTAAGATCATTTATAGCTTTTGAAAGAATGATATTGGTGAATCACAAAGAAGGAAGTTCAAGAATGGACAGTAGTACGCATTGCTATGAGATTCTTGAATGTTAACAATCATCTAATGTGAACTATGATGCATGATCTTTAATGACTCTGTATGTTCTTCTTTGTTAAAAAAATCTTTTTATACGCCTTTGGTAGCTATTCTTGGTGTAAATCCGTGCAAAAAAGATTGATTCCACCCTCTAAGGACAAGTCATATTGTATGTGCATTACCAGTTTGTCTTGATGTCTAGGAAACTTCTTATGAGAATTTATTCTTGTGTTTTAAAGAAGGATAACTAGGGTTTGGAATAACAATTATTTTGATTAAACATAACTATTGTCAACGTTTTCATCTTGCAATGTTTTTAGATTTATTTACTTAAATTATAAGTTTTTTGGAAGATGATTTTGTAGTATTAATCTTGATTGGTTTTATATATTGAAAAAATAATTTTGTATGGGATATGTATTTTACGTCCGTGGACCGTGGTTATTCTATATATTCTCAAAAGTTAAGTCTATTGTGTCATTATGCAAATATTAATGGCAAATAGAATGAACTTTTGGATTATATGTCAAAGGTTAAGTCTATGATATCATTATGCAAATTTTGATGAAAAATAGAATGAACCTTTGAATATTCTGCAGTATTGATCTTTCCCTTATCCACTTCTATGTGAAAGTACTGTATGGATCCGTAAGTTTTCTTATGTTGAGCATTTCCGATTAAATTAATCATGGGTTCTCTTGTGGTTAATTTAATTGAGTTTTCTGGATACAAATTCATGTTTCATGTAATTTGTTAATGTCCAAAGAAATCATTCTTTTTTGTGAAAGTAAGGTCGCTCTTGTTGTTCCTTTCGGGAATGACATTTTATGGGGGAGAGTTATTAACTGGACATTGGAAACTCGAATTGGCTCTTGGGACCAGTTATACCATGACTCCCAAACTAAGTTAGGACCAGTTATACCATGAATCCCAGTATAGGTAATGGCTGGTTATACCATGCTTCCCAAGACCAGTTAGGATCGGTTATACCATGTCACTGGATATAGGTTATGAGATATACCTTATATCCCAATACTAGTTAGGATCGGTTATAACTTGTCACACAATATAGGCTATGAACGGTTCTACCTTGATTCTCAACATCAGTTAAGATTGGTTTTACCTTGTCATCTTGCATTGGTCATACAAATAATCTTCAATGAAAGTCGTACCAACACACTTATTGATTCCCCTTTCAATTACGAAACAAGTTCGTACATCTACTTCCGTAAACCAATGTAATAACACATAGTTTCCTAGGATGAAATCACACATATACCCTACACATACTCAAGTAACTAAATACATAGATTATGTTGATCGCGTATTTACGAAGTTTAAAAGATAAATGTTATATTTCGTAATTTAATATAATTCCTCGATACTTTGATCATATTAACATGACCAAGTCAAATACTAGAGTTTCATAAATATAGCTTCGCATGTTATGTTTTCAATATAAAGCGATTGGAATGATAAGTTAGGAATGGAAACAAGTCAAGTCAGTAGTACTAACCTCAAGTGGGAGGATGATGTCTTCGTTATAGTCGTTACTTCTTCACATTCTTCAGGTCTTCAGAGTAATACTTGTAAGTCTCAACTTTCCTACACATTGTAGTCTAACCTATACGAAGTTGATTTTAATAATTAATCAAGCAACTCTAGATGAGTTTTGATACTAAAAGATGACAACCAAACTTGACATACCAACGCTTGGTGGCCTGAACAAGATATTTGAAGATACTTCTAGGGAAGGGTATGTTATGAAATGACCTGAATTTTATGGTATGGAACTATGAAACAACGGTATAAATATTACTGTTAATATTGTGAAATTCATTGATAGTCTTAGGTATGTCCATAATAAATCTTATAATATTATACTAACTTGCTTTATAACCTAATGTTAGATGAATCTCTGGAGATTTTCATAGAACAACCAACAAGTAACAAAATTATTTTAGCTTATAACCTTAACATTTATGTATTTATATTAAACGCCATTTCAAATTTTTGATTGGTCTAACTATAAATGACTGGGAAACAACAACAATTCCTGCAAGATGACTCAATGGAAACTATACTACGTACCAGAGAAGAAATAGAAGAGCTAGGAGCCGAAGTTGTATTTCAATGAGCATCTGACTGGAATATACATAATCTTCTTTGTCAAAGTGATTCTGAACCTACTATGTTGTTGTGACGGGGAACTTTGCAAAATTTAAGGAAAGTTGATGCAAAGTTAGTCCAAGCACTGGAAACAATTCAATTTTTTTTATAAACTTTAAGATTCAGGCCTTTATATTGGAAGCAACAAATTTTTCGATTTTTTGTAGTACTTATGCTGTTACCAACACTTGGATAATAGAGAGTCTCTCAGCTATGATGTACTATCTAAGACTCCAAGATGTTCTCCTTTATCTTATATTATGTGAGAAATAAAGTAAATGATGTAATCAGTTGAGGATTATCCTCTTTTATGAAGAAAAATAAAAGGTAGTTTTATTGTATCTTTTAATTTCAAATTCCATCCACAAAATAACCAAACATTAGTCATTCTACTTATATGGTTAATTGTAATGCATTTATTATTTTTGACAATCATGAAATTCTTTATATTAGGTTGATTAATTACATTGTATACAACTCAATAATAACATTTGAACATAATGTAGTTAAAAACCCATGAATATTACTTATTTTGTAATGTATTCATGTTCAATGTTGAGTGTAATGACTATAAACAACTACTCTATTAGCATTGAATATTGAATGAACCGAATTTCATGTACAATATTGAGAAACTGAAAGTAAAATAGTTGTTTTAAAGGTACAATATGAGTCTCGTGCGGGCCTATGTGAAATATACACATGAAATCGATTTGGATACTATAGTGGAAGAAAAAGACGTGTTATTGTTTTAGTAATTGACATTGGTTTCTCTCAGGTGTATTATTCATCAATCGGTACCTAAGGGAGTGCATACATGACAGTGATTTAATTGAAACTAGTGTGGTGAGAAAACCACAAATGTAGAAAAACCCTGGGACCTAGTCCAGATTGAACACCACATTGTATTAAGACGCTACAGACACTAGCCTACTACAAACTAACTTCGGTCTGGACTGTAGTTGAACCCTAATCAATATCACACTGAATCAAGGTACAGTTGCGCTCCTTACATCTCTGATCCCAGCAGGATACTATGCACTTGATTCCCTTAGCTGATCTCACTCACACCCAAGAGTTTGTACGACCCAAAGTCGAAGACTTTAATAAACAAATCTGTATCACAGAGAAAAGTCTATTGATAGGTAAATCTGTCTCCCACAGATAGACCTAAGAGTTTTAGTTCCTTATTTTGATAAAATAAGGTGAACAAAAATAATTGATAATCCGGACTTATATTCCCGAAGAACAACCTAAAAATATCAATCACCTCACAAAAATCTTAATCGTATGGTAGCGAAACAAGATGTCGCGGAATCACAAACGATGAGACGAAGATGTTTGTGATTTTTTTATATCTCGCCCTATCAGAGATAGATTTCAAGCCAATTATTCAAGTAAAATTGTACGATAGAAATGGCAACAACAGATCGCTCAACTACAAAAGAAGTAGTTTCATCTGGCTTCACAATCCCAATGAAGTCTTTCAATCGTTAACCTACAGGGTCTCGGGAAGAAACCTAAGGTTAAAGGATTATTGACTCTAGCAAACCAACTAGTATCACATAGGAGGTGTGGGGATTAGTTTTTCCAATTGCTAGATATCTCCTTTATATAGTTTTCAAATCAGGGTTTGCAATCTAAGTTACCTTGGTATCAAAGCATTCAATATTCACCGTTAGATGAAAAACCTGATTTCTCCAAGCTAATATCTTTCAACCGTTAGATCGAAACTTAGCTTGTCATATACAAATGAAATGTGTTTCATTTAGGTTTGACTAACCGTACCTAAACATGTACACTTGGTTGGTTCACAAATAGTTAACCAATGGTTGGCCATATGAGCTCTTTCATATTAACCGTATTCATCTTTCTCATAACTAGTTCAAATGACTCATAAGAACTAGTTGATAGAGTTATTCAATTGCTTGGGTCTTTATTCATAGACACAATTGAAACAAAATCGGAATAATCCCCTTGAATCAATTCATGAAAATATACCCAAGGTTTGCAAAGATTGCATTCCTTATAATTTATTGTTTTAAGTTCATGAACTTCCGATTTGAGAAATAACCATCTTGGGTACGCGTACGGGTACGTGTACCTTAGCTACCGGATTTGAGTTTGGAAACTCAGCAGAAATTTTTGGTTCGAAAACTTCCGTGAGTACGCGTACGGGTATGCGTACCTAAGGTGACTGGTTTTCTGGTTTGAAAACTATAAACTCCAGCAGAAATTTTCGGTTAGAAAACTTCCGCCAGTAGGCGTACGGGTACACGTACCCAACCAGTGTCCTTTACCAATGTCGCATACACAAGTGCATACAATTGGTTTCTGGCACATGGATTTATACACTAATATGCCAACATACTATATATGCTTATATCCATAGTTGGTTACATAATCTAAACTCTACATTTCAATCATCGAATCATTCTTCTATAATGTTATAACATTCGTTATTCACAACTATCGTCATCAAAGATATTTTCAAGATTGAAAGGTCATCATGACTTTCATCACGGATAAATGTGAAAAGTGGTTAAAGCGAAAGCTTACCAACACGTATTTCGAGAAAAAGATATGCGAGTAAAATCAGCTCGAAATAGCAAATGTGTATGTATGAAAACTATCATACTTATACGACTTTGTCTCAAGAGTAGGAGATAGAGAGATAGACTTTTGAGTGATATATGAGTTCAAGTCTCCACATACCTTTTAGTCGGATGAAGTTTCACCTATTCCTCGAGTAGTTCTTTGTATTCGTAAGATGATCCCCATGGAGTCTGGAGCTCAACTACACTAATCTGTTCTAAACCGAGACTTAGCTATAAGTAGTCTAGAAATCAAGATATATAGTTTTGACAACTAAATTTGACAAACATGCTGGAGATAGAAACGCATGCGAGTTCGACCGAGCAGTGCTCTAACAATCTCCCCCTTTGTCAATTTTAGTGGCAAAACTATCAATATATATGGATTACAAAATAAATAAAACTTTGTAGCTTCTCTTCCACATGCTTGATCTCCTTGGTGCTTCAACATTACTCTAAAACTTCGTCTTTCCCAAGTACTCCCATGATTCCATAGATATTCAATTCAACATCATAGTTATTGAAGATCCGTATCCATAACAACGAGAAAACAAAAGCTCTCGATCATTGTTATACAGTGTCATAGTATTATTACACAGTATCAAAGTTCTTATATTACAACTTCGAAAACAATACTATGGTGATACGTCTCACTCCCCCTTAGTCAATACTTTCATCTCAACATGAAAACCACTCCCCCTTACATAATGATCCGAAAACCATATGTATTTGTAGTGTGAACTACACATTAATTCTCCCCCTTTTTGTCAATAAAATTGGCAAAGTTACGAAAACTAGTGGGATCCTAATGAAATTTCCACGGAGATGTTTCAAGACCAAAGAAAAGCACATATCAACTTGTTTAGATGCAATCATATAGCCGAGGCTAAATGCATTCATCAAGGAGTTTATAAATATACAAGATAACCCCTAAAAATTGACATAATAGGCTTAACTTTTGTTATGTCAAGAGTTTATCGATCTTGTATCAATATTTGCATATCAACATATAAACGAGGTAACTTTTGACATTGTATGGGACAATAATAGTTCACGGACGCAAACACACATATCCCGTAACAAATTGCAATATATAAAACCATAAAGATTAATACTGCAAAAATCATCTTCCAAACCATATTTAGAATTTAAACAAATAAATCTAAAAACAAGAAGATGAAAACGTTGGACATAACTATCTGTACTCACAATAATGGCTATTCCAAACCCTAGTTATCCTTCTTAAACAAAAACAAGAATAAAATTCTATTAAGAAGTTTCCAAAACATTATAGAGCTTTCTCAGAGCATCTACTGAGAATTCCTTCTCATTATTGAAAAGACTATTGATTATAGGATCATTCAATTCCTCTAGGTCTTCAGAAATTTTAGTTAACTCACTAACTTCTCTTTTTAGTTCATAGGATGTGTTCTTGGTTAGAGACAACATTTGTTCATAGTGAGTTATCTTTTCCAAAGAGGAGACGATTTGAGATTTTAAATCATTTCTCTTTTTGATGAAATCTTTCACCATGCCTCTAAAATCATTATCAATATGACAAAAAGATAAGAGACAGTTAGAGGAAGAACCTTCTCAATTGATTGTCGACTTCACTTTCTTTACTCTTGAGGAAAAGATTCCTTCACAAAGATACACATTAACTGCTTCAACTGCATCTCTTTTTGTGATCCCTCTAGTTACATGAGCCATGAGATTGTATCTTTTGATAATAAAAGACAAAAAGAGGACAAAAAAATATAAACGGATTTATGAACACAAAACCCTAGAGGACATTGAATGAGTATTTCAGGATTTGTTATCCGCCTTCCATCAACTTAGGAGAAAAATTTCTTAATAAATATAAGACAAAAATTTACAAAAACAAAGACTTGAGCCATTTTTAGTGCAAACCTCATTTTTCCCAAGCAAAAAATAAGGATGCGGACGTCACCAGCATTAGTTGGTGACTGTGTGATCCATATGCTCACACTTCGTATTTTTTCGTGGCTTATCACTGTTTGTTGTGTAAACAGATTTCTTACCTCGTATAGATCTGGATTTTTTTAAAAGAGCTTGGTTATCCGGATCCAGATTCATTTTCTACATGTTCTCTTGAAGTTTGGTGATTCTCTTATTGCTTCTTCTGAATCTCCAACAAGTGTTTTGATCATGCTTCGAATGTCCACATAAGGAACAAATCAATGAGGATTTTTCGTCTTTATGTGACTCTTCAGGTTTAACACAACAATCAACAATTATCGTTCCTTGATTAGTTGGAACGGACAACTTTGAGATTTGAGTTTTGCTTTTGAAACCTAAAACATTACTTTTCCAAAGGATCTCTGGCCAACTAACATCGCTGCAATTTTGTCAGAGCTTCCAGATAACCTTTGCAGGTCATACTTGAGAGTATTAATCTCTTCTTCCTTTAGAGACATGGTTCTGACGAATTTATCCTTAAGGCGCTCTATCTCAATATTCTTCGCCTGGAGTGATGATTCAACTCTCTTCAAAGAGGCCTTTAAGTGAAGGTTTTCTTGAAGAATCTCTTTATTCAAGAGATCAAGAGACTCTGTGTCATACTCAAGTTATGAATCAGAAGTTGAAGAGGAAAGAGAATCTATAGTAGACTCACCTGAGACATCCAAATCTATAGAATCTATAGTTTTGTCTTCTATTGAATCATCAGAAGCATTAACTGAAGATGGAAATTCATCACATCTACTTTTCCTCTTTATCAAATCCTTGACCTTTCTGATTATCAGTGATTTATCAAGATCAACATTATTAGAGCAACATCCCAAGACAAGTGAGAGGATACACTTGTTTTGGTCACAAAATTGAGTGCGAACGTTCTGCCTGTGTCAAGATCAAGAATTTTTAACTTTCCTATCAGAGTGTTTCTGGAAAGTGTATCAAGTTTATTTCCCTCAACGATGGCATGCTTCTTAGAGTCGTATCTAGATGGCAGCGATCTGACAATTTTCATCACAATGACCTTTTCAGGAATAGTCTTACCCAATGCAAAAGATGCATTTAAAATTTCAGACACTTTGTGATTAAACTCATCAAATGAATCTTCATCTGCCATACGAAGGTTTTCCCAATCGGAATTAAGGTTTTGAATCCTAGATTCCTTTTCACTGGTATTACCTTCGAATACGGTTTCTAAGATATCCCATGCATCTTTATACCTAGTGCAGTTTGACACATGGGGTAATGGCATGTATGATGGAATTCAAACCGTCAGAGTTTTTCTTTGCAGCAAGTATCTCAGCAGTATCGTATTCGCCAATATTTTTTGGAACATTAACGTTACCTACTGCAACAACGGGAGCATCATAGACATTAACAACATATACCCATGATTGAAATCATGCGATTGAAGAAAAGCTCGCATAGCATTTTTCCACCATAAGTAATTTGATCCATCGAAGACTGGTGGTACATTAATAGAGATAACACCTCTGCCCATAGAGTCAGATCGCTACAAACACAAACTTTTGAGGTCTTAAACGTGTTTTCCTGCTCTGATACCAATTGAAAAAGCGGGGGGTCTAACAACCAAACCCAATATTTCGATTAGAAATCTGTATGAACTAACTCCAATATACTTTCCAGAGAGTCAACTAGATAGTTAGACTCAATCTAGAGAAAAGTATATCGATGAGTTAATATCTCTCTCACTTGATTTGATCTTTACTCAAGCAAATAGAAGTCTGCGAGTCTTTATCAAATACAAGGATAATAACTTGGATTGTACCGAAGACAAATATCCAAGTGTCAATCAATTTAAATCAACAACCAACGGTTAAATATTCTAATTAATTGATCTTTACGCACAACCTGTGATATTTCAATTATATAACAAAATATAGTGCGGAATAGAAATAACACACATACCAGAAATTTTGTTAACGAGGAAACCACAAATGCAGAAAAACCCCGGTACCTAGTCCAGATTGAACACCACACTGTATTAAACCGCTACAGACACTAGCCTACTACAAAATAACTTCGGTCTGGACTGTAGTTGAACCCAAATCAATATCACACTGATTCAAGGTACATTTGCGCTCCTTACGTCTCTGATCCCAGTAGGATACTACACACTTGATTCCCTTAGATGATCTCACCCACAACCAAGAGTTGTTACAACCCAAAGTCGAAGGCTTTAATAAGAAAATATGTATCACACAGAAAAGTCTATTGATATGTAAATCTGTCTCCCACAGAAAGACCTAAGATTTTTTGTTCCGTCTTTTGATAAATCAAGGTGAACATGAACTAATTGATAATACGTACTTATATTCCCGAAGAACAGCCTAGAAATATCAATCACCTCGCAACAATCTTAATCGTATGGTAGCGAAACAAGATGTTGCAGAATCATAAACGATGAGACGAAGATGTTTGTGATTTCTTTTTATCTTGCCCTATCATAGATAAATCTCAAGCAAATTATTCAATTGAAATTGTGCGATAGAAAATGACAAGATCAGATCGCTCAACTACAAGAGAAGTATTTTCGTCTGGCTTCACAATCCCAATGAAGTCTTTTAGTCGTTAACCTACAGAGTCTCGGGAAGAAACCTAAGGTTAAAGGAGAATCGACTCTAGCAACCCAACTAGTATCACACAGGAGATATGGGGATTAGTTTTTCCAATTGATAGATGTCTATATTATATAGTTTTCAAATCAGGGTTTGCAATCTAAGTTACCTTGGTAACAAAGCATTCAATATTCACCGTTAGATGAAAAACCTGATTTCTCCAAGCTAATATCTTTCAACCATTAGGTCGAAACTTAGCTTGTCATACACAAATGAAATGTGTTTCATTTAGGTTTGACTAACCGTACCTAAACATGTACACTTGGATTGTTCACAAATAGTTAACCAATGGTTAGCCATATGAGCTTTTTCATATTAACCGTATTCATCTTTCTCATAACTAGTTCAAATGACTCATAAGAACTAGTTTATAGAGTTATTCAATTGCTTGGGTCTTTATTCATAGAAAAAATTGAAACAAAATCGGATTGATCCACTAGAATCAATTCAAGAAAATATACCCACGGTTTGCAAAGATTGCATTCCTTATAATTTATTGTTTTAAGTTCATGAACTTCCAATTTGAGAAATAACCAGCTTGGGTACGCGTACGGGTACGTGTACCTTAGATACCGGATTTGAGTTTGAAAACTCAGCAGAAATTTTTGGTTCGAAAACTTCGGGAGTACGTGTACGGGTATGCGTACCTAAGGTGACTGGCTTTCTGGTTTGTAAACTACAAACTCCAGCAGAAATTTTCGGCTAGAAAACTTCTGCCAGTAGGCGTACGGGTACACGTACCTAACCAGTGTCCTTTACCAATGTTGCATGCACAAGTTCATACAATTGGTTTCCGACACATGGATTTATAAACTAATGTGCCAACATACTATATATGCTTATATCCATAGTTGGTTACATAATCTCAACTCTACATTTCAATCATCGAAACATTCTTCTATAATGTTATAACATTCGTTATTCACAACTATCATCATCAAATATATTCTCAAGATTGAAACATCATCATGACTTTCGTCACGGATAAAGGTGAAAAGTGGTTAAAGCGAAAGCTTACGAACACGTATTTCGAGAAAAAGATAGGCGAGTTAACTCGTCTCGAAATAACAAATGTGTATGTATGAAAACTATCATACTTATACGACTTTGTCTCAAGAGTAGGAGATAGAGAGATAGACTTTTTAGTGATATATGAATTCAAGTCTCCACATACCTTTTAGTCGGATGAAGTTTCACCTATTCCTCGAGTAGTTCTTTGTCTTCGTAAGATGATCGCCATGGAGTATGGAGCTCAACTACACTAATCTGTCCTAAACCGAGATTTAGATATAAGTAGTCTAGAAATCAAGATATATATTTTTGACAACTAAATTTGACAAACATGCTTGAGATAGAAACGCATGCGAGTTCGACCGAGCAGTGCTCTAACAATCTCCCCCTTTGTCAATTTTAGTGAAAAAACTATCAATACATATGGATTACAAAATAAATAAAACTTTGTAGCTTCTCGTCCACATGCTTGATCTCCTTGGTGCTTCAACATTACTCTAAAACTTCGTCTTTTCCCAGTACTCCCATGATTCCATAGATGTTCAATTCAGCATCATAGTTGTTGAAGATCCGTATCCATAACAATGAGAAAACAAAAGCTCTCGATTATTGTTATACAGTGTCATAGTATTATTACACAGTATCAAAGTTCTTATATTACAACTTCGACAACAATACTATGGTGATATGTATCACTCCCCCTTAGTCAAATCTTTCATCTCAACATGAAAACCACTCCTCCTTACATAATGATCCGAAAACCATATGTATTTGTAGTGTGAACTACACATCAATTCTCCCCCTTTTTGTCAATAAAATTGGCAAAGTTACGAACACTAGTGGGATCCTAATGAAATTTCCACGGAGATGCTTCAAGACCAAAGAAAAGCACATATCAACTTGTTTAGATGCAATCATATAGCCGGGGCTAAATGCATTCATCAAGGAGTTTATAAGTATACAAGATAACCCCTAAAAATTCCACAGCCGCACTCCCCACAAAGATATGGAAATTAAGCGCAAGTTCAAAAGAACTCTCCCCCATTTGATGTCATTCTCGAAAGAATAACAAGAGCGACCTTACTTTTACAAGAAAAGAAGGATTTCTTTGGACACCAAAAATCACAAAATCATTTTGTTATCCAAAAATTCTCAATTAAACTAACCACAAGAGCACCCATGATTAATTTAATCGGAACACACAACCAAATAAATCATAAACGAATCTATGATTAGTTTAATTGGAAATGCTCACACAAGAAGACTTATGGAGCCGCACAATATACACATAAAATATGGATCAGGGAAAGATCAATACTGCGGAATATACAAGGATGCATTCTATTTTCCATCATTATTTGCACAATGACATACAGTAGACATAATCCTCATAAACAAAATATTTTAACCTATATTCCATTAATGAATTGACATAATAGGCTTAACTTTTGTTATGTCAAGAGTTCATCGATCTTGTATCAATATTTGCATATCAACATATAAACGAGATAACTTTTGACATTGTATGGGACAATAATAGTTCACGGATGCAAACACACATATCCGGTAACAAATTGCAATATATAAAACCATAAATATTAATACTGCAAAAAGCATCTTCCAAACCAGCTTTAGAATTTAAAAAAATAAATCTAAAAACAAGAAGATGAAAACGTTGGACATAACTATGTGTACTCACAATAATGGCTATTCCAAACCCTAGTTATCCTTCTTAAACAAAAACAAGAATAAAATTCTATTAAGAAGTTTCCTAGACATTATAGAGCTTTCTCAGAGCATCTACTGATAATTCCTTCTCATTATTGAAAAGACCATTTATTATAGAATCATTCAATTCCTCTAGGTCTTCAGAAATGTTAGTTAACTCACTAACTTCTCTTTTTAGTTCACAGAAGGTGTTCTTGGTTAGTGACAACATTTGTTGATAGTGAGTTATCTTTTCCAAAGAATAAACAATTTGAGATTTTAAATCATTTCTCTTTTTGATGAAATCTTTCACCATGCCTCTAAAATCATTATCAAAATGACAAACAGATAAGAGACAGTTAGAGGAAGAACCTTCTCCATTGATTGTCGACTTCACTTTCTTTACTCTTGAGGAAAAGATTCCTTCACAAAGATACACATTAACTGCTTCAACTGCATCTCTTTTTGTGATCCCTCTAGTTACAGGAGCCATGAGACTGTATCTTTTGATAAGAAAAGAGAAAGGGAGGACACAAAAATATAAACGGATTTATGAACACAAAACCCTAGAAGACATTGAATGAGTCTTTCAAGATTTGTTATCCGCCTTCCATCAACTTAGGAGAAAATTTTCTTAACAAATATAAGACAAAAATTTACAAACACAAAGACTTGAGCCATTTTTGGTGCAAACCTCATTTTCCCCAAGCTAAAAATAAGGAGTCGGATGTCACCAGCATTAGTTGGTGACCGAGTGATCCATATGCCCACACTTCGTATTTTTTCGTGGCTTATCACTGTTTGTTGTGTAAACAGATTTCTTACCTCGTATAGATCTGGATTTTTTTAAAAGAGCTTGGTTATCCGGACCCAGATTCATTTTCTACATGTTCTCTTGAATTTTGGTGATTCTCTTATTGATTCTTCTGAATCTCCAACAGGTGTTTTGATCATGCTTCGAATGTCCACAGAAGGAACAAATCAATGAGGATTTTTCGTTTTTATGTGACTCTTCTTGTTTAACACAACAATCAACAATTGTCGTTCCTTGATTAGTTGGAACAGACAACTTTGAGCTTTGAGTTTTTCTTTTGAAAACCTAAACCATTAGTGTTTCCAAAGGATCTCTGGCCAAATAACATTGCTGCAATTTTGTCAGAGCTTCCAGATAACCTTTGCAGGTCATACTTGAGAGTATTAATCTCTTCTTCATTTAGAGACATGGTTCTGACGAATTTATCATTAAGACGCTCTATCTCAATATTCTTCGCCTAGAGTGATGATTCAACTCTCTTCATGGAGCCTTTTAGTGAAGGTTTTCTTGAATAATCTCTTTATTCAAGATGTCAAGAGACTCTGTGTCATACTCAAGTTCTGAATCAGAAGTTGAAGAGGAAAGAGAATCTATAGTAGACTCACCTGAGATATCCAAAGTAGTTTTGTCTTCTATTGAATCATCAGAAGCATTAACTGAAGATGGACATTCATCAAATCTATTTTTCCTCTTTATCAAATCCTTGAGCTTTCTGATTATCAGTGATTTATTAAGATCAACATGATTAGAGCAACATTCATCAGCCCAAGACAAGTGAGAGGATACACTTGTTTTGGTCACAACATTAAGTGTGAACATTCTGCCTGTGTCAAGATCAAGAATTTTCAACTTTCCTATCAGAGTGTTTCTGGAAAGTGTATCAAGGTTATTTCCCTCAACGATGGCATGCTTCTTAGAGTCGTATCTAGATGGCAGCGATCTGAGAATTTTCATCACAATGTCCTTTTCAGGAATAGTCTTACCCAATGCAAAAGATGCATTAACAATTTCAGACACTTTGTGATTAAACTCATCAAATGAATCTTCATCTGCCATACGAAGGTTTTCCCAATCGGAATTAAGGTTTTGAATCCTAGCTTCCTTTTCACTGGTATTACCTTCGAATACGGTTTCGAAGATATCCCACGCATCTTTAGACCTAGTGCAGTTTGACACATGGGGTAATGGCATGTATGATGGCATTCAAACCGTTGGAGTTTTTCTTTGCAGCAAGTATCTCAGCAGCATTGTATTCGCCAATATTTTTTGGAACATTAACGTTACCTACTGCAACAACGGGTGCATCATAGCCATTAACAACATATACCCATGATTGAAAATCATGCGATTGAAGAAAAGCTCGCATAACATTTTCCCACCATAATTAATTTGACCCATCGAAGAATGGAGGTACGTTAATAGAGATAACACCTCTGCCCATAGAGTCAGATCGCTACAAACACACACTTTGATGTCTTAAACGTGTTTTCCTGCTCTGATATCAATTGAAAAAGCGGGGGGGTGTAACAACCATACCCAATATTTCGATTAGAAATCTGTATGGACTAACTCCAATATACTTTCTAGAGAGTCAACTAGAAAGTCAGACTCAATCTAGAGAAAAGTATATCGAGGAGTTAATATCTCTCTCACTTGATTTGATCTTTACTCAAGCAAATAGAAATCTGCGAGTCTTTATCAAGTACAAGGATAACAACTTGGATTGTACCAAAGACCAATATCCAAGTGTCAATCAATTTAAATCAACAACCAAAGGTTAGATATTCTAATTGATTGATCTTTACGCACAACCTGTGATATTTCAATTATATAACAAAATATAATGCGGAATAAAAATTAACACAAACACCAGAAAATTTTTTAACGAGGAAACCACAAATGCAGAAAACCCCCGGAACCTAGTCCAGAATGAACACCACACTGTATTAAGCTGCTACAGACACTAGCCTACTACAAAATAACTTCGGTCTGGACTGTAGTTGAACCCTAATCAATATCACACTGATTCAAGGTACAATTGCGTTCCTTACGTCTCTGATCCCAGCAGGATACTACGCACTTGATTCCCTTAGATGATCTCACCCACAACCAAAAGTTGCTACGACCCAAAGTCGAAGGCTTTAATAAGCAAATATGTATCACACATAAAAGTATATTGATAGGTAAATTTGTCTCCCACAGATAGACCTAAGAGTTTTTGTTCCGTCTTTTGATAAATCAAGGTGAATATGAACTAATTGATAATCCAGACTTATATTCCCGAAGAACAGCCTAGAAATATCAATCACCTCGCAACAATCTTAATCGTATGGTAGCGAAACAAGATGTTGCGGAATCACAAACGATGAGACGAAGATGTTTGTGATTTCTTTTTATCTTGCCCTATCAGAGATAAATCTCAAGCCAATTATTCAATTGAAATTGTACGATAGAAAATGACAAGATAAGATCGCTCAACTACAAGAGAAGTAGTTGCGTCTGGCTTCACAATCCCGATGAAGTCTTTCAGTCGTTAACCTACAGGGTCTCGGGAAGAAACCTAAGGTTAAAGGAGAATCGACTCTAGCAAACCAACTAGTATCACACAAGAGGTGTGGGGATTATTTTTTCCAATTGCTAGATGTCTCCTTTATATAGTTTTCAAATCAGGGTTTGCAATCTAAGTTACCTTGGTAAAAAAGCATTCAATATTCATCGTTATATGAAAAACCTGATTTCTCCAAGCTAATATCTTTCAACCGTTAGATCAAAACTTAGCTTGTCATACACAAATGAAATGTGTTTCATTTAGGTTTGAGTAACCGTACCTAAACGCGTACACTTGGTTGGTTCACAAATAGTTAACCAATGGTTAGCCATATGAGCTCTTTCATATTAACCGTATTCATCTTTCTCATAACTAGTTCAAATGACTCATAAGAACTAGTTGATATAGTTGTTCAATTGCTTATGTCTTTATTCATAGACACAATTGAAACAAAATCGGATTGATCCACTTGAATCAATTCATAAATAATATACCCACGGTTTGCAAAGATTGCATTCCTTATAATTTATTGTTTTAAGTTCATGAACTTCCAATTTGAGAAATAACCAGCTTGGGTACGCGTACGGGTACGTGTACCTTAGCTACAAGATTTGAGTTTGGAAACTCAGAAAAAAAATTCGGTTCGAAAACTTCCGCGAGTACGCGTACCTAAGGTGACTGGTTTTCCGGTTTGTAAACTACAAACTCCAGCAGAAATTTTCGGTTAGAAAAATTCCGCCAGTACGCATACGGGTACATGTACCCAACCTGTATCCTTTAACAATGTCGCATGCACAAGTGTACACAATTGGTTTCCGGCACATGTATTTATACATCAATATGCGAACACACTATATATGCTTATATCCATAGTTGGTTACATAATCTAAACTCTATATTTCAATCATTGAAACATTCTTCTATAATGTTATGACAGTCGTTATTCACAAGTATCGTCATCAAAAGCTATTTTCAAGATTGAAACGTCATCATGAATTTCGCCACGGATAAAGGTGAAAAGTGGTTAAAGCGAAAGCTTACCAACACGTATTTCGGAAAAAGATAAGCGAGTAAACTTGGCTCGAAATAGCAAATGTGTATGTATGAAAACTATCATACTTATACGACTTTGTCTCAAGCGTAGGAGATAGAGAGATAGACTTCTGAGTGATAGATGAGTTCAAGTCTCCACATACCTTTTAGTCGAATGAAGTTTCACCTGTTCCTCGAGTAGTTCTTCGTCTTCGTAAGATGATCGCCATGGAGTCTGGAGCTCAACTACACTAATCTGTCCTAAACCGAGACTTATATATAGAAGTCTAGAAATCAAGACATATAGTTTTGACAACTAAATTTGACAAACATGCTTGAGATAGCAACGCATGCGAGTTCGACCGAGCAGTGCTCTAACAATGACAACAACATACTGTTATCTAGAGAGATTTTGCAACATAATATGTATGATTTTTGGAGAAAGATACTTGCACCAACCTACTCTTGAAGATGTGAATAGGTTGCTATTTGAGAATTTCGAACGATGATTTCTTGGAATGCTAGGTAGTATTGATTGTGTGCAGTGGCCATGGAAGAATTGTACCATATCTTGATAGAGAATATATCAGGGTGAAGAAGTTCGGTTATACTTTGTTAGAGGGTGTCATCATATAATTTATGGGCTATTTTGGATTGCATGCCTGGGACAAATAACAACTTGAATGGGTTGACATATACATCCATTTATGATAATATTCTCCAGAGTATAACAACTCTATGTAATTATGTCATCAATGGTGACCACTACAATATATGTTATTTCTTAGCCGATGGTATCTATCCAAAGTTGGCTACAATTGTATAAGCGTTCAATCTAACATTGGAGATTCCAGATTTGGTAAGATCAACATGTATCAAATGCCTAAAAGAAAGGATATTGAGCGTGCTCTGGAGTGCTTAAAGGGAAAGTTAGAATTAGCGGATCACCATGTCAATATTAGCGTAACCTGACTTGAACCTAATAATGAAATATTGTCTTATTTTTTATACATTATTATTGGGTATGAACATCGGGATAGGGAATGGGCTGCAGCTGTTCATGTTCCAACTCCAGAGCCTATTGGTGATCGTCTTGTTTTTCTTTCAAGTAAAAAAAACACTGAATTGTACATAAACTAATAGCTTATTTAGTTGAGCACATTAGACCGCATCCTGTATAAAATACTTGGCAGAACCAGAGGTGTCAAGTTTTGATGGTTCTGATATTGAATACGTACATCAAGCTTCATCAGATGGAGAATGTGATGTTACAAACTTACTATGAAAAATAAATTCCTGATCAAACTGAAGATGGTGCATTTGATTATTATGAACAAGTTCTTGGTCATGTTGAAAATGATAGATATTAATATTAACAAGTTCCAGACGGAGCTCAAGACGGTTGTGGGCTTGCGGGTTAGGTGAACATGTTTATAAAGATGGAGACATAAAGGAAGAAAACGCCAATTCACCTAAATGATACCAAACCTTTTCTTCACTTAACCTTAAAATTATATTAAAACTTCTTTTTTCTAGGAAAAAAAACTCTCGCCCACCTACTTTAATACTATTTTTATTTTAAAATTCTCCTTCGCTTGGTTTATTCAATAGCGGAATGTTTACTCAATCACCTAATCTCTCTGCCCTTTCGTTAGGGATATAAACACTCGATCACAAAACCTTGCTCTTAGACTGGGTCTAGGGAAGATTTGCAGACCCTTCCCAATCAAAAAAACCGTGGCCTAAAGAGATCCTTTCCGCTCACGTTTTCTATTTCCTGGGAACTCCAGCAGAAAGAGCTTGCCAAGAAACAATAATTGTCAGTTTTGAAAAAGTGCAAAATGGATAATCATTTTAAAATTAAAAACCATGTAACTTAATGGGATCATGTTGTCCGTTTTGAAAAAGTGCCCAAGAAATAATCATTTTAAAGTCAAAAACCATGTATCTTAATGGGATCAAGTGGAGTCTTTGCATAAAATGTTGTGTAACTTGGTTGAAAACAGATAATCATTATCCATTTTTGGTTAAAAATTGGATAACTAAGTGAGATTGTGGTTAAAATTCGTATGACTAAGATAAATAGACCCAATAACTTTAAAAACGAACGACCATTAGCTTTTTCTCTATCAAAAATGGATAATTATCATCTGTTCGCCATACAAGTAGGGAATGAATGTCAGGGCTAGACTATTCCCAAACTGACGTGGAAAGGCAACGTGATTTGGAAAGTACGAAAATGATAGTCTTTCTCCATCCATGTCCATCAATCATGTCCATCATGAAGTGTCATGATAGCCACACAAAAGACCTCCCTGCTAACTCCAATCCAAGAGTTTAAGAGTTAAAATCAATGTTACCTGATGGCGCAAAGGAATGGGGGAAGTGTAGCAGTTTTGTGGGAGGTACCGCTCAACACAGTCTTATTTTAAACAGACTTTCAAGGATGTAAGTAGGCAGTGGGCCAGTGGCGAGGCTTGACCAGAAATCATTTTGGTGATTCCATGTGACGATGTTCGCCGTCTACATGGATTAAGGCATCTTAATAAGATAATCCCTGTAACACCCACCACATTCTTATACATATGGCGTTACTCGATAAAATGAATGGTGTACCACGGGATCACTAGGGAAATGTTAATTGTCACCAGTGATAGTGCCGTAGTGGTCCTCCTTTCATAGTAGACGAGTTCCAAAAGCAAACAAAAAAATAGTGGTGAACTAGATATGGTAGATTCTAATTGATTTGTAATTTTGTATAGTTCGCTAAAGATAGTGTATGAAGGGCGGAGAGAACTTGAAGTACATCTATAAGTGCATGAGAGTATATTTGAAATTGTGAACACGTAAATCACGAAGCCATCCACGTGTTCACAAACAATATTCGCATACATCCTAATTCTAGAATTGTACATCGTATGGGTAACAGGATGATTATATCGATTCATCGAATCGAAGCCTCCGGGCTTGTCATTGTCTAGTCGAATATTATCATGAATGATGTTCGTATAAAGGAATAAATCGAGAATCAAGTATAAATATAAAGCATATGAAGTTTAACGCTGAATGTAAGGTGCTAAAATGTAAATGAGACAGATTTACGTGGTTCGACACTAAGGCCCACATCCACGGGGTTTGGTGTTTCACTATGTATTGAATGGTTACAAAGATAGTCGAATGACTTTAGAATATACATAGGTATGCGGAAGTAGGGGGATTACTTACTCTTACTATTTCTCTCTCTTATGTTCTCCTCTAATTGCTCTCCCAAAATGGTCTGCCCCTCCTCTCTTAGTGGAGAGGGGTATTTATAGGGATGGAACGTGGGTCCCATCTCTGAGGTGCCGTTGTAATCTTATCTTCTTGTGCTTTGTACCTATTACGCAGAGGTCCTCGGCATATGCCGCGGCCTGAGCTTGAATACGAAGGGTTATCCTCGCTTCTTCCACGAGCTGATCGACACGTGTATATCTCTTGGGTATTTAATGCGGGTAGATGGATGTCTGCTCGTGTCAGACAAGTGTCTCTTTTTCTGGTCATATCTGTGTCAGCCTAACTTCCTCTCGGCCGTTGATCTGGGATCTTCCTCGGGATTGGGTATGTTAATACCCAAGGGGTATTATCTGGTGCTCCTCTGAGCCATCATACCTCTGTGGTCCTCTGTCCCTGACCGTCAGATCTGCTGACCGATGGAATCTTCTGATGAGATGCTTGCTATCATGTTTTGATGTCTCGCTTCGCATGCCTTCCACGTGTCTCTTTCTGTACACGTGGTGGATTATGAAAGGTGTACATACAATTTGACCCTCTTCTTCTAACTTGGGCGTATTTTGCAATTTTGAAGAAGAAAGGTAGTCCTACACGTTTCCCACTTTGCATTAACTTCTCCCATAACTGCTCCTTGGTACGAGGAGCAGTTATTGTCTTCTCTAGCTTCATAAATAGGAAGGAGAATGTGAAAAAAAACTTTTATCCTTTTCTTGTCAGTGTTCATTCTCTTCTTGTTTTCTTATTCTTGTTCTTTAGTCATTTACTATCACCGTTCTTGTGAGGAATATAGCATTCAATTTTATGTTTCTTTCTTCTGCTTCTTTCGTTTTGCTTGTTGCTGCCCCTGTATCTTTTGATATCTCCGATCCTCAAGGGTACTATGTCGACAGATGATCCGTCTAAAAATCTTCCTTCTAAAAGGAAATCTTCGGAATTGGGTCCTACTTCTGATTCCGCAGACGAAGAAGAAACTGTCCCCGTGATACGCAGCATTTCAGTTGGTAAGAAGAAGGTCACTTTCAAGCATATTGATCTTGAGATGTTCAAGGAAAAACATGAACTCCAAGCTTTTAAGGTTCGCTTCTATGCTCCTGACGATGATATCACCTACGAGCTCCTTGCTAATTATCAGTTTGACGAGTTTCATCTGTTGACTACGGTTGGAGCCTTCGAGGCGGGTCTTACGTTTCCCTTATATAAGTCGGGTGACTCCTTTTATTATGACGTGTTGGCTAGTCACGAATGCTCTTCCACGAACACTCATAATCGTTCCGTGTCACAACTATCTGGGAATTATCTTCGTTCACTGAAGGAATGTTATCTGCGGAGCAAGGGAGAGACTATAATGACCTGCTATGTTCCAAATCCTGCTGAGAGAGAGTGGTACACTCCTCAGAACTTTAATAGTTCTTTTGGGGATTATGTCAACAACAGAAACCGTAAGCCGTGGAGTGTTAGTCTTCGTAATATTGCTGCTCCCCGTGGTGAAATTCGTCTTTTGAGTGAGGTGAGTGATGCCAAGCTGAAGTATGTTCCTGGTACTGAGGGATCTGCTAACGGAAACTCTTTCCTGCTCGTGAAAGGATTAAGCGTGACCATGATTATGAATGGCATGCTACTGTTATTGAGGTAGTTGGTCCTTGGGCTTACGGATGGATTCCGGGTCCACGTGGTTGGCGTCCTTCTGAAAATAATAAGCCTCGTGAAACTCCTCCTGCTCGTTATGGAGATTTCTGTCCTTGGCGTCCTAATTTCACGGGCATGAATTTTCCTTATGCTCTTGATGTCGTTGATGGAGATGAGGAGGAGGGTTCTGGTGATATCCATCCATCAAAGAGTGTTGTTGCTGTCAAGGTATAGTTTCTTCTTATATTCTCTATCTTTTTGCCCATTTTTCCTTGATTGAAATAATTTTCATTTTTGAAGTGAGGGAAAAAAATGAGCCTTTGTGGGATGTATACTGGTTTTTAGGTGTCGAAAAAGAAGAAACTTGGACCCAAACAATCTTCTACTGCGGTTATCGGTGAGGCTGAGGGTTATGAGGAGGTTACGAGTCCCGTAAACCAAGGGTATGGTGAGGATGAAGAAATGTCCAACGGAGAAGAGCGTACCGGCACTTCTTACCCTGATGACGAAGGTGGTAATGGTGAAGAAGAAGTTTCCGCGGGTCGTGATGGTGAGGCTGAAGTTGTCGCGGGTGGTGATCTTGAAGAAGAAGTTGTCGCGGGTGGTGATGGTGAGGCTGAGGGTAATATTACCGTCGGTGGTACTGGTGAGAGTGGATCTGCCCCTGTTGGTGATGACCTTGTTGGTGTGGGTACTTTGCCCATAATTTCCCCAGAATTCTCTTTCGGTAGGATATATTCCACGGGGGAATCCTTCGATGTGACTGCTGCCATGGGTCTTTCCGAGGACTTCTCATTGCTCTCCCCACATGATGATTGGGATGTGCTTGGGGACCTTGGCAAAGAAGGTACCACTGATCAGCAAGCTGAGAACGCAGGTGGTCATGCTGAGGGTGGTAATGTCGAGACTTGCGCGGGTGAGGAGATAACCACCAAGGGGAAGTCTGCGGTTGAGTCTCCTTCCAAGGATTTCCCTTTCTCGCTAATGCCTAAAGGTGAAGATGCCATTTTGGCTTGGCTAAAGAAGAAGAACCTGATGTTCGTCCCTAAACCTGCCCCCGTGGTCACTGGTGAGAAGAATTCCGACGCTTATACTCGTCGAATGATGCAACTGTCTTCTGAAGCCCGCGTTGCTGAGATGTGGGAAAAGAATCTTAGAGCTTCGGAATCTAATTTAGTGGTTGACCCTCCATCCTCTGTTGCTGATATGATGGCCATAGCTGATGGGTACCAGTACGTTTTTCCCCAGCAGCGTGTTTTAGAGGTAAATCCTTGTACTCTTTTTATGATATCCGCACATTGTGTTCTTCTTGATATCTGATCCCTTTGGTATAATAATGTTTGTTGTTCGTGACGTAGATGATGAGGAGCGAACATTGTAACCATGTTTTATACCAATTCTTTAAAGCAAAGTCTTTAAAGTTAGAGGCCAAGCTTCTTCATAGGGAAGAGGAACTGTCTGCGGCTGAAGCGGAAATAAATGAACTGAGGGCCCGTCTGAAGGAAAAAGAAAAACTGGGTAACGCTGAGGAGAATCTTCGTTCAGAACTCGCTATAGTCCGCAACGAATTGGAGCAGACTCGTAGAAGTGTCTCGTCCTTCACAGGTTTGTATTTTACGGATTTTTCACTCCTTGTGATTCCCTATCTGTATTTTGGTGTTCTGTATGAGTCTCCCCACCCTATCTTCAGTGGGTGGAGTACCCGAGTTGATATGGCTTCGGAAAGAAAGGGAACGACAGAAATCCCGTATTGCAGAGTTGGTGGGTAAGTTAAAGAGCGAAGCCGTAAAGTGGAATGCTCGTGCTGATGAGCACAACGCCTTAACAGCTGAGTGGCGTGAAAAGCGAACACTGATGGTTGATATGCAAAATAATTACAATCATGACCGTTGTTTGTTTAATGGTACGCTGCTATGGACGCGTGACAACCTGCGTGATGCTCGAGAACATGCTTCAGACTTAGAGGCTAGAGTGCGCTTTTTAGAAGGAGAGTTACAACATGCTCGTTCTTTCTTAGGCCCCGGGGTTAGGGATAGTATGCTGCGTCTTTCCGAGGAAAGAGATAATGCTAGGGCCGAGGTTGGTGCTCTTAGTAAAGCCCTAGCAGCGTCTCGAGCGGATGTTGCTCGCCAAGTGGAGTCTGAAAGAGATCTTGAGATGAATGTGTATCGACTTCATAAAAGGATGGGGGAGGTGAATGATGAATTCAACCATCTTCGTCACTTGGATTCGATGAATCATGTAGATTTAGACGCCAGTCAATTTGCTCTTACGAACCTTCAAACGGATTATAAGAAACTATCCACCGAATATGACTTTCTTGATGAGGCTCGGGACGCAGTTGTCAATGAGTATGAGGAGGCTTCGGCTAATGTCGAAGGTATAACCTCGTTTTTGTGATTCTGTTATTTCTTCGTTTTAACCCCTTGGTATTTTTTGTTTTCAGCACTCGAGGGACAGCTTCACGCAGCAAATGATGAGCTTAAAAAGACTCAATCTGCCTTAGTGCAGCAGGAAGGACAAACCAACTATTTCAAAGGGTTGGCTGCGTCTCGTGAGGAAGCAGCGGATATTGCATCCAAAGAGGCGGAACGCATATCTGTATTGCTGTCTCAAGCCCACCAGCGGACCGCTGTTATCACTTATAAGGCTCGATGTCAGTTGGCTGAAGAGACCAACAAAGTCCTGGATAAGATTGAACTTGGCCTTAAAGTAGAACATGGTCTTGTCAAGAATTATCCGCGTCGTCCCCTTCCCGCGCCTTTGCCTGGTTCTTCTGGGCCCTCTTCAGGTGGTAGCGTACCTTCATCTCGCAGAGACAACCCCGTTGATGGAGCTGTAGTAGATTTCTTTTATTAGTCATAGAAAGTTGATCCTCGTTGATTATATAATTTCAGATCATTTTTTGATGTGTTTCCTGTTTTATCTTATTTGCTGAATCTTGTAATCAACTCTTTATGAAATGGATCATCCTTTTGGCGTACCTGCGTTATCAATTCATATTTTTATTTTAAAGTATTGTGAAGTGTTAAACTAGAAATAACTGGTTTTGTAAAAAGTTGAGAGTGTTTGAGTGCGACACCGAAGGTAAATACCTTCGTGATCGTCTTGAGACCTGTCACCCCGCTGGCGAATCCTGGGCCAGAGGATTCCCAAACGGTGGGGGCCGAGGCAGCGTTATAGGATATGGAATGCTAATTTGAAAATATTTACATGCACCCATTCTGTCGACCCACTGCCTTAAAATTGGTTGGGTATCTCTTTCCGCTGGGTGCCTTCCCCCTGGTCTTACACTCATAGATACTAATAGGGGAGCCCTGAGAGATTGTAGATTAACTACTTTCCCCAATATTGTTAATATATAATGTAATGTACATGCGTTCATCCAGCGGGACTTTTGACCATTTCGTTTACTTGAAGATTTCCCAAAACGCTTGTTTGATTGATAGGTTGAGGCCTGCTACTCCTCTTCCAGAGATAGAAACATGTAAAGCGGTTACGCTGCCTTCTTCTTCTGGTATTCTCCACGCAGATGCAAAGATGCACTGCTCCTATGGGTAGTACGGTTTGAGCCATTTAGCATTCCAAGGGTGCCGGAGGACCTCGCCTTTCAAATTGTGAAGATAGTAGGAACCGTTTCCCCCAATGTCGTGTATTATAAAAGGTCCTCCCCATGTAGGTGCTAACTTTCCCCATTTCTTCTCTCGTTGATACTGTGGGATTGTTCTTAGCACATACTTCCCCTCTACAAAATTTCGAAGCTTTACCTTTTTGTTGTACTCCCTCGCTAGTCTCCGTTGATAATTTTCCATCTTCTGCAATGCTGCTTCCCTCCTTCCTTCCAGGTCGTCCAGTCTCTCTAACATCATGTCTGTTGTGAGATTTTTCTGCCATGCTTCGGTCTTTGTGGTTGGCATGAGGATCTCTGTTGTGATGACTGCTTCAGCTCCATAAGTGAGGAGAAATGGGGACTCCCCAGTGGCAGATCTTCGTGTTGTCCTGTATGCCCATAATACATTGTGTAGCTGTTCACATCATCACCCCTTGTGTTCGTCTAATTGTTTTTTGAGTATAAAGGCGAGGGTCTTGTTGGTAGCTTCCGCTTATCCGTTGCTTTGAGGGTATATGGGGGTGGACTTGTTTTTCCTTATTTTGAAAGTGTCGAAGAGCATGTCTATGTTTTTCCCCTGTAATTGTTTACCATTATCGGACACGATTTCCGCTGGTATAACGAACCTGCAAATAATGTTTTGGAATATGAAAGTAAACACGTCCACGTCTCTGATCCTGGCTAAGGCTTTGGATTCCACCCATTTACTGAAGTAGTCTGTGGCTACTATAAAAAATCGTCTTTTCCCTGATCCTTCGATGAAAGGCCCAACGATATCTATGCCCCATTTTGGGAATGGCCACGGACTATCCACAGAATTCAACGTTGTTGCTGGAGCATGTATCTTTTTGGCGAAACGCTGACATTCTTCACATCGTCGGGACATTCTTGCGGCATCTTGTATCATTGTGGGCCAGTAATATCCTTGCATTTTTGCTTTGTCGGCTAGTGATCTCATGCCGCTATGATTTCCTGCTTCACCATAATGGATTTCGTTTAGAATTCGATGCCCCTCTTTCCTGGATAAGCAACGTAGTAACGGTCCGAGGAAAGATTTCTTGTACAGGATTCCATCCCGAAGATCATATCTTCCTACTTTAGAGAGTATTTTCCTGTTTTGTTTGTGATCCGCGGGTAAGGTTCCATCCTTGAGAAACGCATGTATCATCATTCTCCAATCATCTTCGTTGCTGAAATCTTCTTCTTGATTTGCTCTTGACAGGATATCTTATTCGTCAAAATCGTCACGGATGTCTTCTCGCACATGATCTTCGATATTTTCTTCCACTGTATCTTGATTTGTAGCAAAGGAAAATTGTGTTGCAATCGAGGGCTCGTATACCCTTGTTATTTTGATAGCTTCGACACTCTTGTCCTTCAGCATGGATGATATATATGCTAGGGCATCCGCGTGCCTGAGATCCCTTCTGCATAAGTGCCGGAACTTGATGTTCGGAATTTGTGATGCCAATGTTTGGACCAAGGCCATATAAGCTGAGAGGGTGTCGTCGTACACATTGTATTCGAGCCATATTTTCCGTATGACAAGCTGCGAATCACTTGTCAGTCTCACATCAGTTACCCCCATCTCTATTATTAAGCGGAGGGCATGTACGACTGCCTCGTATTCGACGATGTTATTAGTATGCTCTTTGAATTCTAACCTGAGTGCCTGTACGATCCTTTCTCCAGTTGGGGTGGTGATGACAATGCCTATTTCTGCCCCTTCCTTATTTTTGGAACCATCAACGAAGACTTCCCATTGTCTTTGATTCGCGGGTTCGAGGACATCAACTGGATCCTTGCTTTCTTCGCCGGCTTCTGGTATTCCCCTAATCTCTTCGTCGTTGTCCAGGGGGAGGTCTGCTAAGAAATCCTCCAAAACTTGGGATTTTTGGGAATGTTGAATTTCATGAATGATGTTGAATTGGTCCAGGTGGGTGTTCCACTTGGCTATTCTGCCTACTTTTCCCGCACTTTTGAGGACTGCTTCCAGTGGTGCTTTGCATGGGACGCGGATGAAGTGAGTTAGGAAATAGGTTCTCAGCTTTTGAGTAGCCCATACCAATGCCAGGATAAGTTGTTCGATCTTCGTGTAGTTCCTTTCCGCAGAATTGAGGGTCTTACTGACATAATAGATAGGTTGTTCTATCTTCGTATTGGTTTTGACCAACACTGCGCTAACTGCGTCTTCTATCGCTGCTATGTACAATGCCAAAACCTCATCAGGATCAGGCTTCTGCAGGATTGGGATTGAAGCCAGGTGTTCCTTGATTCTTTGGAAGGCTTCTTCGCATTCTGCTGTCCATTCAAACTTGCTCCCTTTTTTGAGAATATTGAAAAAATGTTTGCATTTGTCGGAGGATCGGACAATAAATCTGCCCAAGGCTGCTATGAACCCATTGAGCTTCTGCACTTCTTTTAAATTCTTCGGAGATGGCATTTCTGCTATGGCCTGAATCTTCGCTGGGTCTACCTCAATGCCCCTTTTTTTTACCAGATATCCAAGGAATTTCCCTAAGGTGACACCGAAAGTGCATTTTTCTGGATTTACTTTCATGTGATGTTTCCTCATTGCTTCGAAAATATCTCTCAAGTATTGGTGGTGATCTTTCGCAGCTTACTTTTGAAGAGCATGTCATCAACGTAGACTTCTAAGGTACTACCAATCCATGGCCTGAAGATAGCATCGACCATTCTTTGGTACGTTGCCCCTGCGTTTCGAAGTCCAAAGGGCATTCTAGTGTAGAAATAAAGGCCATGCGGGGTGTAGAATGCTGTGTGTAGTTGATCTTCTTCTGCCAGGGCTACTTGGTTGTAACAAGAATATCCATCCATAAATGATAGCTCTTCGTATCCTTCCACTGCTTCAACCAGCTGATCTATGCTTGGCAGGGGATAGCTGTCCTTTGGACATGCCTTGTTGAGGTTAGTAAAGTCGATGCATATCCTAACCCCTCCATTTTTCTTAGGAACGACGACCATGTTGGAGATCCATGTAGGGTATTTGACTTCCTTGATGAAGCCTGCTTCTAGTAGTTTCCGAAGTTCTTTTTCTACTGCCTTATGATACTCCGGTGCAACTTTTCTTATTTTCTGCCTGAAAGGTGGCGTGCCTGGTTTGATGCGCAACTCGTGTTGGATTATTTTCGGATCAATCCCTGGCATATCTCCTAACTTCCAGGCGAATACATCCGCGTATTCTTTAAGTAATTTGGTTAAGGAATCCTCTCTTCTTTCGTCCATTATGGTCCCTACTTTGATCATCTTCGGGTTTTCTTCCGTTCCTATGTTGATTTCTTTTACGGGCTCTACTGGTGTGAACACGGGCTTCGGGTCCCCGAGGACTGGGACGTTCTTTAATTGCTATTTGGTATGTTTCTGTCCTTCGTTGGCTGCTGAAGTACCTGTCTCTGTGTTTAGGAAATTATCATCTTTTGTAAAACCCCTCCCTGTGGTTTCCTTGAGGAACAGATCTATGGCCTTTTCTTTCGCAACTTCTTTATTTTTAATCCTTCGGGTTTTTCGCTGCTCTTCTTGTTCGTTGTTGATACGATCCTGAGTGGTCTGACACTCTTTTGCAGAGACCCGATCTCCCTTGATTTCCATCACTCCCTCGGGTGTAGGGAACATGAGATATTGGTAGTAAGTTGTAGCCACTCCCTTGAGTTTATGTAACCACTTTCATCCAATAATGGCGTTATAGGGGGATGGGGCGTCAACCACGCTGAATCGTGTTTCTACTTTCATGGGTCCGGCGTTCACCTGCAACACGATGTCACCCAATGGCTTTGTGGGTGTTCCATTGAACCCGTAGATGGTGTAATAAGAGGTCATTAGTTGTTCATCATGGAGCTTCATCCTTTTGAATGCGTCGTAGAATAGAACGTTCACTGAGCTTCCCCCGTCTATGAGGATATTTTTGAGGTTACATCCGGACACTGGTAGTGTGAGGACCAAGGGATCGTTATGATCTTCCATATCTTCTTCGATATCTTCAGTATCGAAGATAATAGGTGCGTCCATCCACTCTTCGTGCTCGTCCACCTCTACGCCATCAATCTTATATAATTCGCAGTGGTCTTCGAACTGCTTCCGTAGCCTCTTTCCTATCTGCGCTGTAAAGGAGGGCCCTGCGGCTTCGGAACACGAGATGGTGTTGATTGTGCGGTTTCCCTCTGGAAGTTGGACTTGCTTGGTCCGTTTGGATCTATCCTCGGTGACCTCCTTTCGTATGTAGTGTTTGAGTTCGCCAGCATCAATCAATTTTTGGATCATTATTTTGAGGTTTTTGCATTTCTCGGTCTGGTGTCCATTGAAGCAATGATACTCACAGTAATCTTTAGACTTCTCGGTTCTTGGGGGTTGTTTTCCCTTAGACCATGGCCACTCCAAATTTTCCCTTCCTTTGATCTCTCGCAAGATCCGAGCGTAGCTAGCATTGAGCTTCGTGTAAACCTGATCTTCGAATTTTCGATCGTCTTTTCGTCGTTCATCCCTTCGTTCCTTCCTATCTTCGTGAGGCAGTTCCACTGATCTATTTCTTTTGGCCCCGCTGGTTTGTTCTGCGGAATTGGTACGGTGAGACCTCTGCGTGTGTGCCCTCGGGTTCTCACGCTGGATTTCTTCAAGACGAGCGTACTTTTCAATAATTATTCGAAGATCTCCTTCTGTCTTAGGCACGCTTCCATGAATCTCAAAAAATAGTGGACTCATTCGGTCAAATCCCCACTTGTAGCAGTTGATACTTACTACGGGGTCCACACTCCCTATGGCTTGGCATATCTTGTGCCATCTGTTGGTGTATTCCCTCGTGTTTCTCCTTGTAGCCATTTTCCAGAGAAAAAAGTTTATCCATTCCAGTGTTGACAGCTTTGTTGCACATGTATGTCCTCAGAAATTTCTCTGCGAGTTGATCGTAGGAGTTGATGAAATCAGGTGGCAGGTTGTCAAACCAAGACAAAGCCGATCCCTTCAGACTTGATGGGAAATATCTACAGAGGACGGCGTCGTTCTGACTCCATCGGGCTAAGATATGGTTATAATACCGGATATGTGCCACGGGATCACTAGATCCGTCGTAGCATTCAAAATTTGGGACATGGCACTTTAACGGAATGGGGGTATTTCCCATGCGATAAGTTAGGGGCGTGGAGTTAGCTTCTTTCATCACCTCTTCAAGCCTTCCTCCGCCTTGTCTGGCTTTTAACTGTTTGATCTCAGCCATCATCTCATCACGCAACTCCTCCATTGCGCGGTAATATCCCACGTTCTCATGCTCAGTTGAGCGTTTCTTTCTTCGATCTTCGCTTTCATAATAGTCTAACTCTTCGGTGGCATATTCCGGATTGGATGCACTGCTTCCCCTGGCGTCATTTGCTAGGATGATTCTTCGGTCTCGATCAGGCTCTGGTGCTTTGGAATTTGCTTCGTCCAGTTGTTGGCTAGTCTTCGTGCTTTGGGCAATCCTATCTTTCAAGTCTTAGTTCTCCCTGGCCAGAAGAGCTACGGCATCTGCGTAGATCTGCTGGCTCTTTTTCAATTCTCCGAGCTCTACCATCAGTCGGTGGGACTGGTTTGATCCCTGATTGGGAGTTCCGGCTGGTACCCCTACGTCCATAGATCCCCTTCGTCTACTGTGTGTATTAAGGGTGGCCGAGGATCAGCTTCAATCGTTGGTATCTCCAAGTTTGGTCCCCTCAGCTGAGCTTCCACCCGTGGTACTAAAACCACTGGTATGGTTTTATTTTGACGACATTCCGAAGATTGGTGGATGTGCGGGCTGATGTGTCATAGATTCTGCTACCCCCTCTTTTTGTTGATGGATTTGGCTTGAAACCAAAGTCTTGTTAGCTTCTGTATCCTGGAGGGCCGCAACAGTCTTCGTGGCTGCTGCTTTGAGAGCCGCGGCTGCAATGGAGTTAGTGTTCATAGGTGAAGTGATCTCCACAGCATCCTGCCTCTGAGTAGTTGTTTTAGCTTTGTCTCCTTTCTGCTTGCTTCGGGTCATGACCGAGGTAACCCTCGGTGTTTCCTTTGATGAGGCTTTGGTTTTTCCTGCCTCTAGTATCTTCTCCATTTTTAATCCTTTTCTGCATAGGGGAATAAATAAGGAGAACCAAAGATATCCACGAGGATCGGGTTAGCGCCATTCGTACCCGCAAGACTATTGGAATAGAAGGAAATGAGCCTCCCAAGGGCCTTAATAGAAGAGAAATGTAAAGACTTCATCGGTCTAGTTTTTGCAATACAAATCCTCTAATAAACGATCATGAATCTTGTTTTCAGACTACTTTTGAAAAAGAACTCTTGAAAAGGCAGACCCGTCGCGAGGACTCATGAATCTGGATTATTAAGTCTTAGTTGAGGAAAAACACCTCACGTGCAAATCTGTGATAGATAGCCGCGGGTTTGTCTGCTTTGAAATGGTGTTTGTGGAAATGAAGATCATGAACCCAGAATAAAAAAGGTTTTGAAAGCACGCTGAACCCAGAATAGGGCACAACCATAGTGCGCGTTTTAAGGTGAAATCACAGGATAAGATAAATATTTTACCGGGACAAAGTCCCTGTTTCTAGCGCCAAATTGTGAACACGTAAATCACGAATCCATCCACGTGTTCACAAACAATATTCGCATACATCCTAATTCTAGAATTGTACATCGTATGCGTTACGGGATGATTATATCGATTCATCGACTCGAAGCCTTCGGGCTTGTCATTGTCTAGTCGAATATTATCATGAATGATGTTCGTATAAAGGAATAAATCGAGAATCAAGTATAAATATAAAGCATATGAAGTTTAACGCTGAATGTAAGGTGCTGAAATGTAAATGAGGAAGATTTACGTGGTTCGGCACTAAGGTCTACATCCATGGGGTTTGGTGTTTCACTATGTATTGAATGGTTACAAATATAGTCGAATGACTTTAGAATATACATAGGTCTGCGGAAGTAGGGGGATTACTTACTCTTCCTATTTCTCTCTCTTATGTTCTCCTCTAATTGCTCTCCAAAAATGGTCTGCCCCTCCTCTCTTAGTGGAGAGGGGTATTTATAGGGATGGAACGTGGGTCCCATCTCTGAGGTGTCGTTGTAATCTTATCTTCTTGTGCTTTGTGCCTATTACGCAGAGGTCCTCGGCATATGCCGCGGCCTGAGCTTGAATACGAAGGGTTATCCCCGCTTCTTCCACGAGCTGATCGACACGTGTATATCTCTTGGGTATTTAATGCTGGTAGATGGATGTCTGCTCGTGTCAGACAAGTGTCTCTTTGCCTGGTCATATCTGTGTCAGCCTAACTTCCTCTCGGCCGTTGATCTGGGATCTTCCTCGGGATTGGGTGTGTTAATACCCAAGGGGTATTATCTGGTGCTCCTCTGAGCCATCATACCTCTGTGGTCCTCTGTCCCTGACCGTCAGATCTGCTGACCGATGGCATCTTCTGATGAGATGCTTGCTATCATGTTTTGATGTCTCGCTTCGCATGCCTTCCACGTGTCTCTTTCTGTACACGTGGTGGATGGTGAAAGGTGTACATACAGATATGAAACCTCACACATATCCAAATTTGAAATTTATGGCGAAACAGTTCTCCGCTTGCTTTCCATTTTTTTCCTTTTGTTTTGCTTTCGTGGTTTTGATCGTCATGGCCAACTACCAGTGAGTAGTTACAGTGTTTGATTAGTTACTGTTTGAATTTCTTGATTATGTACTGTTTGTCTAAATTTTGTCGTAATATTTTCTGGTTTGATTGACAGAGGAAGAGTTTTAGTCAATGGCAGAGAAGATTGTGATGGCAATATTTTGGGAGAAGTAGTATCTCGTCGTGGCGACGGTCGTGAATGCACTCCTCACTGTTTAAAGTTCTACGACGATGTTGTTAGGGGCGACTGTTTCCCGTATGTGTGTTTCTGTTGCGGTCCTGTGAACACTTTAAGAAACGTAGTCCTCGTTAAATGATTTATTTATCATGGCATCCAGTCACTAAAGCACCAACATACTAATTTTTGATCGATATCTTAACTTGTCCGATAAATATCTACTACCTCCTCTTTGAACTTCTTTTTTAGCTTGTTTCGTGTATAAATTTCAGATGAAGTAAGCCTGTCTTTTTAAAAAGAAGGAACGTGATTCCTGTCATGGATATTTACATATTGCACTATTTATCAGTTATTCTAGTCAAGAACTTGAATTACTCTTAGATTTATTCCCTTGTAAACAGGAACGCCAAAAGTATCAACAAGCAAGCTACGGAATTTACCAGTATTATATTTCTTTCTAGATAAACCGAAACTAAAGAAAACACATTAGGAAACTGGTAGATGGCATTTGCGTTGATATGTTTCTGTGTCCAAATGCAAGTCAAGTGTATATTTTTGTCTGTTAATGTTCCAAGTAGATATAAGGTTTTGTTTCTGTGATGATATTCACCAGATGAAATTATCAACAAGCTTGTTGATGATATTCAGGGTGTCTCTTACCCTAGAATAGTTAGAATCAGGTAATTTGTTTGGTTTTACTTTTCTGTTATAAAATAAATAAATAAATAAATATGAGGTTTTGTGCCCAATTTCAAGAAATCACCAAAGCCCTTGCTAATTAGGTGCCACATCCAATCAATTGTCACGTCCATAAACAAACCATCAAGTAGAGGTGTAAATTGGGTTATGCCAGCACGAGCACAGCCCAGCACAGCACGCTAAAAATTAAGCCAGTACAGCCCAGCACGGCACAACACGTTAGTTAAATGGGACGTGCTGGGTTTGACGAATAGGCACAGTAACCCAGCACAACACGCGACACGGATTAGTACGTGGCCAGCCCAGCACAACATGTTAAGAAATCACGTCATAGCATGCACAAATACATAATATAACAAGATATAATACATCACATTTTGTGTATATTTTACAAAAGAGTTACTATTCTATCTAGTTTTTGACCTTTTATACTGACTTATTTTTATAACAACACATATAATACCTAAATATTTGGAAATATCGTTGTTATAATGTCATTACCCATATCTACTTGACTAGAACATTAATTCACATATTGTCTATTTAGATATCGTGATAATGTCCGACTTAATGTATACCATTAAGTGATCTCAAATTGTTTATAGCACGTGTGCCAGCACGACACAGCACAGCACAACACGTCACGTGCTGTGCCTATAGACTTTGTTGTTCCTAGCTTTTGATTAGTAAAGCACAGCACGTCACAACACGTTTAAATCATTGGCACATCCCAGCACGACACATGACACGTGAAGCACGCGACTTAGTGTGCCGAACTGTACCGGGCCAGCACGTTTTACACCTCTACCTCCGAGAACACAAAATTGTAAAGCAAATTCTCCAATGCACTTTTTTCTTCCCCTGCAGACAACATTTCTTCAATTTTGCTCATTTGGTAAATAACAAAAGCAAGAAAAATGTGATGGCACTAAGTTTAATGGTAATCACTAATCAAACCAAAAAAATTAATATGTACACTTTAACAGGGAACAAGCTATTACAAATTTGCACCAAGTTTTATGGCACTAGGCTTTTCATGCAGCTGTTGATTACATTTTCTTTGAAGATATTTGTATACCTAATTAGGCTTTAGTTCTGGTAGAACATCATATCCATTAGGGACTTTCATGTTTGGTTTTTTATCCAGAAAGTTGGATCAAAGAAGATATGCAAATATTACAGTTTACAGATAGAATGCTACAACTGTTTTCTTTTTGTTTTTTTGATTAAGAAATGGTGACATATAAAAAATGATTAGGAAAACATTTTATCTCGATCGTGGTACTCCTTAACAAGATTTTCCAGAGGTACTCGATTTCAGGTCTTTGTATAATCTTATAGCCAGAGTAGGAAATTTCATTCTCATGTTCCTACAGAAAAAAAATGAATGACTCTCCCTAGCCTTTTAACAACCTGGCTAAATTGGGGCCTATAACATTTAATTTGGGCCTATCAAATTTTCATTCCCACACCACCAAATTATTCTGGGCATCCAAACTTCTAAAAAATACTAATTTACCTCCACATTAATTCCTAAAACAATCTCATATAAATACTAATCTTTCTATTTTCAATAAATCCAAAAACATAAAAACCTAAACCTAAAAAGCCTTTCTATTTTCATCTTAAACTTTCCAAATTCTTAAAACCCTAATAGAAAAAAAAATTCATCCTCTTCTCCGACGATCTTCGATCCAATCAAGAAAAAGGTAAATCTCCATCAACAATTCTATGATTTGCATTTCTTCATTAATTTACATGTTCGATTTTCGAAAATCAAAATCTCCGATTACACCCAGAATCGGTTTATATTGATATATCTAATAAACCGATTGTGGATTTTGTTTTCCGCCATGAAGAGCATGCAAAGTAATCAGTTTATAAGTGCTTTAGAATAATCCGATTCTGGGTACATTTTTTCTACTAATTATGCGATCCTATAATCGAGTGTTATGTGCCTGATAATTTGCCGATTATGTTTGTCTTTTCAGATTCCTTTTCATAATCAGATTTTATATATGTACCACATAAACCGATTACTGATGGTTGACACACCTGTATGTTTTTGTAATCAGAATCGGATTACATATGTTTTATTATGTACGGATTCTTAACTAGTTTTTTTTTTGTTTTTTTTGTTTTATATAGATATGGACTTCGGACACCTAGCGTTTTATTGTCAAGAGCTTACCTTGGAGGACATTCTTAGGAAACCACAAAGAGTGCCAGAAAGAAGCTTCTATAAATTTTCCTATGGGCGTGAGACCCATCTTGAACAAGCCCTCGCATTTATTGACAAGCTTGCACTGGAGGAGCTTTATGAGGTCATGAGGTTCACTAGGATGAGGAGAAACATGATTTCAGCTGAGAGGGAGCTCCATGCAGAAATGGAAGGTATGTGGGAACAAATGTGTTAGAGCATTGCTTTGTCGAACTCGCATGCATTGCTATCTCAAGCATGTTTATCAATATTAGTGATCAAAACTATATTTTATGACTAAGTCTCGGTCTAGGATAGTTAAGTGTAGTTGAACTTCATACTCCATGGAGATTATCTTACGAAGACGAATAAATACTCGAGGAACAAGTGGAACTTCATCCGACTAAAAGGTATGTGGAGACTTGAACTTATCTATCACTCAAAAGTCTATTCTATCTCCTACTCTTGAGACAAAGTCGTATAAGTATGATAGTTTTCATAGATACACATTTGCTACTTCGAGCCGAGTTTACTCGCCTATCTTTTTCTCGAAATATGTGTTGGTAAGCTTTTGCTTTAACCATTTTCATCTTTACCCGTGACGAAAGTCATGATGACGTTTCAATCTTGAAAATAGCTTTGATGACGATAGTCGTGAATAACGACTGTTATAACATTATAGAAGAATGTTTCAATGATTGAAATTTAGAGTTGAGATTACCATCTATAAATATAAGCATATATAGTGTGTTCGCACATTAATGTATAAATCCATGTGCCGGAAACCAAGTGCATGCATATGTGTGCATGCGGTATTGGTGAACGAGACAGGTTGAGTACGCGTACCCCTACGTGTACCAGCGGAAGTTTTCATACCGAAAATTTCTGCTGAGTTTGTAGTTTGCAAACTAGTAAACCAGTCACCTTAGGTACGCATACCCGTACACGTACCCACTGAAGTTTTCATACCCGAAAATTTCTGCTGAATATGGAAACCAAAACCAACTCAAATCTGGTAGCTAAGGTACGTATACCCGTACGCGTATCCAATCTGGTTATTTCTCAAATCGGTAGTTCATGAACTTAAAACAATAAATTATAAGGAATGCAATCTTTGCAAACCGTGGGTATATTTTTCATGAATTGATTCAAGTGGATCAATCCTATTTTGTTTCAATTGTGTCTATGAATAAAGACATAAGCAATTGAAAAACTCTATCAACTAGTTCTTATGAGTCATTTGAACTAGTTATGAGAAAGATGAATACGGTTAATATGAAAGAGCTCATATGGCTAACCATTGGTTAACTATTTTTGAACCAACTAAGTGTACACGTTTAGGTATGATTACTCAGACCTAAATGAATACATTTGTGTGTGACAAGCTAAGTTTCGATCTAACGGTTGAAAGATATTAGCTTGGTTGAATCAGGTTTTTCATCTAACGGTGAATATTGAATGTTTTATTACCAAGGTAACTTAGATTGCAAATCCTGATTTGAAAACTATATAAAGGAGACATCTAGCAATTGGAAAAACTAATCCCCACACCTCCTGTGTGATACTAGTTAGTTTGCTAGAGTTGATTCTCCTTTAAACTTAGGTTTCTTCTCGAGATCCTGTAGGTTAACTGATAGGCACATTTTTGTGTCTTATATAATCTCAATTGTATATATTATTAGTGCTCTATTTTATATTTATTATGGCTTTTTATGTCCCTGTAGGTATTTTTGGAGAAAAAAGCTTTTGCGGCGAAATTGGCTAAAAAAGTGGTTTTTGCGCTCGTGGGAGAAAATTACTATACGGACTCTCACTTTGGATAAGGGGTAACCTAATTACTAAGGGGTGACCCATTTCCAGGCGTCTGCTAAAGGGAGACCAGCATAGGATAGGGGGAGGTCATCTTCATCGTTTTAAAAAACTGAAATTGGCGGGAAATTTTGTGCATGCAACTGGCAGAGTTGGGGATTGATTTCGAAGGTGTTTTAGTGAGATTCAATCGCCATAATTGATTGGGCTGGACGTGATTCAACTAAACAAGCCTGGTATAGTCGTTTGTTTGGATCGAATTGGGCTAGAAACCGAGTTGGAGCTAAATAGGGAAAGTGTTTTTACACGGACCCTATTGAGATTATTTTTAGAAGTTCTAGAGAGACTAAAGACCTAAAAATCTTTCCAAAGATACATATCTATCTAAGGAAGAGTTTGAGACAATCTGGAAAGCTCAGAAACGCGTGGAACAATTTAGAGAAAATATTATTGCCGTAACTACCAAGAAAAGAAAAGAAGAGATTTCGAGAAGTTTTGGAGAGATTAAATCGCTCTGTTGGATATATATAAGTTGCTGGGAGTTCGTAGAAGGGAGTCGAGACTTTGGGGGACCGAGCTGAGGGATTGGTGAAGCTGCAGAGGTGAAATTCAAGAGTTGCAGAGAAGACGTTTTTGTTGCTGAAGAACAATGTCGTAGAACACTTCGCAACTTAGCAAGAAACCATTACCTAATCTTTCAAATCCAATACCTTTGTAACATATTTGCAACAACTATTCCTGTTAGAATTTATTTGTAAGGGCAGCTTCCGTAACAGTGGATTATGTAACAACTATATCTGTTACAGATTCACTTCTTCAATAAAAACACCTATTTGAGCCATGATTAAATATTTTGAGCGTGTTTTTGACATGAGGAGCTAAACCCCAACACTGGGATGATGGAGGAAGCCCTATTTCACAATCACTTGGTAACTATAATTGATTCTTTATGACTTTTGCACTTATTTTAATCGATTTATGATTTTTCTTGATTAGTTGTGATTTTGTTTGATGTCGCATGCTGGGGTTTAGGAACCTTTGATGCGTCATGCTTGTGATTTACATCTAATGCTTTATAAAATCTACTTTTGGCAAAGAAAAGAGTCAACAAAAGAGCTAGAATTGTTATGAGTCATCATATGAACCAATTGAATGAGATTAGTGGTGAAATCCTAAGTCTCAGTACCTCTCGATATTCGTGACAACCTTGTGAATATATTTTTAGTATTTTTATTATTAGTTCTTAAATCAAACCTTTACACAATCCGAGTTGAACGAACTTTACTACCACTTAAAAACTACATCAATTTTTGGCGCCGCCGACGCGGATTTGTATTAGGTTTTAGATTTATTTTATTTCTTTTAGAATTTTTGTTCTCTTTTACGCCTTTGGTATTTTTCGATTTTTTTCAGATTAGAGCGAAGCTACAAGGAAAGAAAAAAGGACTATAAAAGGAAAGCATCGCCAAAGAAGGAAAGAAGAGAAGAATCCGAAAGGAGTGAAGAAGAATATTTTGTATATAGTTATTTTGTTTTATTTTTAGAAACTGTAAATTGGGTTTTAGTTTTTGTAATTTTTCTTTTTATTTTTGGACACTTTTTGGACTTTATTTTTGGACTGGACATTATTTTTTAAAACCCTACGGAAGGGTTAAGATTAAATATAAACTGTTTGCAGGGAAGGACGACAGTTACGATACTGTCTCGGCCCCTCGGGTTCGTACACTGACATCAGAGTCGGTGGCCTGAGTCGACTTCAACGTTTCATCGCCTGTCTGGTACGGGAGGTAAGACTCTATCCACCCACGAATCCCCTGTCAGTGGGTTTTATTTTGTGTGACAACTCACACCCCTGCAATAGAATGTCGAACTGGTATTACAAGAGGAAATACAACGAATATCCGAATGAGTTTCAAAATGGACGTTACTACTTTGACCATAATGTGAATAGTGGTTGGGAACATCAGCCTTTTCAAGGTTATGGCTCATACCTTGATGAGCCCAATTACTATCCACACACGCACCGGTCATACGAGCAAAATTCTTATATTTCTCCTTTAGAAGAGTCCCTCAGGAAATTAGAGGAGTCGAAACGTAAGTTAGCTGAGATGAATAACTTAGTTTATGACGAAAGAGAACTTTCTATAGAGGAATCCTTCAAGTTGATAGCTGAGACGAACGAAAGAATTGCTCGAAAATAATCTTAATTTCCAATACAGTGATTCCAATAGTACCCTTGAAAATGAGGATAGTTATTTGCATAATCAAGATGACGAGGATAAAATTAGTAACACTACTTGTTTAGATGAGGTTCAACCATTTTCATGTTATTATAATGATGATTATGATGAGATAGTGTTGATGAAGAATTTGAAATAGTAGGCATAGTGATCAGGAATTTGTTACTCCAAATGAACTTATGATGATAGTGTTTCTGGTTCAGATCCCGATAATTTTAATGATTATTCACCTATTCAAAAGGACGAGGATTTGATTAGAGATACCCTTTTAGATGATGTAGTATTTCCTTTTGATTACGAAGTAATAATGGTTTAGAGGAACGAGTTTTTCTGAGAATACCGTTTTAGAGTCTAGCGATTTAGAAACATGGTCTTAGAAAAGAAATGAACTCGTAAATATGAGTGAGGATGAACCTGAACCTAGAAGAAGCAATTGACTATTTCAGGATCAACGATCTGAAATTAAGGAAATTGTACTAGTCTCTAGAGACACAAAACTCTAAGTTTGGGGGTGATTATCATTCTCCATGTCTTAACTTAGAAAGGTCCCTCACTTCGGACTTGACATATGTGCCTCAACCATTTTGCAAGATTATCTTCATACACGTTTTCCTGAACCTAGTGATGTCCATAAGGAAGTTCAGTTGTTAGAAACCCATCCTCTGGTTGATGAGGTTAGACCAGGCTATGATACCAAGATCGACTTTGTTTTCCCACCAAATATTTTTCAACCAATTGTGGGAACGTATAAATTTCAGATGTGTCAATTATTTAGTTTTGAGACTAAACCTAATTACTTTAAGAGATTAGGGTCGATACATTTGCTTAAGATTGACCACCAGTTTCATCGTGGTCGATTGTGTGAGTCAAAACTGATTGACTTTAAGGATCCTCAATTATTCAGGTTATTATTATGTTTTTAAATTTTTACTTGAGTTTCTTCAGACTCTAATACCTGAACCGGATCTTAGCTTTGAGGAATTCCAACCCATGAAAATATTTTATTTGGACCCAGTTATAGAACCTGAACCTGAACCACAGCTAGATGTAGTTGTCTTAAACAGGAAACTAGACAAGGGTGTGCTTATTTGTTTATTTTCTTGACAGGTTGCAGATTCCTTTTATTTGTGATAGCTCTATTTGGTTTTGATGACCCACAGAAATTTCGGCTATTACTTTATGATTTATGAGGTGACTAATCCTTCTTAGTCTGGCTGAAGACTTTAAACTTAGCACTTCTTGGGAGGTAACCCAAATTCATGCGACACGGTAATATCTTTCCTTATCTCTTTTGCTTCAAATGGTAACATTTCTCCTTGTTCATGCTTTTAATTTCATCTTTAGAACATTGAGGACAATGTTAGATTTAAGTTTGGGGGGAGAAACTTTTTAGTTGCAGTATGAATAAATAAACTCCAGAGCTTAGAAATTTATGCCTATTGAGGATTGCACTAACTAATCTAAGTGGATGGAAGCATTTTGATCGTAGGAGTTGAGGAACCAATCTGATTAGATGGAAACATCTAGAAAGTCTATTCATAAAAGCACAAGCTCAGGTGTTAGAAATAACATGATAGTTTCACCATATCTCGTTGAGTCCTTTTCACTTCTATTTTTATTTTATTTTTTTAAACATGTTTCTCTAAGTGATAGGTGGGGCCCACGATTCAAGTTGTTACCAATGCTAGGGTGAATTAGAGTGATTGAGTTACAGAAAAAAAAAAAAAGACCAGACCAATTGGACCAAACGGATCAAAAAAAAATAAAAAAAATGAAAGAAACGAAAAAGCTAAAAAAAATAAAATAAAAAATCACTGAATAAAGTCGACCACTGGTTCCCTTGTATATGTCAGTTGTGTTGAACTAGAATTAGGATTATCGATCACTGGTTCCCTTGTATATGCCAGTTGTGTTGATATTAGTCAGACCAGTATCTCAATCCATTAGGATAGGTTCATTTTGGCGGAGGCCTTCAGACAGATATGGGAAACGCCGTTCACTTAGTAAACATCAAAACCATCTATGTTTTTCTATATCCATCTTCTTGATCTATCCATGTAATTAGTTTTGACTCCGGATATTGATGTCCATAGTGCAACTATTTGAGTAGAGCTCTGTCACTTTATATGAATTTTAGTATGTTTGAGTGCAAACTCGTGTACAACAATTGGAATTTCGCATCAGGGTACTTCCTCCTGTAATCAATAAGTATGCCGACCAAGGAGATTCTTTAGTGCATTCCAAGGTTCTGTGTAGATAGCTAGGATCTGGAGTATAAAGGTTTTGTGGGTATACCTCTGGTAAGCCCTCCCGAGACTATAACTCGGCCACTAGGGCCACCTAGGGGTTTAAAGGCTTATTGCATACGCTAAATGCAATCGACGATGCCTGCGACAGTGAGTTAGGATTTTATTTTCTATTTGATTTGCTCGAGGACTAGCAAACAATAAGTTTGGGGGTATTTGATAGGCACATTTTTGTGTCTTATATAATCTCAATTGTATATATGATTAGTGCTCGATTTTATATTTATTATGGCTTTTTATGTCCCTGTAGGTATTTTTGGAGAAATAAGCTTTTGCGGCGAAATTGGCTAAAAAAGTGTTTTTTGCGCTCGTGGGAGAAAATTACTATACGGACTCTCACTTTGGATAAGGGGTAACCTAATTACTAAGGGGTGACCCATTTCCAGGCGTCTGCTAAAGGGAGACCAGCACAGGATAGGGGGAGGTCATCTTCATCGTTTTAAAAACTGAAATTGGCGGGAAATTTTGTGCATGCAACTGGCAGAGTTGGGGATTGATTTCGAAGGTGTTTTAGTGAGATTCAATCGCCATAATTGATTGGGCTGGACGTGATTCAACTAAACAAGCCTGGTATAGTCGTTTGTTTGGATCGAATTGGGCTAGAAACCGAGTTGGAGCTAAACAAGGAAAGTATTTTTACACGGACCCTATTGAGATTATTTTTAGAAGTTCTAGAGAGACTAAAGACCTAAAAATCTTTCCAAAGATACATATCTATCTAAGGAAGAGTTTGAGACAATCGGGAAAGCTCAGAAACGCGTGGAACAATTTAGAGAAAAGATTATTGACGTAACTACCAAGAAAATAAAAAAAGAGATTTCGAGAAGTTTTGGGGAGATTAAATCGCTCTGTTAGCTATATATAAGTTGCTGGGAGTTCGTAGAAGGGAGTCGAGACTTTGGGGGACCGAGTTGAGGGCTTGGTGAAGCTGCAGAGAAGACGTTTCTGCTGCTGAAGAACAACATCGTAGAACTTAGCAACTTAGCAAGAAACCGTTACCTAATCTTTCAAATCCAATACCTTTGTAACAGCTTTGCAACAACTATTCCTGTTAGAATTTATTTGTAAGGGCAGCTTCCGTAACAGTGGATTCTGTAACAACTATATCTGTTACAGATTCACTTCTTCAATAAAAACACCTATTTGAGCCATGATTAAATATTTTGAGCGTGTTTTTGACATGAGGAGCTAAACCCCAACACTGGGATGATGGAGGAAGCCCTATTTCACAACCACTTGGTAACTATAATTGATTCTTTATGACTTTTGCACTTGTTTTAATCGATTTATGATTTTTCTTGATTAGTTGTGATTTTGTTTGATGTCGCATGCTGGGTTTTAGGAAATTTTGATGCGTCATGCTTGTGATTTACATCTAATGCTTTATAAAATCTACTTTTGGCAAAGAAAAGAGTCAACAAAAGAGCTAGAATTGTTATGAGTCATCATATGAACCAATTGAATGTGATTAGTGGTGAAATCCTAACTCTCAGTACCTCTCGATATTCGTGACAACCTTGTGAATATATTTTTAGTATTTTTATTCTTATTTCTTAAATCAAACCTTTACACAATCCGAGTTGAACGAACTATACTACCACTTAAAAACTACATCATTAACGACTGAAAGACTTCATTGGGATTGTGAAGACAGACAAAACTACTTCTCTTGTAGTTGAGCGATTTGATCTTGACATTTTCTATTGTACGAGTTCAATTGAATAATTGACTTGAGATTATATCTCCAATTGGGTAAGATAAAAAGAAATCACAAACATCTTCGTCTCATCGTTTGTGATTCTGCAATATCTAGTTTCGCTACCATACGATTTAGATTATTGTGAGGTGATTCATAATACTAGGATGTTCTTCAGGAATATAAGTAAAGATTATCAATTAGTTCCTGTTCACCTTGATTTTATCAAAATATGGAACAAAAACTTATAGGTTTATCCGTGGGAGACAGATTTATCTATTATCATAGACTTTTCTGTGTGATACATATTTGTTTATTAAAGTCTTCGACTTTGGGTCGTAGCAACTCTTAGTTGTAGGTGAGATCAGCTAAGGGAATCAAGTGCGTAGTATTATGCTGGGATCAGAGACGTAAGGAGCGCAACTGTACCTTGAATCACTGTGAGATTGATTAGGGTTCAACTACAGTCCAGAGCGAAGCTAGTTTGTAGTAGGCTAGTGTCTTTAGAGGCTTAATACAATATGGTGTTCAATCTGGACTAGGTCCCGGGGTTTTTATGCATTTTCGGTTTCCTCGTTAACAAAATTTCTGGTGTCTGTGTTATTTCTACTCCGCATTATATTTTGTTATATAATTGAAATATCACAGGTTGTGCGTTAGGATCAATCAATTAGAATATCCAACCTTTGGTTGTTGATTTAACTTGATTGACACTTGAATATTAGTCTTTGTTACCATCCAAGTTATCTCTCTAGTATTTGATAAAGACTCGCAGATTTCTATTTGTTTGAGTATAGATCAAATCGAGAGATAGAGATATTAACTCATTGATATAATTTTTATTAAGATTGAGTCCGACTGTCTAGTTGATTCTCTTAAAAGTATATTATAGTTAGTCCATACAGATTACTAATCGAAATATTGGGTGAGGTTGTTGTACCCCCGCATTTTCAAAATGGCTCAAGCACAAGCTGCTGCCCCTGATGGTGCTGATTCTGGTGATGCTGGTGCTGGTGGTGCTGCAAATGCTCTCAGTGGTGGTTACAAGGTATGGGTCGACATCACCCCCCTCTTTCTAGCCCCCTATTTGATTGATTTTTCTTCTCACCTTTCTCTGAAACCCTAGAAGAAAAATCAATCGATTAGGCGAGTCTAGAGAAGCAATTGGCGCGTGGGAATGGAGCAGGAAGAGATTACAAGGTATGGGTCGACATCAATTGGAAGAAATTGCATCAATTTAGGTGATGTTCAACAACCCTAATTTTACTGATTTGGGGGATTTGTGATTTATTTGGTTGTAACTATAAAAGGGTATTAGGGGTTGTAACTGTGGACATGCCTGGACTAGCCAGTGCACCACCAAGAGGACTGGGCTAGCCAGTTCCTCATATGTTTGCCCTGTTTTGTTTGAACTTCAATTCATATGTTGTTTTGTCTTAATTTCAGTTTTATTATGTGTTAGTTTCATTTGCTAGGGCTTAGAGGAAGCTCTTGATCATATGCTAGGATAGTAAATGTATATGTATTGTCTTGAAATGCTTTAACTGCCTTAGGATTAATGAAATGCCATTTGAGTTACTCACTTGTGATCAGCTGTGCTGTTAGAAGACAGCTGATGCTAGGAGTGCAGCTAGGTCAGTGTGTGAGAATTTAATCCATTAGAGAGATTGCATCAAGCTCAGTTAGCTAGTTGAGCTAAATACTTGTGATCAGTTGTGCTGTTGAAAGACAGCTGATGCTAGGGGTCATTTAGCTAGGTTAGTTTCTCTATCCTTCTTTGTAACCTTTCATGAAAAAAACAAGACATACATTGCATCACAATTTCCTTAGCCTAGGGTCAGGTAGTGAAATCAAAAGCCTTAGTACCCTCCCTTGAACTCAGATAACTTTAGAAACTCCCCAAAGAGAACTGTAGCAAATCCTCCAAGTCCCTGTGGACAAACCCCTATTTACTATTACTTGCTTCAACTTCCCTGTATACTTGCAGGTTAGTTTGTAGGTTACTTTTCCCTACACACCAAGTTTTTGGCGCCGCTGCCGGGGACTCGGTAGCGGTTTGCTTGTTTTCTGTTTCCTTTCTTGTTAATCTTGCTTGTTCCTGACCTGCAACTTGTTCTTGTTTTCGTTTTCTTTTTTGTTTTCTTGCTTGTTCCTGACCTGCAACTTGTTCTTGTTTTTGTTTTCTTTCTTGTTTTCTTGCTTGTTCCTGACCTGCAACTTCCTTGTTTGCTCCTGCTCTTGCATTGCTCTTGTTCTCGCTTCACTAAGAGCATTGCCTTGCTTCACTACCTTGCACTGCAAGTGCTTGTTTGCTGCTGTTGGTGTGCAAGTGCTTGTTTGCTGCTGCTTGTTTGCTGTTGTTGGTGTGCAAGTGCTTATTTGCTGCTGCTTGTTTTCTGCTGTTGGTGTGCACTACCTTGCACTGCTGCAAGTGCAAGTGCTGCTGCTGTGCTGCTGCAAGTGTTGCTGAAGCTGCTGTGAAGCTGCTGCTGTGAAGCTGCAGTTTCTGCTGGTGCTGTTGCTGTTGCTGTGCAGCTGCTGCCAAAGCCAAAGCCAAAGCCTGCTTTCTCTGCTGCTGGGCTTGTGCCAACTCTCTACTGCTGGGCTCTGAACCAACTAAGCTGGGCTTGAACCAACTGAGCTGGGCTTCGCTGCAGATTCTGCTGGGCTCTGCTCCACCTTTGCTGCTGGGCTTGAACCAACTGAGCTGCTTAGGATGATCCAAAGCCCAACTGGGCTTTTGCAACCTAACTGAACAGCTGGGCTGTGCTTCAAAGGTAAGCCTAAACCCATTAAGAGAACCCAACCTGTGGGCTTCCATTTTTAATTTGTGGGCTTGTAATAATTTTTGTTTTTCTTTATTTTTTTTTATTTGGGCTTGTAATAATTTTTCTTTTTCTTCTTTTTCCTTCTTTTATGGGTTTGTAATTATTATTTTTGTTTTTATTTTCTTTTATGGGTTGTGCTAATTTATGCTAGGATAATTAAAAAAAAAAAAAAAAAAAAAAAAAAATATTTTACTTGCTCCCAAATTCAAAACCAAATTTTATTCTGCCCCACATTAAAAAGTTTTTCTTTTCCCATCAAAACCAAATGTCTCCCGCCAAAACCAAATTTTCCCAACAAAACCAAATTTTCCAAAAAGTCCAATCCCTTAAAAACCAAATTTTGAGCTTTGAGCCCAATCATGTATAGATCTTTTTCTACAGTTGGGGAATACAACGAATCCCTTAGAGAACTTGCGTATGGACAAACTTCACGTTATGAACCTCCCATAGACCATGATGTCAATAGTCATAGGAATTATTATGGACATTTTCAAAGTCCCGAGCCAATACATGAACCCTAATGACTATTCGCACATGCATCGTTTGCCACAACGTGAAAATGAACATTTTGCTAGTGCCTCACTCACACAATCATCTCTTGTGGATCAATTAGAAGCTCGAATCGCAGCTTTAGAAATGCAATCACATGAGGAATCTGTCACATCTAATTTTCTTAGGCAACCTGAAATCTATGCATGTCCCGCATGTGGTAGTTTAGACCACCCTGTTGAGCATTGTCATATTTTGCATAATTTTAGGCCATCAAGAGAAAATCCAATGTATGAAATGCCCATGAATTGTGAGAATGGTAGTCATTGGGACCATAATCAATCCTTTGAGGGTTGCGATCAATATTTTGTAGACCCTAATGACCATGCATACATGTACCATTCACCACAATTTGAACATGAAGAATTTTGTACTCCCATGAATTTAGACTCCACCACAGAAGCTTTAAGACTTAGTGAGCAAAACTTCGATAGATCTACATCACGAATTCAGGCATATTTAGATCAGATTTTGCTTCACCTACAAAAGGAGGAAATTCATGAGGAAATGTATGTTGTCCCTAATGAAGTGTCTAGTCCCATTCATGTAAATGATGTTGAATATGAACCTAATTTAGAGGAACATGAATTGACTAACGACACCACCACTGTTAATGAGGACCAATATGCATGCTACCATGATGATGATTATGATGATTATGATGATATGTTAGAAGAACATGAAAATATTGTGGAACCTGTTGGTTCAAAAACATATGGCTTCTCGCCCTCGACCTTCATGAATGTTGTTTTTTCTGATACTCATTGTAATTCATATGATTTTGATATTGACATGGGATTCGTACAATTATTCTGTGAAGATGAGCATGACATAGGAATAGTTGAATCTTCTGTAGACACTAATATGCATGAAAATATATTTGATGTGTCTGATTCTCTACCTAGGTCACATTGTGATATTTCTCCTGATTTGCCAATGCATAAGAATAAATTTGTTGATGATGTTGATGATTCTGAGTGTGAACTTGCTAATTTGATTGATGATTGTGAGCATGATGTGACATGTGTAGATGATTTAGGAGATTTTGATTTGATTAATAATGATGTGCCTATCGTCCTACATAAGTCACAATCTGATGGCCTTCCACCCAACCTAGATTTGGTTTGTACCCATATTGTCAAACCGACTTTTCTGAGAGTCCCTAATCTAGGTTTGGAACTGTGTGCTTCCCAAGTCCTCTTGGACTATTTTGCTTCTAAGTATAATACATTTGAGGAACCACAGTTGGAATTAGCATGTTTGCCCGTCCCTAGCACAGTTCACTTTGAGCTAGACCTTGTACATGATGAACCCCCAAAACTGCGAGATTTTGTTTCCAAAATTTTATCCGTTGAAAAATCCAGGTTTGGGGGTAGCTCATTTTGTTTCACAGCTTCACGTGCTTTTCTTTCATGTGTGAAGTTGTTGAAACCGCTACACTTTGTCTTTTGGGTTGATCCTCAACTCTTTAGACTTTTGGTGTATGGTGAATTTTTTGTATATAATCCAGTAGATAAATTTTAAAAATTTTTGGTTTCTTTTGTATATATTTTTGCTAATCCAATATAAGCTAAGTTGAAAATGTTGGATTCTAGCCGGTGAATAATGGAGTTCGGTTCGTGTTTTCGACGAATCGGGTATTCTCTCTCCTTTTACTCTACTTAGCATGTTCCTCTTCATATGTTGCATTATAATTTTGTTATCTTTTGAAACATTGAGGACAATGTTTAGTTTAGGTTTGGGGGTATGGAATGGATACCATGATAATATGCTATAATTGAAAACGAACTCCTTCTTCTTTTGAAAAAATCGAAAAAATTCAAAAAAATTAAAAAATAAAAATTGAAAAAAAAAACATAAAAATGGAGCTCATTTACCTTGAAATGTTGACTCTTGTGCAAATATGTATTTTTTTTAGGAGTCTTAGTCTAGATATTTAGGCACCCTGATTCTAGCACAATTCACATAGTGATAAGAAATTTGCACGCGCACGATCTACCAATACATGTATGGCCTCGATCTTCAAGGTGTTTGATAGGAAGTTACGATTGCCAATCACTTTAGAATACTGAACGAAACTTGACTAGCTTGTTCTTTGGTTGGTTGGGATAGAAGGTGGAGGTTACATTAAGAAAGACAACCATCGAATTTAACTGGGTGCATCAAAAAGGGCTACCTCTTGCAAAGTGTCATGTAATCTTTTGTTTCCTTTTGTATATGTATCAAAAGTGTTTCCTTCTTTGAAAAAAAAAAAAAAAAAAAAAAAAAAAAAAAAAATCGATGTATATATTCAGAAAAAAAAAAAAAGAGAAAAAATTATATCAGAAAAAAAAAAAAAAAAAAAAAAATCAGATATTTATCAATTCCATTCTCTCTTGTTCCAAAAATAAAAGAGAATAGTCAATGTAAATAAGAGTCATGTAAATAGTCATCTTTTGTGTTTTTGTGTTGTAAGCAAGGAGGGTGTATGCCATTGATGTACAACGCGAGTAATTGTGAAATACCTCCAACTCATTCACAATTCTCGTAAAGTCCGGACAGCTAGCTAGATTTCGACCTCAGTTCTTAGCCTGAGAAATCTCTTGGTGATTAGTAGTCATGACTTCAGATCTTTCTTTACACATGTGTAGATACACTTTACACTCTTATCACATGTCCTTATTTGTTATCAGTGCTAGGATTGTGCCTTCGATAGCTAGATTGACATCTCCATTTTGCTGTGAGCTTAACTGTTTTGCACATGTCACGTTTGATGGAATCTGAGCTTATATTTTGTCCTTAGGTTTTGTAGGCACACCTCTGGTAAACCTTCACGAGACTTCAACTCGTCCACTAGGGACACTTAGTGGTTTAAAAGGCTTAGTGCATACGCTAAATGCATTCGAGAGACCAGCGACAGTGGTATAGGTAGGATTTCCTTAGTTTTGTTTTACTTGAGGACAAGTAAAATTCAGGTTTGGGGGTATTTGATGAGTCCTAAAAAGTGCATATTTCTATATATTTTTCTTGGCATTTAACTCATCTTTTGTGCATTAATTCTACATTTTATCCCATATTCTGTATTTTCATTGTTTTCAAGAATAAATATTTTTCTTACTTAATTTTGCATTTTTAGGTAATAAATAAAGATTGGATGAGTTGCGGAGCAAAAAAGAGCAGAAAAGTAGTGAAAAGCCAGGAGGAATTACGCAAGGAAACCGCGAAGAGTGATGTGCGGAAGACCAAAAAAAGGATAGAAATGGGCTTGAAGAAGAAAGTTGTTCTTAAAGAAGAAGTGGGCTCAAGGTTTTCCAAGCCCAAACTCATTTCCCAAACCCATATTCTATACCCAAAAGCCTAAAACCCAAATCCATACCCGCTTGCGTCTTCAGCCGTCAGATCAGTTCTCAGAAGCATCCGACGGTCGCTCCCTTGCTGTGCATCGAAGTTTGATATCTCCGCCTTACACTACAGCACCTAACTCCATCTTGAGCCGTCAGTTTCGTTGTATTTTTGCATCCAACGGTCGCTCATGATCTGTCTCAATTTCTCCGTTAGATCCGTTTCAGAAGTTATCATCCCACAGTTTTGCTTTGCGATACATCAAACCTTGTTGATCCCGACACACACTATAACACCTAACCCTATATCCCACCAAACCAAACGCACCCTTCCCCTTTCTCCATCGAACCCATCTTCTCCTCCACCCCGTCACAGAGAACCACCATCACCTTCACCACCAACTCCACCAACTCCACTGCCTCAATCACCACAACGAACACCATCATCACCAAACCAACCCTAGACCTAAACCCATCACTACCATCATCACCCCCCTCTTTCTAGCCCCCTATTTGATTGATTTTTTCTTCTCACCTTTCTCTGAAACCCTAGAAGAAAAATCAATCGATTAGGCGAGTCTAGAGAAGCAATTGGCGCGTGGGAATGGAGCAGGAAGAGATTACAAGGTATGGGTCGACATCAATTGGAAGAAATTGCATCAATTTAGGTGATGTTCAACAACCCTAATTTTACTGATTTGGGGGATTTGTGATTTATTTGGTTGTAACTATAAAAGGGTATTAGGGGTTGTAACTGTGGACATGCCTGGACTAGCCAGTGCACCACCAAGAGGACTGGGCTAGCCAGTTCCTCATATGTTTGCCCTGTTTTGTTTGAACTTCAATTCATATGTTGTTTTGTCTTAATTTCAGTTTTATTATGTGTTAGTTTCATTTGCTAGGGCTTAGAGGAAGCTCTTGATCATATGCTAGGATAGTAAATGTATATGTATTGTCTTGAAATGCTTTAACTGCCTTAGGATTAATGAAATGCCATTTGAGTTACTCACTTGTGATCAGCTGTGCTGTTAGAAGACAGCTGATGCTAGGAGTGCAGCTAGGTCAGTGTGTGAGAATTTAATCCATTAGAGAGATTGCATCAAGCTCAGTTAGCTAGTTGAGCTAAATACTTGTGATCAGTTGTGCTGTTGAAAGACAGCTGATGCTAGGGGTCATTTAGCTAGGTTAGTTTCTCTATCCTTCTTTGTAACCTTTCATGAAAAAAACAAGACATACATTGCATCACAATTTCCTTAGCCTAGGGTCAGGTAGTGAAATCAAAAGCCTTAGTACCCTCCCTTGAACTCAGATAACTTTAGAAACTCCCCAAAGAGAACTGTAGCAAATCCTCCAAGTCCCTGTGGACAAACCCCTATTTACTATTACTTGCTTCAACTTCCCTGTATACTTGCAGGTTAGTTTGTAGGTTACTTTTCCCTACACACCAGCTGCTGATGATGATGGTGCTCCTGCTCTTTAATTTTTTACGTTTAAGTTTTAGATATTAAAAGTTTAGGTTTATAAGACACTTGTGGTTGTTTTAAGTTCTTAACACTCTTTTAAGATTTTTATTTTGGATGATCTCTGTGTTGAACTTAATGCACTTGAAGTTCTAATTATAATCATGTGTTTCTCGATAATTCTAGCATGACATGCCAACAATCGGTCTATTCGATATGTCAACATAAACCGATTGTGCAAGCTATTTTTCCTTTATGTTTTTCAAGCTAGAATCGGGTTACATATGAATATATATAAACCGATTAGTTTCGGTGAAAATTCAAAATTTTAACATGTCTTTAATTGGTTTATGTTGGTCACAAGAAAGACCGATTCCTTGTGGCATTAAAATATAATCGGGTTATACAGACCTTCGAGAAGATCGATTATGGCACATTTAAAAAAAAAGCCGTTAGGGACTTTCTCTATAAATAGAGACCTCACCCTTGGACCCCATTTGCCCCAAAATTGATCATTTTATTCCCCTTCACTCCATATATCCCATAACTACTCATTTCATACCTCCACATACAAGAAATGGCATCATTTGATTCAAACGAAAATTTAGCAATCACCAAAACATGGTACGCGGAAACTCGAGTTAGACGTCAGTCCTCCGTAAGAGTGGATTTCGTAACCTTTTGGGCTAGGGTACACAACAAATTTAGCCAAGAATTTGGAAATCCTAATGGAAGAAGTGTTCAACAAGTCCAAGATAGGCACCTAGTCATCGAAAATGCGATACTTGCTTATTTAGCTATCCAACCTCGGATATTTAACACTCGCCCCTTCAACTTGTCCATTGAACAATTTGTAAGTATTTTTGTGGTTTGTTTTACGTAACTAACCCATGTTGTTTTATATATAAATGAAACACCACTAACAAATGTAAGTTTGTTTTTGTGTTTTTGTAGCACGAAGTCGTGAAAGCGCGCTACTTGGAGGAAAATGGGGAAGCATTCACATTCGATGCAAGCTATCAGTTCTTGGTAGAAAAAATCCCGGAGGATGACCCGGACTTCATGGATCGTGTATCGTCTTCGGAGGAAGATTGATGGCTTTAGAAGTTTTTATATAAGTTTTGTGGGGAGACCTCTATGTAAACCCTCACGAGACTATAACTCGTCCACTAGGGTCGCCTAGGGGTTTAAAGGCTTGATGCATGTGCTAAATGCATCCTACAATAATAATGGAATTGATGCAAAAAAAATTGTATGAAAGGAAAAAATCGGTTTATATATGTAATATGTAAAACCCGATTATTAAAATCCGGCTACACATGTGGCAACGTTAACCGATTATAGATGTCCTCTGTTAATTTGGAACACCAATTCAGAATCGGTTTACAAGTGCATGAACGTAAACCGATTCTGAGTACTGTTTACGAAAAAAAAATCTAAATGTTTGATGTTTTGAAGAATTCTCTACCATTAGTTAATCTCACATCCAAAACATAATTAAACCTTAATATAATTAATTAGTGCTAATTAATCTGGGTAAAAATAGGTACTTGGGTAATTATTTTGATAAGGGGTGGTGTGAAGGTTATTTCTAATAACCTTTTTTTGTCATCTAGCTATAGGCCCAAAAATGCTATAGGCCCCAATTTAGCGAGGTTTAACAATGAGGCCTGCAGATATGCAAATGTAAGAAAGATATTTCACTCATTTCGTTTGCATCCGCTGAGGAATGCGGGGATTCCTTACCTTACATATCACCATAGGAAGGGGAAGAAAGCAAGTCCTATGGCATTTCCTACATTTGTCCGGGAAAGTAAATACAAAAATTTCCGATTGGCGCCAAATTCGGATCATTACCACTTACATTAAATGCCGGTTCAATTATATCAAATACTTGATCTCCTCCACTAATGTTTGCTCAATGCTATAAGTCCAGCAAACAGGGATTACCCGAAGTACAAGAATTAGTTGTCAACTGAACATTTCACGTTCCATATTAATGAGTTTGAATGTTATGCTGATTTTTAGCGTGTACTTTCACTCAACAAGTTTCAGGTTTGCATCAATTTGCTAGGAGAAAGAGGGTAACTATAACAATGCTAGCTATAGTAATGTTTTTCTTGATTATACTGTACCATTCTTTTTTGGTCGGTTCCGAATCTCTGATGTCCTTCAGTTTAGGAATATCTTATGCATTGTGCTTAACTAATTTCCCACTGACATATTGCAGCAGTAGCTATGCCAAACCCTCCGGAATGGTTTTTAACCGCAAAGAAAAATATAGTTACCCGGTCACCACCACTAACATTTAATGCCGGTTCAGTTGGATCCAATCCGATGCTTCTGGTTCATCCCCCTAATCTCCTTCCATAAATGTTTTCCTCGAAATCCAGTAAACATGGATTACTTACCTTAAATAAATCAACAAAAGCGTACTTCCATAATGTTTTGATTATTATTAATTTATTGTATTTATTTGGTCGGTTCTGAATCTCCAACTAATAATACTTATGAATATCTTACACTCTTGTGGTTGTGCTTAACTTAGTTTCCACCAGTAGAACCCCAATATCAGCAAGAATAATTCTTGAAAGCACTATTTTACACTGACATATAGAGTTGACGAACTCTTTAAATATTTCTGCATTATTAGCTAGCTCATGTGCGAATGCCGAATAACAATATCTTAAGGACAAGATCCTAATATGAAGCTTTGCAATAGATTGGATTCGTGATTCTAATATTCTCGAAACATACATGAAGGAGTTAGTTCCTTATAAATAGTTGTATAGGATTAGAAACTCCAGTACTCATCATCAATTCATCTCTGTTTCAGTTAATAGGTGTGGCTTAGTATCTCTTGCACATACAGGGATATTAAGCTTCAGAGAAAGTAATATCATGGCTCGAGCTATGGTGCAATTTTTTAGTGCATCCGTAATGATATTATTAATGATGGGGCAATTGGCAGAGGCAGCCAGAAAATTATCAGACGACGATGGCAACAGTCCTGGCAGCTCAGGAAGCTCTGCTACATGTAACAATGATAAGTACAAGGAATGTCACAACCTGGTTCATGTTTGCCCCAAAAAGTGTGGCGATAGTGGTTGTCACGTCCACTGTCGTTCATGCAAACCCATTTGTGGTCCTGACGATGGATCATCCGATGATGATGATGACGAGCCAACTACTCCAGCACCAACTCCTGTAACCCCTACACCAATATATCCAACTCCAGTAACACCATCTCCAACTCCGGTTACTCCAGCACCAACTCCTGTAACCCCCACACCTGTCTATCCAACTCCAACTCCGGTAACTCCAGTGACACCATCTCCAACTCCGGTAACTCCAACTCCAACTCCAGTGACACCATCTCCAACTCCGGTTACTCCAACTCCAGCTCCAGTGACACCATCTCCAACTCCGGTTACTCCAACTCCAGTGACACCATCTCCAACTCCAGTTACTCCAAGTCCAGTAACACCATCTCCAACTCCCGTAACCCCCACACCTCCCACCGTGCCAACTCCAAGTCCCGTAACCCCTACACCACCTACCGTGCCAACACCAAGTCCTGTAACGCCTACACCATCTACCCCTACATATCCACCTGGTTCTGGTGTTTCAGCAAAAAAGAGATCTAGGTGTAGAAACTCCAAATACCCTAAATGCTACAATGTTGAACATGCTTGCCCGGCTGCTTGCCCAACTGGATGTGTTGTGGATTGTGTTTCCTGCAAACCCATGTGCAGTAAGTTTCTTATATATTGCGTTGTGATCATGTAGATTGATTTTTATCATCCATCATATGTTAAGTTTACAATATCTATGGTAATCAAATAATGATTGTTTTATATTTGTGCAGGTTGTGATCAGCCAGGAGCTGTTTGTCAGGACCCGCGCTTTGTAGGCGGTGATGGCATTACCTTCTACTTCCATGGGAAACAAAACCGTGATTTTTGCCTTCTATCAGACTCTAATCTCCACATAAACGGTCATTTCATTGGTAAAAGAAACCAAAACATGAACAGAGACTTCACCTGGGTCCAAGCTATTGGTGTCCTCTTCAACGACCACCAAATTTACGTCGGTTCACAAAAGACAGCCACTTGGGACGATTCGGTCGACCGTATTGCACTTTCTTTTGATGGACAACCCATATATTTGCCTGAACTGGAAGGTGCTAAGTGGCAATCTGAAGTTGATTCAAGTATCAGCATAACTAGGTCCGGCGTAACTAACAGAATCATTATTGAAGTTGAAGGAAACTTCAAGATAACTGCTAATGTAGTGCCCATCACTGACGAAGAATCTAGGATTCACAACTACGCTATAACAAGCGAAGATTGCTTTGCTCATCTTGATCTAGCTTTCAAATTTTACTCGTTGAGTGAAGATGTGAATGGCGTCTTGGGACAAACTTATGCAAAGAACTATGTCAGTGGAGTGAAGATGGGCGCGGCTATGCCTGTCATGGGCGGAGATAATAAGTTTATCACTTCAAATCTCTTCGCAAAAGATTGCGCTGTAGCTAGATTCATAGGCAGCGAGTCTAATGACGGTGGGTCTTCTTCCGAGTACGGCAGCCTAAATTGCAGTAGTGGAATCGACGGAACTGGAGTGGTCTGCAAAAGATAGAGAGAGATCAAACTATATCCTGAAGTCCTAAATGCATGCCTACAGTTTTCAATATGTTTGAATAAGAGACGCGCGCCAACTATATCCCGTACTATAAAGATGGTACATGATTCATTATATGCCCGAGAACACTTACAATTAGTGCAGGTGTACTTTTTGTTTGTAATTTCTGTATTTGTCTTTCGATTTTGTTATTTTGTTCCTTAAAATTAATTAAAACATAATAAATACATATGATATTTGTTACTCCTTCTGTTTCTGCAAAAAAGATACTATCATTTTTTTTATTATTATTATTTTAGCCTAATAATGAATAGAGGAAGTATTTCTTATTTCGTTGGATCAACTAGTCCAACCATCCGGTCAAAAGTCACATTCATTTTTTTATGTTGTCAAAAAGCGGACAGTAAACAGAAAAACTTGCTAATCATGACACATTACACTGGATTTTGGTACTTAACTAGACAAGATATTGAATGATGGATGGAGAAAATTTGAAGTTTACATCTCTATAAATGGAACCAAAATATTTGAAGTGAAACATCACACACATTGATTTTTAAGAACATGGCAAAAAATTCTTTCATTTTCTCTGCGTTCGGTGTTCTTTTCATGGTGGTTTTGGTCGCTATGACCAGCTATTAGTAAGTAATTACTTGATTAAATTCTTGATATTATGTATTTGGTTGTATGAAATGTTACTAATTTGTTTCGTGAGGGTGATCACAGTGGAGGCGTAGCAACATTTTGGGAGAAGTAATTGCCCGTCACGAATGTAGTAACGGTGTTCCTCTCTGTAGAGAGCGTCGTTAGGATTCAATGTGCCGCCGCTCTTCCGTTCAATCAAATCCAGTGCTTCTGTTTTGGTCCTGTGACGACTCATATCAAGTCATGATTTCAAATTAGTTTTCTTTTATTAAACTTGTGTCAGATATAATAAGAACGGTTCTGGAAATCGTTAATTGAGTCATCTATGTAATTCTATCGTTTGTTGGAGCCCTTGCAATGGAGCCACATCTAAGCACATCCCGTCAAATTTTACGCCCATAAATGGACCTCCAAGAACACAAATTGTAATTCTCCAGACCCTGGAGACAACAGTTCCTCAATTAATTTCGCCATTTGATGAAAATAAAAACTAGGAAAAGTTTGATTCTTATACATTCAAATGAAAATCAAGCCAAAACTGCAAATTTGCAACTCATAACCAGCCTTGTAACCTTTGGCTTTAAAGAAGCAAACTGTGAGATAACCGTTGCTTAGCGCTAGTTCCGGTGTCAAAAACAAGGACGGACCCGAGATTTTTCTTCGGCCGCGACAATTTTTTTGGGACGCATCATGTGATCAATCACTAGCCAATACTGATCCACCTATATATATATATATATATATATATAGCAATCACTAGCCAATACTGATCCACCTACGTATATAACATTAGATAGATATGCAATGAAAGAATAATTTGAACACATATAACGGAAAAACAAGGTGATTAATAAAGGACTTTTCTATATTGAAAAAAGCCGAAGAGAAATGTGCCCAGAGCAAGAAGATTGTTTGCCTTGAGCAAACTTTAGACTTAATTCTCTCACAACAGCGGCTAACAATTACATGTGATTAGCAGCTAACTGCAACTAAGTTTTGGGCTAAATCTAAAAATAACAAATCTTTTTATAATAAAATTTTGTTAGCCGAAAACAGGACGTGCTATAGCCTCACTCAGCCCCTTGTTAGTCTAAAAATTAACAAAACTTTTGGGATTTCAAAACCACACCAGATCATGGATTTTTTTGGTGGGATGTGGCTTCAAACTGGTTTTGAAAGCCATGGTCTGGTGTGGCTTTTGTTTCGAGAATGAAAAACATTACCACTTAAAAAAAAATTGTGAAAAATTATCTCCAGTTGAACTCCGTACAGTCATTGAAAATTTAATAATTTTATCCAGGAAATGATTTTTATTTATTTTTTGTTTGTTTTTTGAAGCAACCGGTACTATGGAAGTCAGCCATGTTACCTTCAATTTTCACTCTTAGGATTTACTAATGCTTTAAATTAAATTGCACAAAAACCCTTTTTTTATGATCCTTTTCAATGCTACTTTTCCATTTCGGGTTTTGTTATTTTTTTTTCTTTTTCTTGTGGACTAAATCTAGTCTTCAAATAAAACAAATTTGTTGAGACAAAATTCATGAACTTTACCAAATGAAGCCTGTCTAAAACATTATTTTGTTAGATTCGAACACAACTTTTTAACAAACAGACAGCTTTGGGAATTGTCTGTCATATGAGCGCAGATGATTAAAGAAAAAAAAAATACACCAGGAAAATTCTCTTTGGTCGCTATAAATTTCTTTTGGCAGATGATTAAAATATCTGGCTAGTTTGGAGCCAAGCGTGATTATTTGGGGCCCATGACTACAACATAAATTTTTTTATTTTGAAGTAAAATAAATAACCCCTTTCTAATTATTTTACTTAATGGAAAAATTACCCCTGATCAATTAGTATTAATTTGGGAGATTAAATGATGTTTAATCAAGTTAACCCTAAAGTCAACAACAATTAATCTATCATCAAAACCTGAAAAAATTCTGATGTTTTTTTAAGAATCTCGACCCATAATTGGTTTATGTTAGTACAGTAGCTATTAGAGCATAGCTCTGTTGAACTCACCAAGCATTGGTATGTCAAGTTTGGTTGTCATATTTTAGTATCAAAACTCATCTAGCACTAGTGGAAAATAGCAGTTTCGCGACTGACAAAACAAGTCATAGATGAGAATTAAATGACTTGCTTTGGCGGTCGGGGAAAGGGTCGTTGTTTGAGCGTCTTTTTCATCTATGACATGGATGTGCGGGTCGTTGTGTATCTTATATCAACGACCGGTGTTAACGGTTAATAAATGATGACTGGTCTCAATCAGTCGTAGATATAAATCTTAATATAAAAAAAATTGATTCAGATTGAATGTCTGGCCTGACTGAATCTGACTAAATCTCAAATCAAACCTAGATTTTCTGAATGCCTTCATTGAGACTGTCTGGGCTGAAATAATCTGGCTTAAACTCAACTCAAATTAGACTGAAATAAGACGAAACTCACTCAATGAAGCTAAAATGAAACCTGCACTCACAGATTCAAGATATTCTTTTCATTCGGCACTCATTCATTACACAAAAAGGATTTAAATCCTTACTTCATATCAATATAAGTTCTAACTAGTAAGTTGTATGCTCAAAGACAAGTGTGATTCACCAGCAGAATGATAAATTCCCCTCCCAAATGATAACTGAACCTACACTTAATAATAGAGTACCTGCAGCAAAAATAAGTCTCCAGAATCAATAAAACGAACATAAAAAGACAAGCTGACAAGTTCTTCTGTCTTCATCAAAACATAGTTAAGGATGAGATATATTTCTTACATTTCATAAGCATTCCAACATATTAATGACCAAGGATGTTCAGATGTTCTTCTAATATCGACATCAACTGCAATCCAACTATCTTGGTACAAGCGTTGTACCCATTCACAAAATTGTATATAACCTGCGGAATTTATCACACCCATTAATTCTCAAAGCCTTTTCTTTTTATCAATGCGTTAATGTCCGCATTCATTTATTTGGTCAGGATAGTCTATCACATCTTAAGTGTTCCAACTGTCATTAAATATGACATGAAAGATAACAAAAGATGTATACTCCCTAAGAACCAAATCCTATTTGGGTCTATAAATGTTAACATCATATGTGTATGAGAGAAAAACAGAGAGAAACTCTTTGCAACTCCAAAGAGTTGTCTGCTCCCCAAGCACCAAATCCTATGTCGATCTATAAATGTTATGTATTGGAGAATAGAACTTTAAAAGATCAGTCACATTAGTGACACACATACCTTATTGAATTGCACCTAGAAAGAGCTGTCTACTCCCTAAGAACCAAATCATATTGCTTCTCTATTACACTACTATGCTCCTGAAACACAAAAGGAAGATAAATATGTTGCAATCGCATGAAATTAGCAGCATTGTTACAGCTGGTAGTAAGCAAATATGAATATTGAAATTGATATTAATATCGAAATGTTACCTGAACTGAAATAATACATCACTTCAGATATCTGCCTGTGTAACCACCTTGAGTTGAACCATTTACAGTTGTTTCTCTCAAACCTCTCTCCTTTGCTTTTTACACCCAGATGATCAATCCTACTTGTTCATGCTAGCGAAATATAGCCTTGTTGAGTGAACTTCCCATCTAAAAAAAACAGAGGAAAGTAAGTAAATCAGGAGATATATTGGCAATACTGAAAGCAACAAAAAAGATAAGTTTTGTAGATTAAAGGTGTTACTAATCGAGTGTTATGGATCTGTTTTTCATTTTACTTATAAAGAGAGGGACATGATGGTTTGGGTACTGGACATTCATTGATGGTGTTGCAGCAAGATGTCTTTTATAAAATTAAATAAAGATATGACATTGTGATAATCATATATATATAAAGTGACTTTATCTTTCTATTGAAAGGACATTGATACCAAATGAAAGTGTTTGTGACTAGCGACACAAATCTTGCATCTCTAAACTCGGGCAAGTAACTCAAATAATTTAATATTGTATTCATTCCAATAACAGTTGAATTAAACTCTTAAACTAGTTGAAAACCAATCAACATCAATTTGATCCCTGACTAAATAAAACTATCATGGCCTCATAACTTTTAATTTACGAAAACAGAGTAGTTTGACAAACAAAAAACTACCACACGAAGGAGATATGAAATTACCCAACAAAGATTAAAGCATAATTGAAACCCCGTGATCAGGATCGTCGTAATAAGAAAAGCTATGAACAGAGTTTATAAATGTTACAATATATTAGCATATCATGCAAGAAAATGATAAATACCAATATTTTTTTTCTTCATAAATCTATGTCAATTATGAGCAGAACTTTCTTCCTTTCATTAATCATAGAAGAGAAGTAAATGAAAAAAAAAAAGTTAACCAACCTTAATAACTTTAGCAAGAATGAAACTTGCAGCGAAGAAGTCAGAGAATTTTGGAGTATTAGCCTATAATACAATAAGAATTCAGCACTTAGTAATCAGATTTACTGAATGAACCAAGGGCATCTAATGCTCGTCCAATTGATGAGCTAACAAAAAAAAAGCTTATTGCTATAATAAATGATTGCATAAAGCAACCCATGCTCTTAAGAATTCCAGTTCTACGACTGTTAAAACCGAAAGTGCTCTTTATAATATGTTCCTTAATATTGACCCTGCATTAATTTTTTTTGTTGATTGAGTTGGATTACATACATTCATCTGGAACTCAAAGCAAGGGTATGAAACATTTGAATACACAAACTCAAGTTAGTAATTATCTAAACTTCAAAAGACTAAGACATGATGATGGAAACATACAGAAGTTCTAAGTTCGAAGACTATCACGCAGAAATGTGAAAATTACAATTAACATTAAGTAGTCTAAAGCCCGTCCGTTTTACATCGTACCTTATAGTTCTGTAATTTACACTGGAATCTAGAGGATAGCAAAAATGTATTCGCCAAAAAACATCCAAAACGAAAGAAAAATGCGATGTAAGAACTTAAAAATGCAATGTAAGAAAAGTAAAGTACATGCAAATAAATCAGGTGTTGACAATTAGTGAAAAGGTATGGAAGACAAAAATCTGAAATTGTAGTATACTACCAAAAGAAACCGGTGCTAGCTGTCATATAAATATTATGCCATTGTTGATAAATGTTATGCAATTATTATCTTGTTAGATTAGATAATTAAAACAACATATCCAGAATTACATAAACCATCTGCAAGATTCATCACTTACATCAATATTTATGTAATTATTAAGATACCACCACCACCTTTTGGTAGCAGCAACACCAACACATGCACCTCCAAACACTACCACTAACAGCACCATCAGCATCACGAACACCGCCAGCCCACTCCGACACCAACATTAAATCCATCTAAAAAATTATTCAAGCCCTGAAAATAGCATATAACCCATCAAAATTCAATATAGAAGATATAGATAAACTGAAAATTTTCAAAAAAAAATAATGGAATCAAAATTTAAACTCAAACACACCAATGATACCCATTTCAAAGAACATTTGAATATCATATTCTACCAATTCATATTTAAGCTTCAATTGGACCAGAAACAACTGAATCAAGATCAACTTCCCTCAATACAAATTTATGAATCATCCCCTCCTTACGACGCATATCATCATCGCGGTCTTCTCCGATCTAATTAGGGGATGCAAAAAAATATACAAAATCTTCATCTTCAATCAAAGTACTAAGAAACATAACTAATACCTAATCAGAATGAATAAAAATGAGAATGTTACCTGCTAAAACAAACATCAAATGTGTCAACTCATGATATCAGAAAAATCCCTGAAACCCAAATTGAAGAAACAATTAATAATTGAACAAACAAGCAATGTAATAAGAAATCTTCTCTACTTCGTCACCACCACCACACCATCACCGGAAATCACAATATGAACCAGTTTAAGTAAATCACAATCCTAATCAAGAAAAATAACACTTCAATGGAAACTATTACCAAAAAAAAGCAAGATCTTCAAAATTAGCCATAACCCTAATCTTAAAAATCAGATATCTCTAATTGAAGATGACGAAGAAGATTGGGTCATAGATAATTACCCAAGCATTTATTGGAATTATGAAAATCGAATTTCGCTATTCATTGCATATCTTGAGAATATTTTCGTTTTTGGAAATTCCTTGGTGTCCAAACATCATTGGTCTATAAATACCTAAGTTTGCATTTCTAGCAAAATATATCATAAGAGCCAGGAAAACTTCATTTCTTGTTGTTTCTGGTGGAGCCGTCTATTCAAAGAGGAAAGTATCCTAATTAGGTGAAATCTCTTACGACTGCTCGTTTAAAGATTTCTGTGGGATCAAGAATCTCTACGAGTACCGTTGTTAGGAAACTGGATAATTGCAGTGTTATTAGTTTTCGATTGATTTGATTGACTAACGGTTGTTGAAACTTTGATTGCACCTAGTTTATTTATTCTTGAGAATTTTCTCTTCTGATATAAGATTCACTCATACTAGATCAGAGTATGGACGGGATGTTTAGAACTATATGTATATCTAAAGATATCTTGTGATAATACATTGTTAACAGACTCCGTTCTGTGTGTGACTGATCACAAGAGATTCAAGTGTGCAGGTTATTGAAGATTAAAGAAGATTTGAAGACGAAAAATATTTCTTATTAGTTTTCGTATCTTGTGAATTGTGTACACAAACCTTGATCAGATGGGATTGATGCGTGTCGTAACCACAACAAATTAATTAATATTTTTTCACCTAATTAACAAGTAATATAGTGTAGTCAAGTTCGTTCCCACAAGGAGCAAGAGTTTTAGTTGTTTAGTTGTCACAAAAGGGGGGGTTTGTTTTATAAAGCAAACGAAAATAAACAAAGCAATTAAAAATATAAAGTTGAAATCAATAAGAGAGACAAGATCAAGGAATCCTTATACGTTGCAAAACAATGATTCAAGTTATGTTTTTTCATCCACATGTTATTAGTCACAGATTATCATCAACCGTAGGATAGCAGGTTCGCTTAGCTAACCCCAAAACTTCTTATTTCACTGACTAACATGTCCTCTTAGTTATCAGATTCTATTCAAAAGAACCACCTTGAGGTTCCCTTACAAGATGTAATTCCCCGAACGCATTAAGATTTATGAATTTAGGTTTAGTACTAGTAGTTAAACTCGGTTCTCTTGGTCCACTTTCTAGCGTTTTTTTCACACACAATTGCTCCACGGAATCCCTCCGCAAGGTCTCGTGTTTGCTACTTGTGTAAAGAGTCAAGAAATGATTACTTATCCCCTAACTTTCATTAGCTTTAGATCAAATTAACAAATCAACTTAGCGTGCACTCTAAACAATCTATCAATCAACCATGAATGTATAAACATTCCTATTAGTAAAAACAAACGATAATCATGTGAAAAACTTCAAAGTAAATTTTAAAACAAAAACTCAAATCATGTTAAGAACTAGGAATTCATCCTCAATCAATAAGAAAAATAGCTACTCATGTTTTTGAAATTCACACAAATAATTAAAGGGAGAATTTTTAAAGTTCACACAAATAATTAAAAGAAGAATTTTGAAAGCAAGCAAAAACACAAGTGTTGTGTGTGTAAAAGTTGTGTAGAGAAAACCAAAGAACTTCTCTATTTATAGGCTTCAATTTCCTAGCAATCCTCTTAAGAATAGAATCCCTTTCCCTTTGTAGCTCAACTTCCAAATTCAAGTCTTTCTCAAATCTTCCATCTTCTCTTTCCAAATCCAAGCCCAATTCTTAAAACCGATGAGAGAAATCCACACAAACCTCTCCACAAATTGGCTCGCCAGAATATTATTGGTACCACTGGAATCCGGCCTGAAATGACTCCGGAATAGTACTACCGGTCACGAGAATCTTCATATCCGCTGATGGGATATTGCGTCAGATATAACTGTCAAACTGACAGTCAACTGTTAGTCCAGGGGGTCAAGGGTCAATTTCATTCAGCTTGAGTTAGCTGTCTTGATCAGAGTTGAATCGTCTTAGTCGGCTGACTCAACGAGTTAAGATTAGCGAGTCACTGAGTCGACTCGTCAAAGCAAAAAGCCGGCCGAGTTCCGCCTGTAATCTGGTGTTTCCCGGCCAATTCCCGACCTTTCTTTCTTCATGCCCCTGTAACAATCCTACACATACATCTTAGTAGTTTCAAGCATTCCACAACATCACATTCATTTACACTCCTCTTCCATCTAACCCACTGAATCAAATACCACACCCAGGCAACAAACATCAGCACTACCAGGACCATTGCATCACAGTTCGTAGGACATTACAACCTACAATGGCTTGTACTGCAGTTCCCATGGCAACAAACACCACCCTTCAAAACTCCATCTCAACACTGATTCATACCAACTCAGACTCCACATACACACCCGCAATTGCTCATCAAGTCAGCATACTCAACCTACCAAAACTGCACCATTTCTTGCCATTCTCAGACCCATTCTTCCTTTATTTCTGTGTTGTTCTCTACATCATCAGCACAACCACCTCCAATTCTAAGTACCAGCACCATTTCCTATGTTTCAGGAAATGAAACAATACTAAAACCACCATCTGTACCATTTCACCTCTCTGTTGCAGCTATGGCTCAAAAAACGAATCCCATTTTGGAGCTTCGCCTGTCCTATCCTTCATCTACGCATCCACCAGAACTGCATCTCCCTGCCATTCTCAGATTCTTGACAGCACCAACAGCAATTCCACTGCATTCCAGTTCCATAATCACCCATTACTAGTATCAACAGTACTACCATTTCCATTTTATTCTTTGTAACAACAACAACAACAACACTTCTCTTCCCATGGATATCAACAGCATCATGCTAAACTCAGCTACCAATTGCAGTGAGAACCCATCTTCACCTCAGTCTTGATTTCTTCTCAATTACAACACCAGAAGCTCACCATCATTACCATCTCACAAATTAGCAGAAACCCCTTCAATTTTTTATCGTCTTTGCCATCATAGATTCAACCAAAAACCCATTTAATCCATAGCAACAACTAGATGTTCTTCTTTCACTCATCTTCAAATTCTTCATAAATTTCACAGCATCTCGAATTGTCGTTGTAACCCTAACGCGCCACCAAAATCATCATCTGTCAAGACCCATCTCTGCAATTCAATTTCTCCACCTTCAGCAAACCCTAATTTCATCATCATTAGCACCAACAGGGTCTTCTCGATTCACATCATCAGTAGCTCCATCTCTTCTGAGATCTTCACAACGAAACTCTAACCCATAACAGTGACGAATCAAAACCCTATGTGAGCTTCTTCTCTCGATATTGAATTCATCAGCAAACCCATCTTCCTCCTTCGTTCTTAACACAATCAACAGCTTTGTTTCTCCTCTTTAAATTATATCAAAACCCTAATTCGGACATACAGTAACAGCATCACATTCTCTGTCTCGATTTGATTCAATCCTGTGCTGCAACTCCCAATTCTTCCATTTCTCGGTCTCTCAATTTCTGCAGCTGCTGCGCAACCATTGTTCTTCCCCATTTCAGATGTGTAAATGAACTAATGATTGAGAGAAACGTCTCTCGAATTTAGGGTAGGATATACTGGGGTAGGATGGGTACACCCTAGAGATAACAGCCACCCCAGAAAGAGTGTCCTGAGTAACTTCCTGCCTGCCTTTAGCGCTTCTCGACTGGCTACCCCTTATCTGGTGGTTGGACTCCCAATAATGTTTGCCTGTAAAATGACACCTTTGACCTTATTGCTCAATTTTGAATTATTTCTTCTCCTTTTCGTCCGCATGACTCCAAAGTAGCTATAAAACTCAAAACAAACGTAAAATACAAAATTCACAAGAAAAAATAACAAAGAAAACATAACTACTACATAGTAAATTAAGTGTTTTAGACACCTATCAGGGATCCAACTAGAACCGGATTTATTAGATTGATTAGTTGCGTGATATCGGCATTATCTATATATCTCTTTTGAGATTTATTTTGATTGAGTGCGAATCTAAACTTGACTACTTTGGTAGTTATTGGATAGATTGATCTAACTATACAAAGGAGTTTATTAGATTAAACGGAAGAGCCTTTGTCAACAACTCATCTAAATCTTGTAGCAAGATTGATTAGAGTGGTTACCAAACATATTCTTTCTTTGTTGTTTGGAATACGATACAAAGGACTTGCTACTCACGTGCGTGAATCTAGAAGTCAAAGGCGCAAGGATACTGAGGGAACTAAGTAGCTCTGGGAGTATGCTTGTTCTCAACTATACGAAGTTGGTATTAGATTTTGTATAACGGCTTAATTTTGAGAGTATTCAAAACTAGACTAGGTCTCGGGATTTTTCTGCATTGGCGGTTTCCTCGTTAATAAAATCTTGATGTGTCTTTTACTTTGATTTGCACATTATAATTTTTTATTATAATAAAGTAAAAATACACATATACGTTAACTCTGCATTCCTTGATAGTGATCCTGTATATAGTTTGGCAATCATCGAACCTATTATCAAGTAACACACTTTGTTGTAGTTTTGTCTCGATCTTGTATCCATAGTCAATCACATAAGTTATCTTGTTGTTGTATTATCTCGATCTCGTATCCATAGACAATCACACGAAGTATGAACCGAATTTGCAAACCGTGGCTATAATGTTCATGACTTGATTCGAGTGTATCAAAATCGATTTTGCTTCAATTGTATCTTGTATACTTCTATGAGAATATAAACAATTGAACAACTCTAGAACTAGTTATGGTTAAGATGAATGAGGTTGATATGAAAGTGTTCATATGGCTAACTTCGGTTAACTGTTGTTGAGCCAACAAAGGTGCACACGTTTAGGTACGGTTACTCATATCTAAATGAATTCACTTTTCATTTGTGTGTAACAAGCTAAGTTCGATCTAACGGTTGAAAGATATTAGCTTGAGTCTAATCAGGTTTTCATCTAACGGTGAATATTGAATGCTTTGTTACCAAGGTAACATTGATTGCAAACCATGATTTGAAGACTATATAAAAGAGAACTCTGGAAACTGGGAAACCTAATCCCCACACCTCATGTGTGATACTAGTTGTGACTAGAGTCGATTCTCCTTTAACTTTAGGTTTTTCACGAAACCCTATAGGTTAACGACTAGAAGACTTCATTGGGATTGTGAAGCCAGACCCAATTATTTTCTCTGCAGTTGCGTGTTCTGATCTTGTTGTTTTATATCGTGATTGAGTACTATCTTCTCTAAGATTTGCTCGAGATTTAATCTCCGATAGGCAAGATTAAAAGTAGTCACAAACATCTTCGTCTCATCGTTTGTGATTCCACAATATCTTGCTTCGCTACTGTTGAGGGGTGAATTTAGGTTTGAGGTTCTACCCGTCCTAGCTAGCCAAATGACCTCACTTTTCCAAGAATAGTAAGAGAGATTTTTCTTTCTATTGTACCTTGTCCTTCTTTATATAGACTTTCCAAAAGACCCTTCCTTTTATGACATCATTCCATGTGTCCTAAACTTCTTTAATTACTACTAATGTCATTCCTTCTCTAATAAATCCTCCTTATTTCCTATTAATTCCTCCCTTGTCCTTTTCAGCTAATTGACACTTTCTTGGTGGACTTGGGCTTTAGTCCCTAAGTCCCCATATCTCATGTTGGGCTTGCCTCCCCTTTGAGGGAATACTATCCCGGCTAAAGGGGTAATATTTTTCATGTATCAACATTAGTCCCCTGACTATGGGGTCAATTGTTAAATGACCCGATAGTCAAATCATCCTTTACTCTCGATCACCACGCGTCACAAGCAGCGAGACGGTTGCTACGTCACTTACGATGATGGCACTTCCTCTATAGATGTTGTTCCTTATATTCGATTATCTGCCTCAAACACCTCGTTTTCCATTTTCGCTTCTTACCGCATGATACTTTACTTAAATGGATCATTCCCTCCATGGGTATGTTTTAACCTTAGAGCCTATTCCTGCGCTGGTCTGAATATTCAAAGAGGCGGAACTGGAATGCCTGTTGTTAGTGAAGGCCGAAGTTGAGGCGCTTCGTGAACACAGATTAGCGAAAAGGGACTCCATGCGCTTCAATTTTGCGGAACGTCATGAAGTGCATCAGGCGACTCAGAGGGTCGAACACATGACATTTACCATTCAGCATGCTTTAGATGACGTTGTCACAGCTCGGTACACTGCCAATTCACTTCTCATGGAGTCCTCATTAATGACAACAACTATAGATCATGACATCGCCGATTGTCGTTCGTGTACCTCTGATCTAGTGACTCCGCGGCTTCCGGGGTATACTCTGTCTTTAGTGGCTGTCTCAGCGCTCGTAAACTTACTCTATCCCAAAGATGAGCTCGCGCGTCTGCTAGCGTTAAGAGCAGAGGTGGAGGTACTGTGGGTTCTCAGGAGGACTCGCTTAGACAAAGCACGTAGGGAGTGTGATGAACATGAAATCACTCTTGCGCTCGCTCGTAATGCAAGAGGTAAGGGAAAAGTTATGCGGGACATCCGCAGATTGATAAGCGACGCTAACTGGGAATTATCTCAGGACACCATTCAGTGTGACGAGGGGTGTTTAATGACGAAAGTCGTGGATATGGACATTGCCCGTTATCGCGAGCTAATAGTCGGTTAATGTTGCGTGTCGTTTTGAGGCGACTTATTTTGCTAGCTTTTTATTTCTTACACTAGTTTTGGGATTCCGTCACTTATGGACTTGTTTTTGATGTTAGTACTATTTATTGCTTGTTTCCATGCTTCTCTTCCCTGTTGCTACTTTCCCTACTCTTCTTGTGTTGTGGGTATTGCCCTGCTGGTCTTTGATCTCTAATTCCCCAGGGCTCATTTCAAGTTTGCCTTCCCTCTAGGGGGTACCTCAGTGCTTCCTGGGGGGGAATCATCTCCTGTACTTCATGGTTATTCTGAATCGACACGTATCTCCATGTGTAAAGAAAGAAAATGAGGTATGGATGGTGATTGCATCGTGAGTCACGCCCTTTACCTTTATATACAGTTCTTCTCCATATTATGCTTACTAGTTAATTTTTAATTTCATTTTCTCCTTCTCTTGGTCAATCGTATTGCCTGCATGGCCAACTCTCTTCATGGATACGTGTTATCTTTGGCGCATGTTACCATGTTAGTTTCGGCGAGATTCAGACGCTGTGAATTGAAGCGACTTCTGCTTGTGAAGTCTGAAATCGAGGAACTTCGAAAGCAAAGGAAGGTAAATAGAGATGCCAAGCACGAGAACTTTAGGTTACAGCATGAAGCGTACCAGACTGCTCGGCAAGCTGAACCATCAGGTCGCGTGCCATTGGAGATCCAGCGAGTGCTAGACGAGGCTATTACCGCTCGTGACGTGGCCAATCAATTATTCGCAGATTCTATGATGCTGATTGCTACTATAGATCGCGTCATTTCCGATTTTCATCTCTGGATTTCCGATCAGATAGCCTTACCGCTTCTTGGGCATACACTGACCTTGGCGGCTGCGACTATGCTCGTACCTCACCCCTATCTTGAGGATGAGCTTGCGCGCTTATTGGACTTAAAAGAAGAAGCGAGTTTACTGTGGACGCTTCGGTTAATTCGTCAAGATAAAGCTCGTAAAGAGTATGATGACCATAAGGATACTCTTTCGCTTGCTCGTGAAGCCGGGGATGAGGGTGAAGTTATTCAAGACATCTATCATTTAGTGCATGAAGCTGATCAGTATCTTCGCTTGGCTACTGCCCAGTATGATGACGGACGTTTGATTATGGAAGATTTGGATGCGGATATTGCTCGTTGTCGGGCGTTAATGAATGATTAGGTTGCGTGTCCTTCTGTAGGGTTGTTTTTTAATTTTGACGCTTGGTTTCCCTTTTATGTTTGTTCTGAATCAGTATGAATAGTTTTTGCTTTTTAAGTTGGAGTGTTGTTTTCTTCCCTTTCTCTCTCCTCTCTTTTGTTTTTTTTGAATGTGCTTACTCCCTCCCTCTCATGCTTCTCTGTTTTTTTTTGTGAGAAGGGTATGCGTACTCCCTGTCTCTTTTATGAGGGAGTTACCACTGATAAAAGAGGGTTAACGCCTAGTAAAACACACCTACTCTCCCCTCTTTTTATTGAAAGGGTGTTGGGTGGGGTGTCCTTAGTGAAACGCGTCTACTCCCCCCTCTTTTTATTGAAAGGGTGTTGGGTGGGGTGAGCGTTAGTGAAACGCGCCTATTCCCCCTCTTTTTATTGAAAGGGTGTTGGGTGGGGTGGGCGTTATGAAACGCGCCTACCCCCTTCTTTTTATTGAAAGGGTGTTGGGTGGGGTGGGCGTTAGTGAAACGCGCCTACTCCCCCCTCTTTTTATTAAAAGGGTATTGGGTGAGGTGGGCGTTAGTGAAACACGCCTACCCCCTCTTTTTGTTGAAAGGGTGTTAGGTGGGGTGGGCGTTAGTGAAACACGCCTACTGTTAGACACATTTTTGTGTCTAAGTTGTCCTTAATTTTCTGCATTGTTGGTACTCAATTTCGTACTTATTTTGGTGTTTTGTGTGTTTGTAGGTATTTTTGAAAATAAACATTTTTTGGAAAAATCGGCTCGAAAAGCTGTCTAAAGCACTCGGAGGACATGTGTTATTTGGACTCTCACATTTGGATAAGGGGTACTCAATTACTAAGGGGCACCTCTTTCGATAAGGGCCACCTTATTTACTATTCACACCCCAGGGCGTCAACTGCTATTTTCACCCCCATCTCTGTTAGGAGGAGGTCGTCCTCTTCATTTGAGTTTCCAGTTTGGCGGGAAACTGTGTTCATCAATGGCAGAAGTTAGGGTTCACGTTTTGTGCAGGGTAGAAAGAGACTCAATGGCCGAGATTGATTGGGATTGTGCATAACAAGCGTGGTAAGGTTGCTGGAATTGATCATAATTGGCTGAATCATCATGTTGAGTGAAACATGGAGTTACAGGTTTTGCTTAAGAAAACCCGAGAGTTGATGTTTTCGATTTTGGAGATTTCTGGAGTGATTCAATCACTCAAGTGGATTGGGACGGACCTGTTAGACCAAGACAGGCGAGGTACGTTCACCAGATTCGGTAAATAAGGAATGATTCACTATTTTTTGGAGTAAACAGAGTACAAGATATACTCGAGTTTCTGTTGGATGAGTATGTAGAGATTATGTGTCTGGAGTGTGTAGCAATCTCATTTGCATGATTTTGTATCAATCCTGGAGAGTTTTACGTATGATTTGGAATGTGTCAGTGACAATCAGACGCGTGCAGGAGAAGAAAATGGAAAGAAAATATTCCCGAGAATATTTTCTTCACTGCCGAGTAAAAGGAGATTACTGTGAGTTATTATACATGATTTTCTTCACTTGTTGAGTATAAATAGCCTTTTGCAGTATCATAGAGGGGGATCGAGAGTTGGGGGGAAGAACAGAGGGTTGTAGAGAAGATTTCTCTACTGCTGCAGAGAAGAAGAAGAAAAACATTTGACGCCTACAGACTGTCGCAGAGAACTGTCGTTTATTAATAGTACTCCTGACAGTCAGTTTGGCATGCTTGTTTTGAATTTGCAACATTTTTTTGTAACAGTGACGTCTGTAACGCCAATACAGCGTTGCAGATTCACTACATTATTACTCTTCTTCAATAAAAACACCTTTTGAGCTATGAATTATATTTTTGAGCGTGTTTCCAACCTAATGAGCTAAACCCCAACACTGGGACGGCGTAGGAAGTCGAATTTCATACATGGGTAAATTTATTTTATTTTTTATATGACTTTTGCACTAATTAAAATAGAATTATGATTTTAATTAATTAGTTATTATTTTATTTGATGGGTCATGCTTGATTAAATATTTGATGTCCCATGCTTACGATTTATAACTAATATTTTGAGAATCTACTTTGGAAACATAAGAGTCGATGTTATTTTTATTGAGCGATAATTGTTGAGAATGAATAATTGAGCCTTATGATATGAATTCGGTGGAATCCTATTCCCAGTAGCTCTCTTTTATTATTTTCGTTAAACCTTTAAATTTAGTCTTCACAAATCTTAGAGTTCGAATCTTATATTACTACAACAACAATTAAAAATCTCATCACCTACTCCCCCCTCTTTTTATTGAAAGGGTATTGGGTGAGGTGGGTGTTAGTAAAACGCGCCTACTCCCCCCTCTTCAATCGATCAGATGCCTTTGGATGACCTGAGACCTTTTGCGGATTTGTCAGTCAATCAGGCGTCGTTGGCTGTCCTGAGACCGTTCATAGGTTTGTCAGTCGATCAGGTGCCTTTGGATAACCTGAGACCTTTTGTATATTTGCTAGTCGATCATGTGTCTTTGGCTAACCTGAGGCCTTTTGTAGATTTGTCAGTCGAGCAGGCGCCTTTGGCTAAACTGAGACCTTTTGTATATTTGTCAGTCGAGCAAGCCCCCTAGCTAACCTGGGACCTTTTGTAGACTTGTCAGTCTATCAGGCGCCTTTGGCTGATCTTAGACCTTTTGTAGATTTGTCAGTCGATCAGGCGCCCTTGGATAACCAGAGACTTTTTGTATACTTGTCAGGCGATCAGGCGCCTTTGGCTGACCTGAGACCTTTTGTAGATTTGTCAGTCAATCAGGCGCCCTTGGCTAACCTGAGACCTTTTGTAGATTTGTCAGTCGATCAGGCGCCTTTGGCTGACCTGAGACCTTTTGTAGATTTTTCAGTCGATCATGCGCCTTTGGCTAACCTGAGACTTTTTGCAGATTTGTCAGTCAATCAGGCGTCGTTGGCTGTCCTGAGACCGTTCATAGGTTTTTCAGTCAATCAGGCGCCTTTGGCTAACCTGATACCTTTTGTAGATTTGTCAGTCAATTAGGCGCCTTTGGCTAACCTGAGACCTTTCGTAGATTTGTCAATCGATCAGGCGCCTTTGGCTAACCTGAGACCTTTTGTAGATTTGTCAGTCCATCAGGCTCCCTTGGCTGTCCTGAGACCTTTTGTAGATCTGTCAGTCGAGCCTTGGCTAACCTGAGACTTTTTGTAGATTTGTCAGTCGATCAGGCGCCCTTGGATAACCTGACACCTTTTGTGGATTTGTCAGTCGATCAGGCCCCCTTGGCTGACCTGAGACCTATTGTAGATTTGTCAGTCGATCTGGCGCCCTTGGATGACCTGAGACCTTTTGTAGATTTGTCAGTCGATCAGGCGCCCTTGGCTGACCTGAGACTTTTTGTAGATTAGCAAGTCGATCAGGCGCCCTTGGCTGACCTGAGACCTTTTGTAGATTTGTCAGTCGATCAGGCGCCCTTGGCTGACCTGAGACCTTTTGTATATTTGTCAGTCAATCAGTCTCTCTTAGCTGACCTGAGACCTTTTGTAGATTTGTCAGCCAATCAGGCGCCCTTGGCTGACCTGAGACCTTTTGCAGATTTGTCAGTCAATCAGGCGCCCTTGGCTAACCTGAGACCTTTTGTAGATTTGTCAGTCAATCAGGCGCCCTTGGCTAACCTGAGACCTTTTGTAAATTTGTCAGTCAATCAAGCGCCCTTGGCTGACCTGAGACCTATTGTAGATTTGTATTTGTTCAAGTGACCTCTATGGACCCTTGCTAGCATGGTGTCCGGAACACGTTACTAGATTATTTTTTTTTGTTGCATAGCGGATCATGAATTTCAAAATAATATTGATGCTTTGTATAAATAAGGTGACAGCCTAACATGTGACTAGATTGCGTACATATTTTATGAAGCACAAATATTCATATGCGTGAAACAAAACATTTGTGAGGGTATCATAAAAGCAAAACATCATAAAGGCGCATGGCAGCATAATAAAGCGACAGTTTACACATGCGAGTAGGTTACTTATAAAGCGCATATATTTATATTTAAACATTTCATGTTTTGGATTGAATAAACATGTGTACAAGCGGAACTAGTGTCTGTACAAAATTGTAAACATTTGTTACAAGCATTTGCGAAGGAAAAATCGTGAAATAAGATTTTATAAGCACATATTAGCGATTTTAAGTACAATTTATTGTAAGCGCAAAAAATACTCATCAATGCTATCATGCTTATCAAATTAATTATCAAACAAAAACCAATAAGGCCAAAAAAATGGACAGGCGGCATCAAAGATGTACTAGTCCTTCATTTTGGTAAACACTAAGCTATAGTGGATTATTAGCATATGAAACTTTATGCATATAGATCTGCGGATACATGCTTTTATACTTAGAACAGAAGCAAAACAGAAAGTTCAAAATAACACATTTTGATACGCGTGTGAGGTTTCAACATACTTTCAAACATGCTAACATTTCCTTGTTCTTCTGACTAGGATATGACACGCAAATTCAAAAACAAGATAACATAAATAGAGTTCGAGACACCCTATGCATATTTGGTTAAATTGGGAAGATGGTAAGCTTGCATAAAAGATATTCGCATGCCAAATAGTTCTCTTATTTTATTTTTTAAAGAAAAACAGGGGAAATCATCCTAAAGTATGCAGCAAGATTATGATTAAGAATTAAGTTCCGAGGGAGGAGACTTCACTGCTTGTTGATAAGTAACAACCACTTCATCTACCGTCGATCTGTATAATACATAGCCATAAATAGACACGGGCTTAGAGAGAAACTTATCTTTGTTGCGATGAGTTAATCGAGTCGACATTATTAAAACTTTCTCACTGCTTTCTGAGCTGAATGAGCTCGTCCTCACTGCTTCAAGGGTATACGCGTCTCCCTGACTTCAAAATTTTGTTAACTGTTGGGTTTATCCCATGCATCACCGTTCTTCGGAAAGCTTCATCTTAGTTGTTCTGTTCCTGGGAATCTTCCTGTCAAAACACCAATTCTGAATGGAAGAAGAAAGTTGATATAAATTTAAGGTTTATGAGTTTTGAGATCTTAGAATGATATAAATCGGGATTTAGAGGAGATCCAAGCTAAGTAAGAACTTATCTATTTTTGTAGATTTACTAACTCCATATTCAACATCTCTGAGAAGAAACATCTCGGGTTGGAGCTCGGCACATCGAATCTGGTTCGGTGATGCTGGTAAAAGAGGAAAGCGTCGATGTGGCTAATCTCATGATGATGGATAAAGCGGTGTATTATTGGATAGTTGGCGATTTCTAGTTTTGTTGGTCCCAGCTGCTGTGTCTACGGACGCGGAGATGATTTGGGACGGGTCTTCAAAACTCAATAGTGAAGATCGGCTAGGTGGTGATAAGCGGTGCTGGTAGAGTTAGCATACTCGGAGGAGTAGGACGCGGCTCTTGATGATCATGTGTAGTTTGGTGTAGCCATAGAGATAGAGGGTGTTGATGCAGCGGGGTAATGAAGCGGCTGTGATAGAACGCCGAGATTATTTTGGATAGGAATGGTGGAAGAGAAGCGCGGGGTGAAGATAAAGAAAGAAGCGCAGATGAGAAAATAATGTTTTGGGGAATTTGATGGTTGAGCTAGGCACGAAGCCTCGCCAAATGCTGAGGGGTGAATTTAGGTTTGAGGTTCTACCCGTCCTAACTAGCCAAATGACCTCACTTTGCCAAGAATAGTAAGAGAGAGTTGTCTTTCTATTGTACCTTATCCTTATTTATATAGACTTTCCAAAAGACCCTTCCTTTTATGACATCATGCCATGTGTCCTAAACTTCTTTAATTACTACTAATGTCATTCCTTCTCTAATAAATCCTCATTCTTTCCTAGTAATTCCTCCATTGTCCTTTCCATCTAATAGACACTTTCTTGGTGGACTTAGGCTTTAGTCCCTAAGTCCCATATCTCATGTTGGGCTTGCCTCCCCTTTGAGGGCATATTAGCCCGGCTAAAGGGGTAATATTTTTCATGTATCAACAGCTACCATACAATTAAGATCATTATGAGGTGATTGATATTTTCAGGCTGTTCTTCGGGAATATATGTCCGGTATATCAATTGGTTCCTGTTCACCTTGGTTTATCAAAAGACGGAACAAAACTCATAGGTTTATTTGTAGGAGACAGATTTATCTATTCGATAGACTTTTCTGTGTGAGACAGATTGGATCAGCTAAGGGAATCAAGTGTGCAGAATTCGACGTGGTTCTAGAGGCGTAAGGAACCCGACTGTACCTTGATCAGTGTGATATTGGTTAGGGATCAACTACATTCCAGTCCGAATTTAACTTGGAGTAGGCTAGTGTTTGTAGAGGCTTAATACAGTGTGGTGTTCAAATCTGGACTAGGTCCCGGGATTTTTCTGCATTTGCGGTTTCCTCGTTACCAAAACTTCTGTTGTCTGTGTTATTTCTTTTCCGCATTATATTTGTTTATATAATTGAAATATCACAGGTTGTGTGTAAGTTCAATCAATTGTAAATCCAACCTTTGGTTGTTGATTAAATTGATTGACACTTGGATATTGGTTTTTGATACCGTCCAAGTTATTTCTTATATTCAATCGGGCTCGCAAATTCCTATTTGTTTGATTACGAATTGAATTAAGAAATAGAGATATAACTCTTTGATATACTTTTCTTAAGATTGGGTCTGACTGTCTAGTTGATTCTATTGAAAGTATATTGGAGTTAGTCCATATAGATTGCTAAGCGAAATATTGGGTGTGGTTGTTAGACCCCCACTTTTTCAAAATCTCAATAGTCGCTTCATTAGAACTATTAGAGTCAACTTCGTTAGGTCTAACTAGGAAGTCTAGAAATGTTGAGACATACAAGTATTACTCTGAAGACCTGATGATTCTGAAGATGTATCGACATTAGGAAGACATAATCCTTTTACTTCAGTTTAGTGTTACAAGACTTGACTTGTTTCCATTTCTATATCGTTGCTTTCAAGTCGATTAGATTGAAATCATAACATGCGAACTTATATACATGATACTCTAGTATTAGAAACTTGATCATCTTATTATTATCAAAGTGTCAAGGAAGATTATACCAACAGTTATGAATGCTTTGTATTGGTATATTGATTTACGAAGTATAATGCTTATCTTCTGAACTTCGTAATTGTGACATCGACATAATTTTTGTAAAATTGTTACTAGATTGTGTAGTGAACTAAGGTTTGATTTGATGCCTAGAAAATTATGTTCAACTACATGAATTTAAGGAAGTAGACTTACAAACTTGTGTCGAAGTTGAAAGGAATCAATAGGATTGATGGTCTGGTTTTCATTGAAAATCTAAGGTTGGACCGATCCTTACCTATAGGGAATCAAGGTAGAAATTATCCTTACTTATGTTGAGAGTCAAGGTAGAACCTCCCTACCTATATTGGGAGTCAAGGTAGAACCGATCTGTACCTACAAAACTAATTTTTATAGTCATGTACACTTTATGATTTGTGTGATTTTGTAAATTGGGTTTGCCAAATAGGAAAGTTCAATATGTCGACATAATGAGTAATTTCAGGATGTGTTGAAATCTTATTTATTAATTGTTCAAAGATATTCCTTCATACTCAAGGTGAGATCCCAAACCGAAATGTTTGAGAATCTTTTTGAGATTTTCGAATGTATATGTTTTGTTTTGCTAGATAGCAAAACATATCTTTGGAAAGTTATATTAATAAATGATAGCTAATATTAAGTTTCCCATGAAGGATTTCGGTTATACAGTCGAATATTGGTTGGAATTAGATGAAACCGAATTTAGGGGCTTTATTGCATATCTTGAGAATATTTTCGGTTATGGAAATTCTTTGGTGTTCAAAATTCAAACTGCCTTGGTCTATAAATAGTATAGTTTGTTCTTTTTACAAACTTATCCTGAGGCAGGCACTTCATCTTTGTAGTCACTGTTGTAGCCGACTAATAGTATCATTCGTAATACTATCTTGGAGAGGAGAGTAACCTAATTAGGAGAAACCTCTTACGTACGCTTGTTTAAAAACTTCTTTGGGATCAAGAAGTGTCTACTAGTACCGTTGGTGACAAACTAGAATTGCATTGGTATTTCACTTTTCGATTATTGATTAGATTGACTAATGGTTTTTAGCTATTGATTGCACCTAGTTTGATTATTCTTGAGAGCTTTCTCTTCTGATATAAGGTCAGTTAAACTAGATCAAGAGATTAGCGGTAGTTCAGATCTGTCCTTAGATCTGACGTTGACTTGTGATCATCCATTGTTAACACGCTTCGTTTTGTGCGTGATCAATCATAAGATGAAATCAAGTTTGGTTGTGCAGGTACATAAGAAGATTTGAAGATAATAAGATTTCTTATTGGTTTCATATCTTTGTGATTGGCTTCGTGCACAAACTTGATCGCCTAGGATCCGACAAGATATGGTTTATCTTTGATAAAATTTTATTGCTAGTCGTATTAGATCGGAAAACTATCATTTGGTAATATTCTTTAGTACCCGAATAAGATAGTCTGGATACCTAGATCTGATTAACTTGTTAGTCTTTATCTTCGAAGATCTTATCTGACAAAGGAGTTTATTAGTTTAAATGGAAGAGCCTTTGTAAACTCTACTAGAATATCTCTGATTTAATTCTTGATATAAGAAGACTGGTGACCAAACAGATTAGTTCTTTACTATTTGGAAGATGATCAAAAGGACTTGAGTGCTTGAAGTCTTCACAACGGCTGAAGCAACTTAAGATGATTGACTCTATCTTAGGATTCACGTGCATTGGCCAGATTGCTTGTAGGCGCAGGGATACTGAGGAAACCAGGTAACTAGGGGTAGTTTACTTGGTCTCAACTATACGAATTTGGTAGTGTTCTTTGTATAGCATCTTAATTCTAAGATTATTCAAAACTATACTAGGTCCCGAGTTTTCTTCGCATTTGCGGTTTCCTCGTTAAAAAAATCTCGTTGTGTTCTTTTACTTTACTCTCCGCATTATAATTATTTAAGTTATAATTAAAATAATTGCACTTGTACGTTAATCCAACACTTGGGTTGATCCCTATAGTTTAAGTTTCAGTTTCGGACTTGTACTATATACCAAGTGTGTACCTTGTGGGTTGCAATCTTATTGACAATATTTGTCTGTATTACATCACACAAGGTATCATACTTAGAGGTTGATATCGAATTGTGGTGTACTTAGTACCCTCGTCATTTCAAAAGTAAGTGTCTTTGTTACTTTGGTAATGCGAGTCGGCCGAAACATAAGGAATGGTGAAAGCCTAATGGACCTTGAAAAAAGTTATCGAGCGGAATGGCTACAAATGACCAAATATAATCGAGTCTTGTTATTTTAAGTAAAGTTTTAATTAGTTTCTTAATTCTCAACTGGTTAAATGCAAGTTTTAAATTCATAATTTCTTAATACTTATTGTTTTGGGTCAAATTTTCGTACTCATTAACAACTACGCCTTTTTACAAGATATAAACTTCGAATTAATTAATAGCAGTGCGTCATTTTACAAGATATATAATTGTACAAAAAAAAAAAAATAAAGACTCCAGTGAAAATCTCCGATAATTTGCCTCCTGATTTTCATTTGAATAAACTTATGCTCGATGCTCTTTTGAGGAGAGTTTCCTTTATTCTTCTAACTAGTATGATTAACTTTCAAATTTATTTTTTCTTCGTCTTTAATTTCCTTGCCTTGAACTGTTTTTTTCTTTTTAGCTGCAGGTTTGATTTGGTTAATATCTAAGACTTGAAGATTTTTTTGTTTTTTTTACCTATTTCTTTATATCTATCATATATCTTGTCAACAACAGGTCCAACTACTACTCCATAAAAATCAAGATGGGTTTGAAATTCTGTAATTTGAAATATTTTTGAGATAGAGAAAGAGAGAGAAAATATTAGGTATAAAAATCAAGTTTGAAAATAACATTTTTATAGGTGACAGAGAAATAGTCATTGGTGATGGATTTTCCAGCGAGCATTATTTATAAAATCGAGTCTCTATTGCTGGCGCTACAATGCATATCACTCCTCGATGAACCTGTTTCCATAATGGCATGGCTGGTTTGCCAGGCCACCTGGTACATCAAATAGGTAAAAAAAGACGTCAGTCTAAAATCAACTGAAATATTGCATCACGATCACGAAGTTTGTGATGTAGCTTCTTTTAGATAAAAAGCTTATGCGCTTTCACTTTAGAGGAAGTACGTCAACGTCCACAGAGAAATATCACACTATTGCTAAGAACAAAAAACAAATTAGATGTTACAATTATTAGTAGAATAAGCTTAATCTTGTATAGACGACAAGCTCTACTTGATACAAGTGTATCTTTCATTTTTTAGGAACTTAGTAATCCTCAAATTAGATTTGAGGGTGGAATTGTACTTTAGGATGGAATACTGATTTAAGGCAGTAACCTAGTGTTTGAGGGTGAAAACAGTTTCTGCTGATTTCGAGTGTGTGGGTGAGAAACGAGTCTAAACCCTAAAAAATGTACTGCAAGGGAGTACTTTGATTCGAGAGATCAATCTGTACAAATCCGGCATAAACCAAGAAATGACCGTTCCATACTTGCTTCGGTCACAAAGTGAAGGAGAAGGTTTGGTCTATGGAGGGAAGCGGAGAGAGTGTTGAGACCAGAATAGTTGATTCAGGAAGAGTAGTTGTTTGACGACTTGTATCAGAAAGTGGAAAGCTAACAGATGGGAAAGCTAACAAGTGATTTCTGAGTGTTGTATTATCCTGACCAAAACTTGTCTTTGTTGGAAATAGGTGAGACCTATTTATACAAGTCGCAACGAAACGTACCCTGGTCTCGTAAGAAGTGGAAATAGTTGAGTAAATGGAAGAAAATGGTAATGGGTAACGTCTGGAATTGATGTTTCCGTAATGAAGGAAACGTTTCACCATTACTTCTTGTATTTACTAACTGCATCACCCTTATGACACTTTCCTGTAAAGGGCGTAGTGTGTGCCACACGCTGTAAACCGCCAGACCAATACCCTGATGAGCATCCCCCAGTTTATGACATGTTTTCATGTCTCGAGTGTTTTCGTGGAAAACGTGTAGCATGTTGCTACGTGTGGCGTGGCCAAAGGATTTGACATTTATAGCCAATTTGGTGTCGTCACCAAAGAATAGGCATCGTAGCCAGGTTAGTGTCGTGACCAGAGAGTTAGCGTCACATCCAAGTTGGTGTCGTGACCAAGAGTTAGCATCGCAGCCAAGACATTGCCACGAGTTGTTTGGAAGAAGGTTTGTACGGATGAGATCTGCATCTCAGGAGGAAGGGTAGCCGTATATTGTTGCAACCCTTCGTTTGGCAACCAGCAGCATGGTTGCAGCGCTTGCATGCTCTTGGCACGGCCAAATAAGGGTTTTGGCATCGTGGCCAAGAAGTGGCGTCGTGGCCAAGAGATTGCCATAAATCGTTTAGTGGAAAGTATGTATGACTGAGATTCGTATCTCAAGAGGAACGGTGGCCTTTGATTGTTACAAACCTTCGTTTGCAGCCAGTGGCATGGTTTAGGCGCCGAGCTAGGATTTGGGTGTTGTTTAGGCGCGACCAAAACTAGGGTTTTGGCATAGTTTAGGTGCGGCCAAAATTAGTGCTTGGCATTGAGACAAAAGTGGCCATGCGTTTGATGGCAAGCTTGTACGGCTGAGATTTGCATCTCAGGAGGAAGGGCGGTCGTTGATTGTTGCAACCCTTCGTTTGGTAGCCAGTGGCATGTGATAGGGCCGGCCTAGCTTTATCATGTTTTAGATGCGGCCGAAATTAGGGTTTTGGGATAAACCGTGATGTTTGGCCTTGGGCCGGAATTTTCCATGCGTTAGGTGGCGAACTTGTACGGCTGAGATCTGCATCTCAGATGGAAGGGTAGTCGTTGATTGTTGCAACCCTTCGTTTGGCAGCCAGCGTCATAGTGGTAGGGCAGCATGACTTTGGCATGTTTTAGGCGCGACCAAAATTAGGGTTTTGGCATAAACCGTGATGTTTGTCCTTGGAAAGGAAGTTGTCATGCGTTTAGTGGCGAACTTGTACGGCTGATATCTGCATCTCAAATGGAAGGGTAGCCGTTGGTTGTTTCCACCGTTCGTTTGGCAGCCAGCGGCATGGTGGTAGAGCCGCATGGCTTTGGCATGTTTTAGGCACGGCCAAAATTAGGGTTTTGGCATAAACCGTGATGTTTGGCCTTGGGTCGGAAGTTTACATGTGTTAGGTGGCAAACTTGTACAGCTGAAACCTGCATCTCAGATGGAAGGGTAGCCGTTGATTGTTGTAACCCTTCGTTTGGCAGCCAGCGGCATGGTGGTATGGCCGCATGGCTTTGGCATGTTTTAGGCGCGACCAAAATTAGGTTTTGGCATAAACCGTGATGTTTGGACTTGGGCTGGAAGTTTCCATGCGTTAGGTGGCGAACTTGTACGGCTGAGATATGCATCTCAGATGGAAGGGTAGCCGTTGATAGTTGCAACCCTTCATTTGGCAGCCAGCGGCATGGTGGTAGGGCCGCATGGCTTTGGCATGTTTTAAACGCGGCCAAAATTAGGGTTTTGGAAAAACTGTGATGTTTGGCCTTGGGCCGGAAGTTGCCATGCGTTAAGTGGCGAACTTATACGGCTGAGATCTGCATCTCAGATGGAAGGGTAGCCGTTGATTGTTGCAACCCTTCGTTTGGCAGCCAGCTGATCGAATTTCATATAGTGGGAAGAAGGTTGTCATTCTCTCGGACTTGTGAAGATTGATTTAAGATTTAAGATTATGGAAAGAACTGAGACTATGGATTCCACCATTGACGAATTTTTAAGTGATTCAGTTAACATCAATATTTATGCAATTCATACGTTCAATTTGACTCTAAGATATTGCCAATATTAGATTTCCAAAATATTAATTGTTAATTGCAAGTATGGAACATCAACAGCTCTAAGCTAAGCATGCACCATCAAGAGAGAACACAACTAATTAATCAAAATATTATAATCAATTATAGTTCAGTGCAAATAATCATAAAGAAATTGCAATAATAAATTAATAAGAAAATACCAGTTTATTATTGGAACAACGCTTCCTCCATAATCTCAGCATGTGATTATAGTTCCTCATTATTATAAAGAAAACTAAATAGAAGAAATAAAAGAAAATTGTGAAACTAGCTACCGGCTCACCGGCTCTCCCATCACTCCCCTGGTTTCCTGTTCTCGACATCAATATATAGATTTCAACAAAATCTAACCTTCATCTTTTAATTCTCTTCCACATGTCATGTCCAATGAGAGTGTGCCACTTGTCTAAGAATACACAATATCACCTAATAAAGACCCGCCACATGTCCGACCACTTGCTTTTCTTTTCATGGGAAAGAAAATATTATATGAGCACATACTGATCTTATGTACGAGGTAAGTACTCATTTTATCATTATCTCAATACCAAAACAGATGGCATGTATTAATGTGGTGAAGTATATATTATGCTCAAAATCAATCTTCTTTAGTTGCAAAAGATATTTAGTTTCCTTTCTTCCTCCACCATGTCGACATACGGCGTACATTAATTATTGAGTAGGATTTTTCATTTTATGTGATACCTCCTAAATCCTTCGAGAACTAATCACCAAGTCCTTCATCCTAAAATCCACGAGACCAAAATGCCCGAGCATGTTAATTTCTTAAACCAACTTCATCCCATCATCTCCTTCACTAACTTAAATTGGGCCAATCCCATTTAGATCCAAAAGTATCCATGACCCCTGCACTCCGTAGTCCATATTTTCTTCTTGGAATCCTAGGTTTAGCCGATTTTCTTGGAAGAGCCCATTTTATTCATTTACCTACAAAAACACAATAAATACCAAAATAAGCACCAACAATATATATTTTGGGTAGTAAATATGTAAGAACTAATCGCTCATCACACCCCCAAACTTATATTTTGCTAGTCCTCGAGAAAATTTATTCTAGAAAATAAAAATTCACTAGGTTGCCCTAGTGACCGAGTTATAGTCTTGGGAGGGTTTACCAGAGGTGTACCCACAAAACCTTTAGTCCAGACCCTAGCTATTTACGCAGAACCTTGAAAGGCACTAAAGAATCTCCTTGGTTAGCATACTCTCATTGACTACAGGAGGAAGTACCCTGATGCGAAATTCCAATTGTTGTACACGAGTTTGCACTCAGCGTACTAAAATTCATATATAAGTGACAGAGCTCTACTCAGATAGTTTCTGGACATCATAATCGGAGTCTACCAATCACATGGAAAGATTAAGAAGATGGATAAAGAGAAAAAAATAGATGGTTTAAAGTGAACGGTGTTTCCCATATCTGTCTGAAGGCCTATGCCAAGATGAACCTATCCTAATGGACTGAGATACCGGTCTGACAAATATCAACACAACTGGCATATACAATGGGACCAGTGGTCGATAAACCTAACTCTAGGTCAACACAACTGGCATATACAAGGACACCAGTGGTCGACTTTATTGAATTTATTTCGGTTGGTCTGATGGTCTGGTCTGTTTGTTTTTTTTTTTTTTTGGTATCTCAATCACTCTATTTTACTCTAGCAATGGTAACAAGTTAAATCGTGTATCCCACCAAATCACTAAAAAAATAAAAACAGAAAGGATTAGGATTCAACGAGATATGGCGAAACTACCATGTTTTTTTAATTCTAACACCTGAGCTCTGTGCTTTTATGAATAGACTCTTTAGATGTTTCCATCTAATCAGATTGGTTCCTCAACTCCTACAACCAAGATGTTCCCATCCACTTAGATTGGTTAGTGTCAACCTTAATAAGCATAAATTTCTAGGCTCTGGAGTTTATTCATTGCAACTAAAAGTTTCTCCCATACCCCCAAACTTAAATCTAACATTGTCCTCAATGTTCTAAAGATAAAATTAAAAGCATGAACAAGGAGAAACTGTTACCACTTGAAGCAAAATAGTTAAGGAAAGATATTACTGTGTTGCAAGAGCATGGGTTACCTCCCAAGAAGTGCTAAGTTTAAAGTCTTCAGCCAGACTAAGAAAGTATTAGTCACCTTATAGAATCATAAAGTAATAGCCGGAATAACTGCGGATCATCAAAACCAAATAGAGCTATCACAAGTAAAAGGAATCTGCACCATGCCAAGAAAGTTAACAAATAAAGCACACCCTTGTCTAGTTTCCTGTTTAAGACAACTACATCTAGCTGTGGTTCAGGTTCAGTTTCTATAACTGGGTCTAGATAACATATTTTCCTGGGTTGCATTTCCTCAAAAGTTAGATCTGAATGTTCAGGTTCTAGAGTCTGGAAAAACTCAAATAAAAACTTAGAAGCACATAATAATAACCTAAATAATTAGGGATCCTTAAAGTCAATCAAATTTGACTTACACAACTGACCACAAAGAGAGTGGTGGTCTTCCTTAAACAAATATGTCAACCCTAATCTCCTAAAGTAATTAGGTTTAGTCTCGAAACTTAATATCTGACACATTTGAATTTCATAAATTCTCACAATTGAAAAAAAATTTGGTGGGAAGACAAAGTCAATCGAGGTATCGTATCCTGGGTTAACCACATCAACCAGAGGATGGGTTTCTAACAACTGAACTTCTATCTAGACATCATTAGGTTCAGGAAAACGTGTATGGAGATAATATTGTAAAATGGTTGAGGCATATATGTTAAGTTCAAAGTGAGGGACCTTTGTAAGAGTTAAAGCACATGGAGAATAAAAATCACCCCCAAACTTAGAGTTTTCAGTGTCTCTATAAAGACTAGTCACAACTTCCCTAGTTTCAAGGTCATCAGATTCCTAAAGATGGTCAATTGATTCTTCTAAGTCAGGTACATCCTCACTCATCTCTATGATTTCATTTTGTTTTTCTAAGACTAATGTTTCTAAATCGCTAGACTCGAAAACAATATTCTCAGGATAAACCCGCTCCTCTAAACTATCATCGCCTTCGTAATCAAAAGGAAATGCTACATCATCTAAGGAAGTCTTATCTTTAGTAAAATCCTCGTCCTTTTTAATAGGTGAATAATTATTAAAATTATTTGGATTTGAACTAGAAATAATATTATCATTATAAAGCTCAGTTGGAGTAACAAATTCCTGATCACTATGCCTAAATATTTCAGATTCTTCATTAGTACTATCCTCATCATAATCATAATAACATGAAAATGGTTGAACCTCATCTAAAGTATTGCTTCCAATTCTATCTTTGTAATCTTGATTATGTAAATAAATTTTTTTCTCACTTTCAAGGTTGATTTTTGAAGCAATGCATTGGCAATTCAGTGTAATTCGATCAATTCTTTCTTCCGTCTCTAACTCAAGTATACGTGTTGACTCAGCAAACTCACGTGTTGACTCAGTTAACTTACATGTTGACTCAGCTAACTTCCTGAGGTTATCTTCTAAAGAAGGTTCACTCATTGTTACAGTTCTTTCGTCTATAACTAAGTCATCTGTGTCTGCTGACTTATGTGTCGACTCATGTAACTTACGCGTTGACTCAAGTATCTTACGTGCTTCATCTAGATGAGAGGAATTATAAGAAGCTTTCTCGTATTACCGGTGGTCATGTGGATAGTAATTGGGCTCACCATGGTATGACCCATAACCTTCAAAAGTTTGGTGTTCCCAACCACTGTTCACACTATGGTCATAAAAAGAATAATGTTCATGTTGCTCAGTCGAATAATCATTGTATTGGCTATACTAGTTCGACATCCTAACTGCAAGGGAATTCTAAACAAACACAAAGAAGGCTGACTCGACCACAACAAGCCTATTTTATCTAGCAAACAAAAAGCATGATGGCTCCCTTAGATTGTTTCTTGACCAGCTTTTATTCTTTCGAAAAGGAATTCGTTACAATCTGAGCAAAACTCTCTGGAATCAATCCTAGTTAAAGTAAGTTGAATAGAGACGAGGGAAGCTCAGTGGAGCTTTGATACCCAAGGCCTCACCGGCATTACAAGGCGGCGTATTCAACTCACAGAAACCATCATGAACTTCAAAGTATGCTCAAAAGAGTAACCAATATTTTCCGAGCGACTTTCCTAATAAGCTCGTTACCCTATCGGTCTCGTTCTAGTCCAAATTTTAAGGCTTAGGTTCGCGTAGGTTACGTGTTCCTAAGGCGGGCAAGAAGGAAACGATGATGAAATCCGAGTCCTTATCTTGATTTGGCCAGGCCTTGCCCTTTACTAGAAAATTAAATCCGATTTCAGGTCCTCAACATATATGCATACGAAATCATCCAGTAAACCCGCTGACAAGGGATTCGCGGGTGTTTAGAATTCTTACCTCCCGTTCCAGACGGGGGATGAACCGTTGAAGTCGACTCGGGCCACGATTCCTTTGTCATGTACGAACCCGAGGGGCCGAGGAGATATCGTAATTGCCGTCCTTCTTTACAAACAGTTTATTTAAAACTACCCTTCTGTGGGGCTTTAAAAATAAAGTCCAATGTTCAATGTCCAAAAGAAAAGAAGAAAAAAAATGTCCAAATATAAAATATTACAAAAATAAAAACCTTAATTACAGTTTCTACAAAAATAAAAATAGAATTATTTACAAAATCTTCTTCTTCACTCCTTTTGGATTTCCCTTTTCTTTCCTTTTTGGGCTTTTCCTTTCTTTTCAGCACTTTCTCTTTTTCCTTTAGCTTAGCTCCAAATCTGAAAGCAAACAAAAATACCAAAACGCGTAAAAAAGAACAAATAAAATAAAACCTAAAAACAAATCTATAAAAAAATCCGCTTCGGCGGCGCCAAAAATTGATCGAATTTCATATAGTGGGAAGAAGGTTGTCATTCTCTCGGACTTGTGAAGATTGATTTAAGATTTAAGATTATGGAAAGAACTGAGACTATGGATTCCACCATTGACCAATTTTTAAGTGATTCAGTTAACAACAATATTTATGCAATTCATACGTTCAATTTGATTCTAAGATATTGCCAATATTAGATTTTCAAAATATTAATTGTTAATCGCAAGTATGGAACATCAAGAGCTCTAAGCTAAGCATGCACCATCAAGAGAGAATACAACTAATTAATCAAAATATTATAATCAATTATAGTTCAGTGCAAATAATCATAAAGAAATTGCAATAATAAATTAATAAGAAAATACCACTTTATTATTGGAACAACGCTTCCTCCATAATCCCAGCATGTGATTATAGTTCCTCATTATTGTAAAGAAAACTAAATAGAAGAAATAAAAGAAAATTGTGAAACTATCTACCGGCTCACCGGCTCTCCCATCACTCACCTAGTTTCCTGTTCTCGACATCAATATATAGATTTCAACAAAATCTAACCTTCATCTTTTAATTCTCTTCCACATGTCATGTCCAATGGGAGTGTGCCACTTGTCTAAGAATACACAATATCACCTAATAAAGACCCGCCACATGTCCGACCACTTGTTTTTCTTTTCATGGGAAAGAAAATATTATATGAGCACATACTGATCTTATGTACGAGGTAAGTATTCATTTTGTCATTATCTCAATTCCAAAATAGATGTCATGTATTAATGTGGTGAAGTATATATTATGTTCAAAATCAATCTTCTTTAGTTGCAAAAGATATTTAGTTTCCTTTCTTCCTCCACCATGTCAACATACCGTGTACATTAATTATTGAGTAGGATTTTTCATTTTACGTGATACCTCCTAAATCCTTCGAGAACTAATCACCGAGTCCTTCATCCTAAAATCCACGAAACCAAAATGCCCGAGCATGTTAATTTCTTAAACCAACTTCAGCCCATCATCTCTTTCACTAACTTAAATTGGGCCTATCCCATTTAGATCCAAAAGTATCCACGACCCTTGTACTCCCTAGTCCATATTTTCTTCTTGGAATCCTAGGTTTAGCCGATTTTCTTGGAAGAGCCCATTTTATTCATTTACCTACAAAAACACAATAAATACCAAAATAAGCACCAACAATATATATTTTGGGTAGTAAATATGTAAGAATTAATCGCTCATCATCAGCGGCATGGTGGTGGGGATGCATGGCTTTGGCATGTTTTAGGCGCGTCCAAATTTAGGGTTTTGGCAAAATCGTGATGTTTGGCCTTGGGCCAGAAATTGCCATGCGTTATGTGGCGAACTTGGATGGTTGAGATCCGCATATCAGATGGAAGGGTGGTCGTTGATTGTTGCAACCCTTCGTTTGGCAGCCAGCGACATGTGGTAGGGCCGCATGGCTTTGGCATGCTTTAGGCGCGGCCAAAATTAGGGTTTTGGCAAAACCGTGATGTTTGGACTTGGGCCGGAAGTTGCCATGCGTTATGTGGCGAACTTAGACGGCTGAGATATGTATCTCAGATGGAAAGGTAGTCATTGATTGTTGCAACCCTTCATTTGGCAACCAGGGGCATGTGGTAGGGCCAGCATGGCTTTGGCGAGGAGATGTGGCTGGCATGGTATGTCGTTGGCACTGTGGTGCGGCTGGCATGGTTGGCATGCCTTGGCGCGGAGATGTGTCTGGCATGGTATTCCATTGGAACTGTGGTGCGGCTGGCATGGTTGGCATGCCTTGGCGCAGAGATGTGGCTGGCATGGTATGCCATTGGCACTATGGTGCGGCTGGCATGGTTGGCATGCCTTGGCGCGGGGATGTGTCTAGCATGGTTGGCATGCCTTGGCGCGGAGATGTGGATGGCATGGTATGCCATTGGCACTGTGGTGCGTCTGGCATGGTATGCCATTAGCACTGTGGTGCGGCTGGCATGGTTGGCATGCCTTGGCGCGGAGATGTGGCTGGAATGGTATGCCATTAGCACTGTGGTGCGGATGGCATGGTTGGAATGCCTTGGCGCGGAAATGTGGCTGGCATGGTATTCCATTGGCACTTTGGTGCAGATGGCATGGTTGGCATGCCTTGGCGCGGAGATGTGGCTGGCATGGTATGCCATTAGCACCGTGGTGCGGATGGCATGGTTGGCATGCCTTGGCGTGGAGATGTGGCTGGCATGGTATGCCATTGGCACCGTGGTGCGGCTGGCATGGTTGGCATACCTTGGCGCGGAAATGTGGCTGGCATGGTATGCCATTGGCACCATGGTGCGGCTGGCATGGTGGGCATGCCTTGGCGCGGAGATGTGGCTGGCATGGTATGCCATTGGCACTGTGGTGCGGCTGGCATGGTCGGCATGCCTTTGGCGCGGAGATGTGGCTGGCATGGCATGCCATTGGCACGGTGGTGAGGCTGGCATGGTTGGCATGCCTTTGGCGCGGAGATGTGGCTGGCATGGCATGCCATTGGGACGTTTGGCTAGCATGCGTGGCTGGCATGTGTAGAGATGATGCCAGTCAGTACCGAGGGCTCTGCCGTGGAGCATGGCATATACATAAAAAAAGGTACCTCGGTAATTTTACGCAGTCATGTTGAATGATTCAATAAATGTGTTACTGGTCGTAGTGACGTCATGTCATATGTAAGGTTTTACGATTTTAACCCTAAGCTAAAAACCACCATCAACACCTAGATAAGGAAATATTCTGTGATATAAAATTATTCTTAAATAAGGAAATATTCCTAGACAAGGAAACATTCCTAGAACAAGGCAATATTCCTAGAAAGGGAAATATACCTAGAAGAGGAATTATTCCTAGATAAGGAAATAGATTTCTAAAAGGTTTGAGAAATCAAACCAAAAGCTATAAATAGACATGTTTATCTCATATATAAGGATATCTAGAGAGTGTGGTTTGACACCTAGAAAGGGAGGTTTAACACATAGACCTAGAGAAATCTTGTAGACAAATACTTGTGTTATTGTCAAAAGAAAGATTAGAAAAAGGTTTAGGTTTGATCCATTTTTAAGAGAGATTGTGAGCGTATCAAAGATAGAAATGTAACAGTTTTATTGTTCATAATCTAGAGAAGATATTTTCTTCAAATATGTTTTCTAGTGTGTTCATTTTTCTACTTTTCATCTATTATTATTCTGAATTCCGTCTCTATAATAATAGTCACCAAGGTACAGAGATCCTACGTATGAAGTTGGTATCAGAGAAAGGTTAGTTTTTTTTAGGGAAGATTCATGTGGTTTATGGTTTTCACTAGTTCTCTCTACATAAAGCTTGGTGAGGTTCTCGAGAAGCAAGAAGACGTTATGAGAACAAGGGGACCAAGGATGACTAAGTCATATGATGATCCTAAGCATAGAGAACCACAAACTATGGGAGAAAAGGTGGATATGCTAAAAACATACATGAAGTCGATTCAAACTACCCTTAAAGAATTGACTGAATGTATTTTTTCTTATACACCCAAGTCGAAAACGAAGAAAAAGGCTACATCTTCACCTACTATTTCGGAAGATGAGGAGGAGGAAGAAGATGAAGATGATGAGGAAGAAGAGGACTAAGAAGAAAAAGAAGGTGATTTTCTTAAACGTTCTACTTCAACTAAAATTCATGCTAAGAATCTTAAAATTAATTTTCATGTTGATATTCCACTTTGTGATGAAAGTGTAGATGCAGAAAAATTGGATGATTGAATTGAACGTTTAGAGACGTATTTTTCTTTCTTTGAATATGGTTCAAAGGAAAGATTTCTTTCGCGGCATTGAAGCTACAAAAACATTCTCTAACTTGGTGGAAAGCTTATCAAAGACAAACCTAGGTAAGAGAGCAACGTCATGGAAAATATTCAAGGAAGTTGTAAGGAAACAGTATTATCTGGTTGGCTACCTTGAGGAGAGATGGTTCAAGTGGTACAACTTGAAGCATACCTACAACCAAATCATGCAAGGATATACTTCGGAATTTTAGAATCGAGCTATGGTTTTGGATTTAGACTTAGGAGATTATGAAGCTTATTTCCTGGTTCCATGAGTATATATGGAACAAGTTGAAGATGTTTTCGGTGGATACTATCTCCGAAGCAATCATAAAAGCTAATTCCATCGAAGGCAGTCTTAAGAAATCTGATGCTGAAGGAAACACCAAGGGGGAGTCTGGAGGTTTCGTCTCTAACGGAGATGAAAGGACCAAAGAGGATAGACAAAGAAGGTTCGATCTGCACTCAATGCAAACAAACAGGACATGTTATCGACAAGTGTTGGATGGATTATACTAATCTAAAACCAAAAGGGTTGCAGAAGAGATAAGCCATTATGGCAACACTAGTCGCACAAGCTCCAAAAGAAGTCCAAGGACTAATTGAACCTAGTCAAAAGCTCTCTCTGATGGCAGGAGGCGTAGAAGAACTTATAAAAGACGATCCTTAGGAACGACTCTTCACAGTTAAGATGCAGGTTAAGACAACACTCGTAAATGTTGTTATTTACCCGAGAAGTCAGAAGAATTTACTTTCACATTCTTTGATACATAAATTGGGTTTGAAGACTTTCAAACATCCGAAACCCTATCCTTTAGGGTGGCTTCAAAAGGAAGGTGGGCTACAGGTTGCAGAGCAGTGTACATTCAAGTTTGCTTCTAATGAGTCATACATTGATGAGGTTACATGCGATGTGGTTCCATTAGATGTTTGTCAGGTTGTACTTGGTAGTCCTTACTTGTGGGATCGAGATGCAATATTACATAGGAGGGACCAGAAGTATACTTTTACCAAAGATGGGAAAGATTTTGTAATACGAGCTATAGACTGTCCTCTTGAGGGAAACTTAAGACCAACCTCACTGGCACAGTGAAGTGCATGATCGCCGTATATATCCATATCCCGGTTACAACAAACACATTAACTATTGGCATCAAACAAAGGAATACCAAGTCTATATCCAAGTACTGCACAAAACTGATGCTGCCCAATCTTTTGTCCAAGACCATCATCATCTATCGGCCCAATCTCACTATTAATATCCAAAGGAAAAAAAAAGGTAAAAAGAAAGTGTGTAGTAGTTTATTCTCACCGAATAGAAAAACAAATCCTTTAAAAAAAGAAACCAATGAAAAAATTACACAAAATTGGTTAAAAAGACCAAAATCAACAATTTCTGGGTGAAAATGACATTTAGATTTTGATACTGTTTAAATGGACAAAAATGTAAAAATAGCCAGGATGTAAACAGTTTTATCCTACCCATTTTCAAATACTTTTTTCTATTTTTAATTTACATCAGGATGCATCCAGTTTCATCCTTATTATTTTTTAAGTTTAAGTCTGGATGATACCAGTTTCATCCTTGTTATTTTTTGGTGTCCATTTCACCCATATTAATTTTTACTCGTCTATTTGAATCATGTTTTAAAAATATTTGTACAAATAACCCATTTTCCGAAAAAAATTAAACAAAACACAAATCGTCATCATTGCTTCAAACAAAAAGTAAAAATAAAAAAAACAAATCATCATCACCTATCCCCCAATATCCTAAAGCAATTACAATTGCACTTAATCACATTCTATGAAATTCTTATTTTACTTTAGTAATTTTCTAATGGTAGCATTTAGTTTCGTATCCCTAATATTCCTGTGAGCCTTGAACCTCTTCAAAACCCCATCAACGGGGTGTATACATATATTTCACCATCAGACATGTATATATAGAAAAATACGTGGAAAGCATGCAGGCCAGGACATCAAAATACGATGCACTACGGAACACCAAATAAACCCCAAGGAGTTACTTTATCTCATCCCAAAAGAAGTTAAGATCAACGGTGGAGAGGAAGTTAGCTGACACGAACGTGACAGGGACAGAAGACACTTGTCTGACACGAGCAGGCATCTCAACCACCTTCATTAAACACTCTGAGCAGTATACGTGTCGATCAACCCGTGGAACGAGCGAGGATGTCTCTTCGTGATCAAGTGGAAAACGCAGACCTCTGAGTGATGGACACAAGACACTAGAAGATAAGTAATTTATTGGGGCTGTGGTTTTCTTGGGTCAGCTACCTACATGCATGTCGAAAACTATTTATTCCTCTATTACCCTTATAATAGTCAAGGCCTGGTTCTCTCATGCAACCCCCACCCTGACTATGTTGGGTTAAACGTTAGAAACAAAGTTATCGTCTTCCATCTTTTAGATATCTATGGGTGAGAATTGGGAACAGATCAAATTCAGTCCATAATAAAAAATCAAACTAACCCGATCCATTTTTATCTACTGTTTCAAATCCCACCATTACAATCATCGTCTCTCTGCTTCATTAAACTCGATTTTCTTATTCATAACTGTCTAACATGATAGCGGTGAATTGTTTCATGATGATAAATTTACCAAACCAAGAACTGTTTTAGAGCACCCAGGTTCGACAATTAAATTTTTGTTAATTTAGGCTTTCAAATCTTGGTAATAAACAATTAAATCTGTCAAATTATGAACCAGCAATTAACAGAACTTGAAAATGGATAACCCTTGATTGGGTTGGAAAGAAATTTTTCGCATCAGAAAAAAGAGACGGCGGAATGAAATAAAATAGCATAAATATAGTTGAATACTTGTTTTATAGGAGAATAAATGGAGGAGAAGAAGATAAAACTGAAATAGGAAGATGAAAAGTGAAAGAAGAGAGATAAATGAGGAGAGAATTGAGTCAAGTAAGTTAAATAAGGAGAGAATTTCGCGTTTAATTAGTTTTATTTTTTATTAATAAAAATCATAAGATATTACCGGAATATAATCATCATTACGGAAAATAATAAAGTTTATTAACTACTTTACATTTCCGATGCAATTTAGAACGAATATATCGATGTTAACTTATATACGGGTATACAAGTTAACATGACCCTTTTTATTTTGTTTGGATCAACTGGTCCAACCCTCCGGTCAAAATTATGGTCACATTCATGAAGATATTTTCTCATGTTATGTAAAAAGAAGACACCACGAGAAAAAAAACGTGCTAAACATGAGTACATTACAATGGATTTGGGTACTTAGATAAGATTTTGAATGATGGGTGGAGAAAATTTGAAGTCGCGTCTATAAATGGAACCAAATATTTGAAGTGAAACCTCACGCACATTGGTTTTTAAAAACATGGAGAAAAATACTTCCATTTTCTCTCCGTTTGGTTTTCTTTCCGTGGTGGTTTTGATCGCTATGGCTAACTATTAGTAAGTAATTATAATTCTGATTGTCTTATATTTAATTATCTGAAATTTTACTAATTATATTTGTTTTGGGGGTGATCACAGTGGAGGAATTGTAGCCGAAGGCAGACAAGTATGTGATGGCAACATTTTGGGACGAATAATTGTTCGTGGCGAATGTAGGAACTGTGTTGCTCCCTGCAGAGACCGCTTCAACAACGTTGTTAGGATTCAATGTGCCCCTCTTCCGTTCAATCAAATCGAGTGCTTCTGTTGTGGTCCTGTGACGATTCATGAATCACTAGAAACGTCTTAAGTTAGACCAAATGCGATTTATCAAGCCAAGATCTTAAACTTGTAAATTTGTATTTTATAAAATAAGAACGATTGTGGAAATCGTTAATCGAATCCATCTATGTGATTCCTCTGTTATCGTTTATCAAGGATATAATAAAAACTAAGTTTCTTCGGTTTGATGAAAATAAAAATGCAAAAATGGTTAAAAAGACCAAAATCAACGAGTCCTTGGTGAAAATGACATTTAGGTTTTGATACTGTTTAAATGGACAAAAATGTAAAAATAGTCAGGATGTAAACAGTTTCATTCTATCCATTTTCAAATACTTTTTCTTATTTTTAATTTACATCAGGATGCATCAAGTTTCATCCTTACTATTTTTTAAGCTTAAGTCAGGATGAATCCAGTTTCATCCTTGCTATTTTTTGGTGTCCATTTCACCCATACTAATTTTTACTCGTCCATTTGAACCATGTTTTAGAAATATGTGGACGAATGACCCATTTTCCGACTAGTAAAAGTTTGATTCTTATACATTCGAATGATGATCAAGCCAAAACAGCAAATTTGTAACTCATGACCAGCCTTGTAACCTTCGGCTGCTACTTTAAAGAAGCGAACTGCGAGATAACCGTTGCTTAACGCTAATATGGGTGTCAAAAATATCATCTAGTCTCCATATTTAGCTGTGAAATTGAACGCTGGAACGAGAAACTGTTGCAATCATGATGCCTTTTCTTGACTCCAAGTTCAAGCTTTCCACCACAGTAATGTCACTCTCAACCAGAATGGAGCCGCTGCCAGTGTGACATATTTAATACCTCTATCCAATGCTCTAGCCTCCGCGGCCCTGTGCCTTGGCATGGGCCGATGCAACACTGATTTTGCAGTGAAGTCACCACACCGGTACAGTTGATTGACACTATCTTACCATCCAGACCATAGCTATTATATATGCTTAATGTTTTGAACTTATGTCCTCACTGACGAAGACGGCAGGTTCTCTCCAGTGAATTTTTTGGTGGGACGTGGTTTCAAATTGGTTTTGAAAGCCATGAACTAGTGAGGCCTGACTTTCACAACCAACGACTAAATTTATTCACGAGCAATTTGGGAAATGTGTATTCGTGGGTTGATCATTTTTTGTTTCCTGAATGAAAAGCATTACCACTCAAAGGAAATAAACTGTGAAACATTATCTCCCATTGAACTGAATTCTATACTGTCACCTAAAATTTAATATTCTTGCATGGGGATGTACTCTGGACGAATCAGCCCATTGAGTTTTCAAAATTAAGAAAGCTTGGGCCGAATTGCATTCATAGTATTAGAGTTTTGCACAGTGCAATAAGATTTATCTTGTTGGCAACGAGAATACATTTCATTTTATCATTTGACCAAATGAAACAAATTTGTCGAAACAGAATTCCTTAACTTTTACCAAATGATGCGTGTGGAAATATAATATTTTCAGATCCAAACAAAACCTTGTAACAAACAGCTAGCTTTGAGAATTGGCATACGTAACAGCGTAGAAGACTAATTTGTTGCATATTTCAAAAGAAAGAAGAAAAAAAAATAGCACCACGAACACTCTCATAAGTGTTTGGTCCCACTAATGTATAAGGGGTAATTGAGGATGGCAACAGGACCTAAAATACACTTGACATTCCCATGTGCGCCAAAGTATTTCATGTGTCCATTTGCATGTCAACTCACTGTCTTCAAATTTATAACTTCACCTACATGACTTTGATTTGAAAGCTTGAGATAGTATTGCATTGCTATTACCCTGCTTTGCTTCTCAATACTATCGTTTACCTGTCTGAAAGCATTGTAATTCCGACTGTCAGTAACAGTAATTATTCCACCCAAAAGAAAAAGGGCCTCAATCATTTTTGTACGAGCACAGTTTCATCTGAAAAGTGTACTGTTACATTTTTTTTTACACGGACTAAGTGAATCTAAAAGCCCTAGAAAGGAAAGGAATGTGAACAAATAATGTTGTTGTCAATTTTCACGAGTTTGAATTACAGTTCATCGCTGTATCCCAATTTCCTGGTTTCTTCATGCTACTTTACATGTCAAAAAAAAAATCTTTTGTTCAGTCTCGGAGTCCCGGTTATTGACTTTTTTAATATTTGTTAAAGCCACTTTAAAGTCTAATTTAATAGCAAAAAACAAAAAAAAATATAAACAAGGAACTAGAAACAAGTGTCGGTCACAAAGACCATTGTGAGAATATCGTTGTATTTTACTAGTGTTTATAGGTTGTTGGTAGAGGAAATGCGTGAGCGTGACACTATCTTACAAAATTATGATGCTGGTTATTTATAATGGGAAAAATATTGTGCGGTTGTTTTTTAGATGGTCCCAAATCGGTTTGGTCATTTGGGGAAACATCTTTACTATTTGGTTCATAATTATTTAAAAATATTACATGGATAAAAGTATTCTTCTGTATTAATTTCTATTTCTTTTCTTTGTAGCAGTTCATTTTTTAAAATGAACTCCTGTTAATTTCTACTTATTTTTTCAGAAATCACCTATATAAACCAGAGTTCATTCCAGAAATGAACTCCATATAAAAACCTAAAAAAACCAGAGTTCATTCCAGAAAATGAACTCCATATAAAAACCTAAAAAAACAGAGTTCATTCCAGAAATGAACTCCATATACAAAACCTAAAAAGAACAGAGTTCATTCCAGAAATGAACTCCATATAAAAACCTAAAAAAACAGAGTTCATTCCAGAAATGAACTCCATATAAAAACCTAAAAAAACCAGAGTTCATTCCAGAAAATGAACTCCATTTAAAAACTTAAAAAAAAAAACAGAATTCATTCCAGAAAATGAACTCCATATAAAAACCTAAAAAAACACAGTTCATTCCAGTAATTAACTCCATATGAAAACCTAAAAAAAACAGAGTTCATTTCTGAAATGAACTCCATATACAAAACCTAGAAAAATAGAGTTCATTTATGGAATGAATTGCAGCATCATCATCTTCGTCGTCTTCAACAGCACCAGAAATAAATTCTTCGTCATCTTTAACAACAGCAGCAGCAAAGAACTTCATCAAATTCATCGTCGTCATTCATCTTCAACAGCAGCAGCAACAAAAAACGACGAAAAAACACACAAATCTTCATCTTCTTCATCATTTTCATCGATTTCAACAGCAACAGCAACACAGATCGTCATCAAACAGCAGCAGCAACACAGATCATCATCTTCGTTTCAATCTTCATCTTCTTTGACAGCAGCAGAAAAAGTTCAAATCAAATCTTGAAATCGATCTTTGTAAATCTTTGTAATCAAAACAATTTTCGAATTCATCTTTGTAATCTCTGTAAATTAACCGACGACATCATTATAAATTAATCTTCGATTCTCTGTAAAACAATTGCAACAGCAAAAGAAAAAAGAAAAAAATCCTAAAAAATTGTAGTAGCTGGGAGAAAAAGAGAGAGACTGAGAGGAGATAGAAAATAGATATGAGAAATGATTTCTTCTCTCTTACCTCTTGACTATATATATGGTCCTAATCTAAAAGGTTATTTCTGCCACTAGAAGATGACAACTACATCATCCATGACGTCACCCTAGGACCAAACCATAATTTCTATAACCAAACTATAATTTATATTTAAAAAAGAACCGAACAGATAGTTGACTCAGTCAATTGGACCAAACTCATCCTAATATATTATTTCTAGGATCATATGGTATTTCCATATGTGCTATCCGGGTATCCGAAGTGACAAGCAAGCAAAGTAGCACTATCATATGGTAAAGAAGAATCATAATCTTAAGTCCTAAATGGATCTAATTATTTTGGCGCTGTAGTGGAAATAACAAATTACATGGAACCAAAGAGCTAAAGTCCCAAAGCATGAAAAAGCTAGAGGGAAGAAGTATCAAAATTGCTTTGCAGCCACCAACCAAGCAGTAAACTATACATACAACCAAAAAAAGAGAAACACAGCTGCAAAGAGGGAGATATGTGATCAAACTGATCATACTTGTGTTTTAGATGTAGCTTTCCCCTCCTCACCTTTTGATGGGAAAAGAAGGATACTAAAATTATGAGTTGGTTTTCTTTGCATTATTATAAAGCTTGGACTCAGGGCCACAACACAAATCAAAAGATTCTAACCTCCACTAAGCAAAGTATGCGTTTTTTCTTAATTAGTTAAACGATTTCCTAATCTCCATCATCGACTTTATGCACGATTACTGATTACAGGAGTTCATTAATGAAACAAAACAGAAGCACCGGCAAAAGCATTGGACAAACTTGGGTTAAAAATCGCATCTACGAAGTTGGTGATGTAGTTTCTTCTCCATGAAAAGCTTATGCAACTTTCACTTTAGCGCAAAAACGTCAACGTTCTCCCGAGAGAAATATTCACACTATTGCAAAGATTTACAAAGAATAAATTAAAGGTGACAATCATTAGGTAGAATAAATTCTTAAACTCGATTAGACGACAAAACTTGACCTCCATTTTAAGGCTTCTCCATATGATCTTTAAGAGCATCCACAGTGGGCGAGTATAACTAAAAATTTGGGCTGAGTTTGTAACGCAGTGGGACGGAGTAAAGATCATATCCCAGATCAAGACCAAATCCCAGACCATATTTGGTCGAGACCAAATCCCAAATCCTAATATAGTCGGGCGTAAATTTGAATTACGCTTGTTGGTGGGCGTAAATTTAAAGTACGTTTGTTAACGAACGTAAATTTGGTATCCGTTTGTTAGACGGGCGTAATTAAATTTTACGTTTGAGACGGGCGTAACTGAAATGTACGTTTCATGGGGCGTGAAGGAAAAATCCGCCCGAAGCCAGGCGTTGATTTAAACTCCGTCCCACTCAGGCGTACACCAAAACTCCGTCACAGTCAGGCGTACACCAAAACTCCGTCCCACCCAGACGGACATAGATTTTACGCCCATTCATTTTGTATTACGCCTGACCATAATCAGACGGACATTTGTACAACAAAACTTTTTTATTCATTTTGTATTACGCCTGATCATTAGAACCTACAGAGAAATGAGTGAAACCCATTTGATTACTATTAGAGATCTCATTCGTTTCATGTTAATTACCCATAAAGCTTTGCCCAAACCTCATTCAGTATTAAAAACAATTCCAAGTATAGAAAGTTTAAATCTTTTGCTGCACAAATGGCTCTCTCACTCAAGCGTGAAATTTTGTTACGCCACATTTATCATCAGGCGTACAACAAAACTCCGTCCCACTCAGGCGTATGCCAAAAATCCGTCCCACTCAGACGTACACCAAAAGTCCGTCCTACTCAGGCGTGATTTAGAAACCCGTCCCACATCAAACGTAATTTATATTTACGCCTGTCGTCAGGCGTAAATTTAACGTACGCCCGTCTCAAACGTAATTTATATGTCCGCCCAGAAATCAAACGTAACTGGATTATCCGCCCGTTTTCACGCGGTGATTTATTTTACGCTCGATCAAATTTAGTCTTCGTCCCGTAGCGTCACACTGCAGACTAAACTATTTTTTGGTCGTTTTTTTTGGTCTTTAATCTTTGATTATACTCGCACCACTGCAGTTGCTCTAAGGAGCACATGCTTTGGATTCATTATGGTAATAATTAAATAATTTAACGGAAAATGGGTCATTTATGCAAATATTTTTAAATCACGGTTCAAATGGACGAGTAAAAAATAGTTTTGGTGAAATGGTCAAAAAAAAAAAATAGTAAGGATGAAACCAGTTTCATCCTAGCTTAAATTTAAAAAACAGCAAGGATGAAATTGGATACATCCTGTGTAAATTAAAAATAAGAAAAAAATATTTGAAAATAAGCACGATGAAACTGGTTAAATCCTGCCTATTTTTACATTTTTGTCCATTTAAACAGTATCAAAATCTAACTGTCCATTTCACCCAGGGATTGTTGATTTTGGTTTTTTTAACCAATTTTGTGATAATTTAAATTATTAAGCATTTAGCATAATGATTATATAATCTCGCTATTAGTATCCAAAAAGATAAAGTAAAAAGTATGTAGCAGTAAATTCTCACCAACGAATAAAATTACAACAAAAAACTGTACACGGATCATCATCTATCCCCCAAAATATCCTAAACCAACTATAATTACACTCTCATTACATTCTATGTAATTCTTTATTTTAGTAACTTTCTTTTTATTTCAGTAACTTTCTAATGGTAGTAGTAGTATTATTTTCTTTTGTACCCCACATGTTCCTATGAGCCTTAAACCTCTTCAATACCCCGTCAATGGCAACATCAAATGCATCTTGTGTAGACCCTAATCCATCTCTAGAATGGGCATACACAAATTTAGGTATATACTCTATCACTTTTTCTCTCATTTTTCTCACTTCATTTTTACTAAACCTTTCCAGTACACCTCTGACAGACGTTCCATTAATCACATCTTTCCGGTCTATATAAACCGAGTAACTCTCCGGTTCGCTCGGTAAAAACCATTCGTACTGATAATAAGCAGACCGATGCCAGAAGAAAACCGGGATTGAACCGGCAATCATACAATCAAAAATTGATCTCCTTGTAAAACTATCACCTCTTGGTTGTAAACAAAAATCCGATTCCAAAAACGTTTCGAGTATCGCTGAGCTACCGTTTACACACCGCTTCCCACCACAATCAACGAGTTTACACCGATTCCCACTGTCTTTACACTGATCCAACAGTAAGCCTCTAAAATCATTCTTAATCGTACCCCTTTTAGCTCCAGCAAACGAAAACAAAGTTTTTCTTACACGTGTACGTGCAAATTCTTGCCACTGAGTCAACTCCGATTCATTCTTAGGATGAAATCCAGTAGGATAAGGTACACCAATATCAAAATAATCCCATGGATTCCTTTCGATCAATAACCTAGTGATATTATGCATCGCAGGCATGTAAATAAAACTAGACCCCCAATCATTATCCTTTGATCTTCTAAAATCCCAACTAATTCTACCCAACATGATGAAATGATCCCAACCCTTTGATCTCTTAAAATAAACTTGTTTCTGGACCCACTTAAGCAACTTCACGGAATGATAATCACGATGAACGGAAGTGTAGTTATCCGACCATAAATATTTACCAACGGCGAGACCAGCATAGAATGGTAAATAATAAGCTGAAGCAGAAGTAGGATCAAAAGTGCGACATTTATGACGTAAAATACGATTATGGTAAATAATTTCAGAACAAATTGATCAGTAAAATACCATGAAGATTTAAGTTTATCAGGAATTACTTTACCAATGATTCGCCCATCATTTGTTGTATATTTACGACCTAACCCGTTATTGGAAATAGCTTCACAACGAGAATTCCATGGATTTAACTCATCACATTTCTCTGACAATTCTCTGTTGAACATTTTTGGCAGCTCATATACATATACTTTCCCATCACTGCATATATCATTAGTTTGGGTTGGAGTTGGGATTCCGTCTTCTTCTTTGATGGTGGTTGTGGTGGTTTGGGGTGGTGTAATGATGGCGGAGGTGTTTACTAGTGGTGGTGGTGGAAAATGATGAAAAGAGAAAGAAACTGGGAGTGAGTAAATACAGAATATGAGAAATATTTGGAGTGATAAGATACAGAGAAGAATCCATGAACGTGGATGAGTTGAAAGGAAAGTTTGAATTGATGAGCAGTAATAATGAGAAGAAGAATGGTCTGAAAATGATTTTGATTTTAGTAACGGAGGGTCAGTTTTTGGTAGCATTACGAGGTCAAAAGACTCAAAACTGTTTTGGGGTGATTTCCGGTGAGTAAGTTACCGGAAATAATGGTGGGATTTAGTTGAAGATGTAAAGACTGGAGAGAGAAATCTGGAAAGAAAAGAAGGAAAATGTGGATGTGGTTGAGGGAGGATTCGGAGGAAAACAGAGTTGGTTTGGTTTTTAAGTAATCGAGGTTTTTTGGATGGACACGTGTGGGAATAGTGATGACCGGCTGAGATGGGTAATTGACGGAGGAGATGTAAGTCAAATAAAATACACGTGCCGGTTGTTTACGGAAAGATAATCTTTTTGAGGTTAAAATGTGGAAGCCATGATGTTCAAGTTCAACAGTTCATATGAATCATGACGGAGTACTATGTTTTTGCATTTTTTGTTAGTTGTAAGGTTTGGACGTGTAATACGGTGGCTAATACACCGCTACTGTTGTGGGTCCGGGAAATTATCTCATGGACGGTGATTACTTGGTGCAGTCATTGTACGGTGCCGGCCGGTGGTGTTGGGCAGAACAAATAAGGCGGGCAATTAGCAAATAGTTCGATGTTCACAAAAAGTAGGATTTGTTGAGCTTTCTTGTTCAAAAAGCACCCGTGGCCTAATGGATAAGGCGTCTGACTTCTAATCAGGCGATTGTGGGTTCGAGTCCCACCGGGTGTGCTTACAATTTTATTTTGTGTTTGTTATTTATTTTCCGACGATCTAAAACTGCAGCGTCAGCTCATAAATCAGTGCCATTTTACATCACAAATCAATTAATGTTTTTTTCATGGTAGTAAACAATTTAAAAAAAGAAATGTTTTGATTTTCAGTGAAAAACGATCAGTGCCTGTTATGAGTGTTACAGATTAGACGTCAGCATCAGGCATTACATGCTGTTTTCTAGGGCGTCGTATCCGGCCATGAGGAGGATGCTAACAAAAAGATAGGATTGCATGCATGGTGTCCGGTTATTGCTGCAGCTAAGGAAATGCTGGATTCATTGTTCAAGTGCCAAATACTAGTACAATACACAGACATTGGGTCAAATGTCCAAATATTTTTAAAACATGGTTATAATGGATGACTAAAAATTAGTATGAGTGAAATGGACACCAAAAAAAATAGCAAGAATGAATTAAAATTCATCCTGGCTTAAACTTAAAAAATAGCGAGGGTGAAACTAGATGCACCCTGATGTAAATTAAAAATAAGAAAAAGTATTTGAAAATGGGTAGGATGAAATTGTTTACATCCCGGCTATTTTTACATTTTCGTCCATTTAAACAATATCAAATTTTACACGTCTTTTTCACCCAGGAATTGTTGTTATTGATATAATTGACCAATTTTGTGTACAATTAAAGAATTCTATTATTAGGGCTTAAAAAGGATGGGTTTTTTGGGGCTTGATGGGGTCATGAAATAACAACTCATAGAACCCCTCATCTATCCTTTTTTGTTATGTCTAATCTACCCTTAATTTGATTAGTGCTAATTAAATTGATTAAGCTAACTAATCAGTCTTAGTGAATCGATTAGACTAATCAAATCATTAATCTTTTGCAAATCAAAACTTGATTTTTTTGTAGTTTTGAAGAAGGAAAAATGGTGATTTTGGTGAAATTTTTTTGAAAAAATTTGAAGAAAAATGATGAAACCCTTCATTACAAAACTCAAGATAACCTTATAATCAACTCCCAACATCAATTTTATCAATTCAAATCCGTCAAAAATCTGGAAAAAAAAATCTGGAATTTTTTGTTGTTACGGCTGGGTAAATGTGTCGACCCAGCCGTAAATACGATACTACGGTTGGGATATTAGGAACTCCCAGTCGTGAACACATAAAACGGATGGGAAGTTAAGAACTTCTGGCCGTTATCCTTCCCAGAATAACCTGAGTCTGTATTACGGCTGGGTTTACATAATTTTCCTGTCTGTAATTCAATTTGAAAGTTGAAAAATTTTTTGTTTCAACATGAATTCTTAATACGATTAAAAATTACTAATACTTTCATTAACTAGACCACAATAAAACTCATTACATGCTTAATATATCCCCATTACAATGTTGGTTTTAATAACATCCCTTTAGATGTATCAAGAAATCTTTGATGATTGTCATATGAGCTTCCAAGTTGAAATTGTAACCTTTCCATTTTCTCCTTTCCTTGCTAGCTTGAGCTACGACTTCTTCGTCAGTCTCACCTCTAAGTCGAAGTTTCTTGCACATACGAAGTAAAGCCATATACTCTTCCACTTTTTTGCGTATGTCTGAAAATCGAAGATACAATTCAATCTCATCGCGGTTGTTAGTGTTACCTGTTTTACTACAAAAATTTTCAAAAATCTTACTCCAATAAGATTGACTTGGTACGCCAGCATTCCTTCGTTCTTCTCCCTTCTTTGGATAGCATAACACAAAATTTGGCAAAGAGATAAGTCTTCATCCAAAGTAAAGTTGGATTTATCCTTTGAGTACATTGCATTGAGTTTGTAGGAGTTTTAGTGGAGATTATTAGTGTAGAAGGTGTGATTTTGATTTGGAATGGGTGGTTATATGGAGATGGAGTTATTTCAAGTTTAAATAAGTGGTTGAACAGCTAGAACTTTCTACAGATCAGTCTTCAAACGGATCTATTTTTCAAAATTCAAAAAACTAGCCGATTTGGTGTGGTACAAAAGGAAATTATAGGCAGTTACGGCTAGGAAATCGCTAGGTCGACCAAGCCGTAATTCTGTATAACCTGCAGAGTTTGTGGTCTGTCAGATTTACGGTTAGGATTTCCGGCCGTAAACAGGATTTATTACTATCTGTCATAATTACAGCTGGCATTCCAGGCCGTGAAATCGAATTACGTCTTTCATATGTAGCCGTAACCAGGAGCCCTTTTTTTAGGTTACCAGAGTACTATACGGATAGGAAAGTCCCAACCGTAACTCTTTCACGGATGGGTTTCCAAACCGTTGCCACAATTACGGTCAGGAACTCAAAAGGTCGACCAAGCCGTAAATGAATTTACGGTTTTCAGTCCTAACCGTAATCATTATACACGGCCTGGATATATAGCCGTAAACATGACTCATTGTTGTTCAGGGAGTCCAAACCCAAAAACGGATAGGTTTTCCCCAACCGTGAATCCATTAAGGAAGGGTTTCCAAACCGTTATTATGTTTATGGCTGGGAGTTTCTAATCGTTTTCTTGTTTACGGCTGTGAAAGTTTATTTGACAACAATTATAGGAATTTGCGACTAGGTTTTGTGAAGCATCGACCTAGCCGAAAGTGCACGAAAAATCCAATTATGTTGATTTTTTCCGCATTTTTCTTAGACTAGACAAATTGAAATACTAACATTCATTCATAGATGCAAACTAATAAAAATTGATCCATTCAAATCCATAACCAAACAACAAAAATAGTAAATAGACAAAGTCTTAGATAATATCTATGAAGTAAAATCCTAAAAAGCGAGTAAATAATCATTCACTTGATTCCTCCTTCGAAGACGATTGCAAAAACGAATCCAAGTCGTCCCCTTTGTCCCGTTCAACAACTTTTTCTACAACTCTAGTCTTTTTACCTCCTTTTCCCCTGCAAGCTTGAGTTGGAGTCTTTTTACATCCACCACGTCCAACCTCGACCACGGCCACCTTTTTCACCTCCACCTCGACTGCTTCGACCGCCTCGACCACCTTTTCCTTGCTTAGATTGAAATTGATCAAGGGGGGAGTGTCCGAGTCGTCGCTAGTAGAAGGAGACCTAGACTTTTTAGTTCTCCTTTGTCGGTCCTCTTCATAAGCATATATACCTTCTTTCTCAGGAATTATCATGCCTTTAACTCGATTCCGAAGTAATCTTTGTTCAGGGACCGTTAACTTATCACCCAAATCAATCATACGGTTCATGTCCTTGACCACCCAATTAACTCGTTTCACCTATTTTTTCATATCAAATACACATACTTTAATTATTCATACATAATTAAAAAAGAACATATACAAACATAATTAGTTGTATACGTACCACCATCTTCTCCCAATCAGTTTCTTCATTAATTGATTCATTTGATTTTGAACTCTCTTTCTGCCTTCTTCAAATGTCTTTGCGCCTCCGGATCCAAATTTTCCACTTAATGATGAGCCCACTCTAGATACCATTCCATGTAATTCCCATCCGTTTCGGATGTCCCATAAGAAGCTTCAAGCGCTTTTCTACTCATTTGGTTTGTTGCATCGGAACGATCATTCCAATCATCGATCGACGGTGTTGGTTCATAGTTCAACTTGACATCTTTGTCCTTAAACAGGGAGTTGGTTACGCTCAGTGTAAAACGAGATTTTTCAGGTACAGTTTTCTGGACAGTACCAATTTGGTGGAGTGTTCTACGAAGATCCAAAATGACGAACCCGGTTGAATGAAACAAAGGTCCCACACAGGTCGCCACATTAGAAAATACTCTATCACCAACTTTTTCTTATGATTCCTTATCAAGTTTCAAATATGGATCAAACACTGCATCATCAATTGTCAAAGCATCCAATTTTTTCCTCATTTCGAACATTTCCGTCTCTTTAGCCTTGTGTTGGGTCCCTCCAAAGGGATATCTTCCTCCTGTAGGTTTCTCTAGAGGCCAATTTGTATCCCGCGAAGGCCTCAAGCTTTTAAAATGGTCGTATACCCATGACTACGAGAAAAAAAAAAGAATTATAAATAAGATATTACACACAAACCAATATAAAAGTAAAATAAATAAACATTTGTTAAATTAAAACAAAACAAAACCTGTATAAGAGCAGGACACCCTGTAATTTGTGTTTCGTTCCACCTAAAAGCTTTGCAAAGACTTTCCATCACACTAGCAAGGAGCGCGGTGCCCCACGAGTACCTAGGTACCTCGTTTATTTGCGGATCGAGACTGAGAGTCTTCAACCACTGCTAATAACAAGCATTTACCGTCCCAAGAACATGCGACAAGTAAGCTATAGCCGTATGTCTAGCTCTTTGTGCGTCCACCACGATCTCTCCATTAGCGGTCTTGCGAGCAGATTCATCAAGACGGGTAACCAATCAAGACGGAACGATATTTTGGCTCACCCCAAGGTCTCCCATTCTTTTTGGGAGGTAAAGGAACCATAGCATCAATGATTTGTCTTGCATTTTGGTTTGGTGGATACTTCTTCTTTCCCCCCTTCTTGTCCTCCTGAACTACATATTTCCCTTTATCAATAACAGCACCACTAGAAGTACACCTTCACTTCCTCCAACAACTCCACCTTCATTTCCTCCAGTAACAAGTACACCTTCACTTCCTCCAGCAACTCCACCTTCATTTCCTCCAGTAACAAGTACAACTTCACTTCCTCCAGCAACTCCAACTTCATTTCCTCCAGTATCAAGTACACCTTCACTCCCTCCACCAACTCCAACTTCACTTGTATTAAATTCACTTGTATTCCTTGTGTTTGCACCCAATGTTTTTGTGTGACGAGGTTGCGGAGTGGAATCACTAGAAGGTGTTACTTCTATTGATCTTTTTTTCCTCTTTTATTTTCTGTTCAAAGAGAAAAAAGACTAAAAACCAAAAGAAGATAAGTAAAAAACGGATGGGAAATCTCGACACAGCCTAGCCGTGACAATGAAAACGGCTGGGCAATATGGAAAGACCCAGACGCAACAAATATAACGAATGGGATTTTGAGTTATCGACCAAGACGTAAAAATAATAAATGCTCGGAAACATGGAAAGTCCTAGACGCAACAAAAATAACGGATGAGATTTTGAGTTTCGAGCAAGACGTAAAAAGAATAACGGCTGGAAAAAAATTGCGCATTGCTTACTCATATTACGGATAGGAAAACCTAGACGTCGTATACAATCGGCTAGGTTACTAAATTCTACGGTTTGGAAAACTAATTACGGATAGAAAAACCTAGGCGTAACCACTACTCAGAACAATATACGACTAGGGATAAACCATCCGTAAATAACTTGTTGCGGATGCGATTTATCAATCTCGTATGCATCGACTATTTAACGGCTGGGAGTTCTAAAATATCCCAACCGTAACACACATAAATGGCTGGAATTTCTTACATATCCTAACCGTGATACATAGACACGGCTGGGAAACCAATAGATCCCAACCGTGAGACCTATTTACGGCTGGGAATACAAGAACTCCCAGCCGTAAACATTTTCAGAAACTGTTTTTTCAGACCTAAAATTCTCGAAACCAACTGAATAATCAGTAAAAATATTAATTAAAGTGTGGGTTTTTCAATTCATACCTTATAGTTGTCATATCAGGAGTCTCGACGGCTGGTGCATCTCCTTCATTCACTTCCTCTTGATCTTCACTTTCTGCTTCATTTGATGAAGTTGGTTTCTATGCTTCAATAAGAGGTTGATTCGATGAAGATTGATCTAGATTTTCCTTTTGCTTTCATGGTTTTATGGAATGAGTTTAATCGACGACGATTTTTTTTTGAATCGACGATTAATCGTTAGAAAAACGAAGAAATAAAGAAGAAGAATAAGAAATAGTAGAATAGAGGCAGTGGAGAAGAATGAATAGGGGGAGGCGGTTTTTTTCTTCAGTTTTTAATGATTTTTTACGTTTCTTTTTATTAGATTAGGTAGTTAATGAGAGGGTAGTAGGGGAATAAATTAAAATTACTGAGGGTATTTTTGAACTTTCGCATAAATCTGATCTTTCCCTATACCATTTAGGTTCCACTTAGTATTTTAAGCCCACAAATTCACACTCTCTTAAAGCCCCGATAATAAAGTTCCAATTAAATGGTTGGTTGGCCCCCTTAGTTTGTTGATCCCGAGTTTAGTAATTAAAGGGAAAAAAATTTGAACTTGCGGTGCGAATTCAAAAATAATCTCGCAGGTCCTTGGCCATTAGATGTAAGAGATATGACATCAGCAAATCATGGGATTTAACCCCAATTAGCTACTGATTTTAAATACTAACTTCTGAATCTTTTCCAAATATGAAATATCCATATTTTTTCTTCACGTCGCCGTAAAAGATAAGTAATGTTGAATGGCTTTGGGTATTTCAGTATCCACCATGGCCTATCTCATACGATCCAAATACTATTGCTAATGCATGTAACTGAGTTGCTAAAGTTGTGGGCAACAAGTAAAAGATAAAGCAACCCCAATCATTCCTCATAGAACTTCCTACTTCTCCATGCTTATAGTTTGATACCTATTAACATAACTAAATACACAACACCTAAAATATAAAGCAACACTATCTGTTCTCTTTAATTTGAAGGCAAAAGATTTTCCTTGAATGTATAGTAGAACTCGGCGTAATCATATTCTCCATTATTAAAATTCCTATGAAAGAAAGGCTTGGTTCCTTCGATTTGTAATTCTCCATAGTGTAGTCGCTTTTCTTCGATTTGTAATACTAGAAGACGAAATTGTCGTATGATTCATCTTACAATAAAATGGTGTGTGCCTGGAATGGGTATAATAGAATGTCTATGCTATCGGCTCGAATCAAAATGAGGTGACACTGCAAATGACTACGACGTCCAACGGTAATGGAGGTTCCACACATATGACATAAATATTAGCTACTCCATATTTGCAGGTTGTGTAAAAGAGATACAATGCTCTATAAGGTTGTGAAAAAGCGTGGGTCCAACAACACCACCCAATATTTCGCTTAGCAATCTGTATGGACAAACTCGAATATACTTTTAAGAGAATCACAAGAATCAATCAATTAAAAGTATATCAACGAGTTTATATCTCTCTTCTTGATTTGATTTACTCAAGCAAGAACTGCGAGTTCTAATCAAATACAAGGAATAACTTGGATGGTACCAAAGACCAATATCCAAGGATCAATCAATATCAATCAACAATCAAGGGTCGGATTTCCAATTGATTGATTCAAATGCACAAACTTTATTATTTCAATTATATAAACAAATATAATGCGGAAATAGAAATAACACAGACACCAGAAATTTTGTTAACGAGGAAACCGCAAATGCAGAAAAACTCCGGGACCTAGTCCAGATTGAACACACAATGTATTAAGCCGCTACAGACACCAACCTACTCCAAGATAACTTAGGACTGGACTGTAGTTGAACCCCAATAAGTCTCCCACCAATCCAAGGTATAGTTGTACTCCCTACGCCTCGTATCCCAGCAGGATACTTCGCACTTGATTCCCTTAGATGATCTCACCCACAACTAAGAGTTGCTACGACCCAAAGTCGAAGACTTGACAATAAACAAATCTGTCTTACACAGACAAGTTATCAAAGGATCAATCTGTCTCCCACAGATAAATCCTAAAAGGTTTTGTTCCGTCTTTTGATAATAATCAAGGTGAACAGGAACCAATTGATAACCGGTCTTATATTCCCGAAGAACATCCTAGAGTTATAAATCACCTCACAACAATCTTAATCGTATGGTAGCGAAACAAGATGTTGCGGAATCACAAAAAATGAGACGAAGATGTTCGTGATTACTTTTTATATCTTTCCTATCGGAGATATCAATCTCAATCCAATCAATCTGATTGTACTCGTACGATAGAAGATGCAAGATCAGATCACACAACTACGATAAAAGTAGTATTGGTATGGCTTCACAATCCCAATGAAGTATTTAAATCATTAAACTGGTTTTAGAAGAATAAAACCAAAGGTTAAAGGAGAACCGACTCTAGTATGCAAAGTAGTATCACACGTGAGGTGTGGAGATTAGTTTTGCGCAATACTACATGTCTCTTTTATATAGTCTTTTAAATCAGGGTTTGCAATCAATGTTAGCTTAGTAACAAAGCATTCAATATTCACCGTTAGATGAAAACCTGATTAGATTCAAGCTAATATTTCTCAACCGTTAGATCGAAAACTTAGCTTGTTACACACACTTGACGATGCACGCTTCTAATTTTGTTAACCGTACCCAAACGTGTGCACTTGTTGGTTCAACAACAGTTAACCAAATGGTTAGCCATATGAGCATTCCATATCAACCACATTCTTCTTCACCATAACTAGTTCAAATGATTTCAAATTAACTAGTTAGAGAGTTGTTCAATTGCAAGGAAATCTCATGTACTACACAAGACACAATTGAAGCAAAGATGATTTGATTCACTTGAATCGGTACATGAACTTTTATAGCCACGGTTTGCAAACTGCATTCCTTAGTATTTTGAAGTTTAAGTTCAGAAATCATCTTCAGATATATAACCTTCTCAAGTTCGCATACTAGGTTCGCGGACTTAAGTTACCGGGCAGAGTTTACAAACTCCAGCAGAAATTCTCGGGTATGAGAACTTCGCCGGTTCGCAGACTTAGTTTCACGCAAATAGTTTGTCAACTCCAGCAGAAATTCTCGGGTTTGAGAACTTTGGCAGTTCGCGGACTTAGCTCACGCCATTCTTCCGGTTCTCTTGATCAACAAAGTTCGCAAACTTTGGTTCAAGGAATAGGACTTATACATAAATGTGTTTCCACAACAATGCTTATGTCCACCATTAGTTATGTAATCTAAACTCTCATTTCAATCATTGAAACATTCTTAGAGGACGTTATATAGTTGTTACATCATTTCTCGTCAAAGCAATTTTCAAGATGATTGAAACATATCATGACTTTCGTCACATGGTAAAGATAAACTTGGTTAAAGCGAAAAGCTTACCAACTCATATTTCGAGATACAGATAGGCGAGGTATACTCTGCTCGAAATACCAAATGTGTATAATCAAAGTCTATATATATAGCATACGACTTCTTGTCTCAAAGAGTAGGAGATAGAGTAGATAGACTTTTGAGTGATAGATAAGTTCAAGTCTTCACATACCTTTTTGTCGAGAAGTTCCACCGGTTCCTTGAGTAGTTCTTCTACTTGCATGATGAATCTCCATGAAGTCCTTGAGCTCAACTACACTTTCTATCCTAGTCCGAGACTTAGCTATAATAGACTAGAAATCAAGAATTATAGCTTTGATCACTAACATTGACAAACATGCTTGAGATAGCAACGCATGCGAGTTCGACCGAGCAATGCTCTAACAGGTTGTATAATGAATATTTCGTTGTTTACAACAATTGAGTTGTGTGTAGTACGTGGATAATTGAGTTCCCAAATGGACGTCTTTTTGTGCAACCTAAGAAGAGGATTTCATCCATTAATATTGGACTAGATCTTACCGCCAAAGAGAGCTTTGTAAATTCTTGTCATATAAGACCTGAGAAAGACTTTGTGGTGGAAATATTTGGAATTTGGAATTTAGAGGAAATATTGAAATTTGGAATCTAGAGATGCATGAAATATTTAGGAAAAATTAGGAAGTTAGTATTTAAAATCCGTAGCTAACTGGGATTAAGTCCCATGATTTGTTGATGTCATATCTTTAACATACAATGGCCAATGAGCTGGGAGATTACTTTGAACTCGCACTGCCAGTTCAAAAAAATTTCCTAATTAAATATGACCCCCGACAAATTTCTTTCGTGTACACTACAAAGTTTATCAACTTTTACATTCAACGTTGACGCTGATGTTTCCGCTTTATACCGTGCTAGCTGCCAGGTAAAGTGTCAAGTCTCTCTCTTGTGGTGGCTGGATTTCACTCAAAAAGTGGCATAGCGGCTTACGAGGGTATCATTTTGCGCTGGGGTGTACGAATTCTCCCGGATACGATGTGGTCGGGCCACATACATTTTCTATGTGATCCCTCCTTATTTTTGGACACCTATTCAACTAAAAAACCTGTCCCCTCCAAATCCCCTTAACTGATCTACTTTTTGAGAAAGAGTAGGAAGTTAAAAGAAAAAAAAAAAGATTAACAGTTGGGTAATGAAATTGTTTTTCAAAAATTTTCTTACTTTATACGACATGTCAACATTTAAAGAGGGGCCACATACTTGAAATATTTAACCCGACCATATCATAGTCGCACCAGTACAGATCTAACGGTGAAGGATGTGTTGTATCGGAGTTATACCTCCAAGTAAGTTTGTACCCCTAATATATGGGTATATAACCTATTACCCATTTCCTAACCGGGTACACCCAACCCATATAACCTAACCTAACCAGGGTATTGTACCTAACTGACTAGGGAGAGTATATATGGTATGAACTAGATATGTCAACTCATCGAGTCAATTGAGTCACGACTCGCATATGGTTGATACCTTGTTGATGAGTTGAACTATCCTTATACCTTCCCATAGAATAGACAATTTCCCTAAGCTTTGCTCTCTTTTTTCTGAGGGGTGAAATTTGGGGCTTCGGAGTTAAATCAAATGGAATTAAAGTCGAGTTGTTTTATATTTACAAGTATGCCATATCTTAAGACACTTGTAAGAGTAGTTAAAAAGTCAAAATTAAAGCCACTCATATTTTTGATTTGAGATTCTTGTGCGGGCGGAAGCACTAAAGATGTATATGTGTCTCTAATCCAAAAGTCAACATGTCTCAAATTGGGCCATATGATGTAGTGTTATTCCAACCTTCCGGTGATTAGAATCTTCTCGTCAGGTTATTCTATTAGCAAAAAGGTTGTTATTACCTTCTTTCTCTCCTTCTTATTATTCACACAGAATGTTATGTCGAACCATAATACCTTCGACATTTTCCATTAATTAGTTTTCTTCATGCATCAAAATTTTTTGGAACACCTCCTCGACCTCGACGTCAACCACGACCGATTTGTTGTCCTGGTGGCATTTTATCAACCCTAGAATCGACTTTTCTCTGGTAACCAAACTAGTGCAGCGGATATTATTATAAAGAAATAAAATTAAGGGATAGTTTTTCAGGAACCCACAATTGGAGGATATCAAAACTGATCGGGGGATATGAATTACTTTCCCCAACCAAAGGTGTCTGCTAAGGGGTGTTTTTTGGGGCAAAAATATTAAAACACCCTTCCCTCAAAATAAAAATTTAAAAACTTAAAATCAAAAAAAAAAAAAAAACATATCCCCAATTTCCATCTTCACCTCTTATTAATCTCTTTTAGGGTTAGGGATTTGAAACCTAAATATTCCTCACTCCCTTTCAAATTCTAGATTTTCCCCACTCCCTTTCAAATTCTCTTCTCCTTCTCTGCCAGCTCCTCACTTTGAAAACGATTTTTTTTAACACTCGGAAGTGATGAAGACCATGCCGGAAGTGATGAAGACCATGTCGGAAGTGATGAAGACCATGTCGGAAGTGATGAAGACCATGCCGGTATAGATGAAGACCATGCCGGTAGTGATGAATACCATGCCGGTAGTGATGAATACCATGCCGGAAATAATTTTTTTTACATCGCCGGAAGTGATGAAGACCATGCCGGAATTGATGAAGACCATGCCGGAATTGATGAAGACCATGCCGGAAAATGGTGTCGGCATGCTTGGTAACTAACATTCAACGCCGTAACTTAATGCCGGCATGCTCGATAGAAATCTATCAATGCCGGTATTCAAGGGAAAAAAAAAAAGTTTCTGGATACTTTACATCATGTGCCGGCATAGAAATTTAAGCATCATACCATGCCGGTAGCTGTACCGGCATGCTCGATAATTTTGAAGCCGAAAACTCTGCGTAGTGGCAAACATTTATGAAAATTTCCAACAAATGCCGGCATGGTTTTTTGGTTGAATACTATGCCGACACCGAGCTTTTTCAGCTGCAAAAATGGTGGATTCAAAGAAGAAAAAAAAATTAAATTTTCAACCACTTAGCAACAATTCTCTCTTCACAATCATCCTCCATTTTCACAAAAAAAAAATTCCCTCTAAAATATGTTTTTTTCCTCCTTCTACTCTCACCTCACTCACCCAAACACAAATAAAATACACACTAATCTATCCCTCAAATACTTAAGATTTTTACTAATTTTAATTAACCATTAAACCTAATTAGTGAGGGGTAGATTAGGAATTATAAAAATAATTAGATAAGGGGTGACCCTGATTTGATATTTGGATCCAGTTTTTGTCTTTTTCCTCTATCCCCCAATTAGTTTTGATATCCCCCAATTGCGCGTTCTTTTTCAGACCTCGAATTATTCCTGGGATTAATGACTATGAAAAAAATAATTATTCAGACCTCGGTTTCCCGACTATAAATAAAAATCAGAGTTAAACCTGCGGAATAAATTTTAATAATGAATCATTTGTCTAGAATAATAAAATTGCGGAATCTTAAATAGACTTAGGAAAAAACCCTAACTCGTGCAACAAGAAAGGATGAAAACAACCCAACCTGACTCAAACAATAATTTGTTATTTTTGCAAATTTTAGGTTATCTAAAATAATTAAAGTTCTCTCGAAATAAAACTCTACGTCGACCCAAACAGATTCCTAGCGAAAAAGTTATTAAGAAAACAAACTTTCCTAAAACGACGAAAACGACTTTCTAAAACCCTAAATGATGGAATTTCGTTAAATGCTAATACCATGCATCAATATAGCATGTCTTTATTGTTCGCCCGTTTTTAATCAAAATACACCCGTCTTGAGCTAAATTTCGATACTCGTGTTTTTAGCTTCCATAGGCTATAACTTGCTCATCCACGTCATCATACCGGCTGTCAAAAATATGCAGACTCCAACTTTTTGCCCTCATATGTTGATATATAGCTCTCATATTTATTTCCTTCGTGATCATAAGCTCTCCCCTGGGAAACAACGGCATATAAATCTTAGTGTTGAACTTTCAGTATGTAAATGTGTGTCGTTCTCCTAGAAGAATAAAGCATGAAGCTGAGATATGCATTCTACATGGACAACAGCTTAAGATGTTATTCTTTAGAAGTAAGTAATCCAAAGAGTTTTGAAACAGGCAAGGCATGTCGAAATGAATGTTTTAGAGGTACTCGTATATATATTGACTCTAAATCCTATTATATGCTTCTTAATTAGTCTTAGATTTCCTTGATAAAGGTTATGACGGAACGGTCAAGGATAACTTCATATGTATAGAGGTCCCAAAGCTTAGTTTAGGGGGGAGCAACACACATAGTCGATTTAAAAGCTGAGTTATTCCTTACCAGCAAATGCCACAAGAAAGGAACTCCTTTGGTCTTTTGAATCTGCTTCTTGATTTCGTGGATCGCTGTAATTCAAACCATAAAATATTCTAATATGCATGAGAAAGAAACAAAATCTTGCACGCTAAAGAAAATGGATCTCATACCTATCTGGTATCGTCCAGTTTCCAACAAAACATTGTACCAAACTTCCTTAAAAACATCAAGCTGTTCATCCGATGCCCCAATAATCTGATGTGATTAAAGAGTTGTATATATAGACGTTAAAAAAAAATTCACTTACAATGTAAGGAAAAGTATAAAAAAATAAAAAGATGATGATACCTTGTAGTCATGGGTATCAAAATCTGGACCCAACAATTGAAAGGCCTTCTCGTAATTTTTTTGCCCATATTCAAACAAGCCTTCTGCAAGCTGAATATATTATAACAAATATAAGACGAGTAGCCAAGCTACCCTCCTAGAAAGACACTCATATTGCGATGTTTTTGCTTTTTGCGGTTTTCATTTTCATTTTCAAATATACTCTCAGATTACTTCCATCATTATATTGTTTATAACAAAACTATTGAGCTCTTCGGAAATATAGAAACTAAGAGGCTAAGAACACGAGACCAACCTGGATTCCTTTCTGCAAGGATGGATTCGTCTTCCTTGTGACCCAAGAAAACATAGAGAAAGATGTTAGTCCAAGTTACGAGCAACTGAGGACCCAATTTTATTAATTGAAGAGATATAAGTTCTCTTACCTGGATTTCATTTCTTTGAGTAGAGTTTCAGCTTCAGTAATTTTGCTGGTCCTAGATAAGGCCCATAATATTAATATATCCAGATGCCACTGAATGTGCCAGACAGACTGCAAGTATGCAGACCGTTAACCAAATATTGGGATCGAGTTATGTGTTTACATTTCAGTGATTCTCTAGAATTCCTTAATCGTTTGAACTTTGTTCAAGAAATATTCAACCATATTTCATGAATCGAAGTTCTTTTTTTTTTTTGCACAACAAATGTACTGTAAACATTACCCTTATGTATAATAACAGTAACAACATATATAATCAGAATGTATTTTCAATCATTAATTTAACGCAGTGGCCATGGATATTGAAACTAAAACCTGAATAAAAATCAACTCACTTGGTCAGTAAGACAATCCACCAAGATCTTCAGGCGGTGCCCCATTGAAATAACATGACCGCGTACATATACACGCATCAACAAACCTATAGCATTCAGATAGACCTGCTCCCACAAAATAGGTGTGACTTTCTGAGTGCAGCATACTTGTTCGATTTAGTACTGATACTTATTGGGTATTAAATGTACATTCTTGTATATATTGCAATATATTCACTTACCTAGATATAAAGATATTTACTTTCTTGTATATATTGCAAAATATACAAGAATATACATTTAATACCCAATAATACTTGTAAAATTTACCTCTGTGCGTGAAGCGTCACTTTTTTCTAGCTCTTTCCAGATACGGTGGTCATAAACTTCCAGGACTTTGGAGATTGGAGAATGACCATCTAAATAACCAACGGCAACATGCCACCAATTGTGCGTCAACCTGAACATAAGATTAAGCTATCTATGATGAATACAGTATCAATGAAAAATTCGTGCTAGGAAGGTTGTGTTGATCTTACATAAATGATGTACAAGATTCCCACGAAGATGAATTCTCCTCCATGAATTTTGTTGCCTCCTTGAAGCGGCATTCATATTGAAGAACATGGCAAAACTGCAGGACAATGCGCACGGGTCATTTCACAGGCGAAACAAAGATGACTTGTAGTCTTACACAAGCAAGAGATTGGGTGTGCGAATATGCTTTTAGCTCTTGTAATCGAGTAAAAGCTTCTAGTTCATGTCATATACTTTAGAAAGATTAACAAGGATAGTATACAAGTGGAAGTTCAACTATTATTTTTTAAGCAAAACTCACAGGGGGGCAAACATTGATCAATGAGTAAAAGGGAAACAGAAAATAGACCTGCCCTCCATGTGGAAATTCAAAACTTAGATATGCAACTTTTGAAGTGCACAGGACATTTTCACAGAGCTTTGACTTACACCATGTTGTGACCAGATGTCATCCTTATTGATTTCCAATCCCTTCTTTGCAGCTTTCTCAGCATCTTCCATTCTTCCAAGTTCTAATAAAGGAAAACAATAAATTCCGTGTATGTAGCCCTGTTTTTCATTTTGTGGGAGAACCTGTCACAAATCAATACCAAACTAGTTAAATACTGTAATCATAGCAAAGAAATCCTTTAGATGGTACTAAGTGGAAAACACATACATAGAAATTCCCGCCGCTGATTGATCGAAAAAATAAAATTGCCACAGCAAATAATTTGCAATATTCGAATAAAGTTTCCACTTGTTCATTCAGAGACATGAAGAGGAGCCATTACCTTCTCAACAAGAGTCAAACACTTATCAGGTCGACCCATGAAAAAGCACAGAATGTGTCCCCTTTTCAAGGATGCCAAGTCTTTAGGGAACTGTTCCAATAACTGCAAAAGCAAATACCAATAACTTGAAAAGGTGAGATGCGTGTTTATAACATGATCAAAGGGGTCGGGTACACCCAAAATTGAAATAAGCCAAAAATATAAATTCACTAAAGAAGTACATATAAAGAGTGCATTTACCTCTGAGTGCCGATCATATGTCAGTTGGTCATCCTTGTTTTTCACAACCAAGCTAGAAACAGCAGCAAATACAGCCTTTTCATACGATGTAGCATTTTCCTGAACAACAAGGTTAATTGCAAACTCCAGATCATACCAAAAAATTAAAGACTTGAATAGAGGAAAAATCTTACTAGTTGAGATTTGGCAGATGAGAGGTGGACTTGACTTTTTGAAAGGTCAAGTGGATAGGCTAAATAACCAGCTAAAGTATTAGCAAGAACACAGCTTTCATCATGAGTTACTGCTTCAAATATTACTGATGCTTTTCTCCCATGACTGAGAAACTGTTAATCGAGTGAAAGAAATTCAATCTCCAAAAAGAAGCTCGTGAAAAGATGCATAAGGTGTAAGAAGAAACCAACCTCTGTATAGTAAGAATTAATAGCATCAATGCAAGAATCAGAGGAAGTTCTAACAGGGTAACCCCATTTATCTAACTTTACTGTATTTCCTTCCATTTTGTGTTAAAGGTTCTTGTTGATGACTAGTTGGTGTTATTTCTACTTGTGTTTAAGGTTCTTGTAGATGAGATGTGAATCCCCCGCTCTCATTTATACTGTATCTATTATATCATTGACAGAAACGACCAACACAAGATACACATGTTAGGATCTCACAAGATCTGCAAAAAAAAAAAATGTCTAAGCATATCATGTGGATGCATGGCATGTGAAATCATTTAATGCCGAAGATGGCATATATGGGGAACATCAAGAGAAAAATCTTCACAGTAACATGGATGACCAAGATTATTTTGCTCAACAAATATTTCTCAAAAAGAAATTCCCGGCAATGTGTCATTCTAATTGTCAATCCATAGGTATGGATCGGCTCTCCTGCTCCGAGTGGCCCCTAAATTTATTCTCATATGCCTTGATAGGGTTCCACCTCAAGCTCTATCCATAACAAAGCTCACACCAAATCGAATAGGGCTTTTATTTGAAAAACAAAACTGAATCATGGGTTAGAAGATAACCATGTTGGACGTATTATCGAGGAATAAATAGTTTGCCTACAAATCACACTCTTAATCTCTAGTGAATAGTCTCTTGTAACGGCGCGAAAAATAAGAAGACAAGAGATGAACGAACCATCTAGGGGTAGCCTACAATAGTAAGTTGCATCAATAACCTAACCATGGTGTCTGTCAAATAAGAGTCTGGGACTTGAGAATTTTTCTTTATTTTAGATTTTCATGGCTGTAAGCCAATTGTTAGATGACGTGTCATATTAACACTATACACTATTAACAATATCATCGATGATGTTTTGGCAAAAGTGATCAAAATTTTGACAGTTATGTAAAGATCAATGTCTAATAGAGGTGATCATGACGAGGATGGGCTGCCCAAATTACTCCATTATCAAAAATGTTAATTTTAATGAAAACAAAAATTCAAATGACAAAATCTTATTTCATATGCCATATTTTAAATATCTATTTCATCTATGAAATAAGATATACATTTTATCATTGTTTTAGTACGTACTTGAACAGAATGAGGATTAATTCAATGAAATTTGATTATCATTTTGAACGAGGATTAATTCAATGAAATTATGTTTCTTTAATTAAATCAAAATATTTCCTTGGGAAGAAAAAATAAAAAATAGGATCTCACAATATTTGCAGAAAGTCTAAGCATGTGGTGCGGATGGGATGTGAAATCATTTAATGCCAAAGATTGCATACATGGTTATGGGGAATACCAAATGGGTTATGCAAATGTTAACAAAGCCTGTTTTATTATCAACCCCCACCTTATTTTAGATTATCATCGACAGAGACGACCAACTCATGATAGGATCTCACAAGGATCTCACAAGATTTGCAAAACCCTAAGCATATCGTGTAGATGGGATGCGAAGTCATTTAATGCGGAAGATGGCATATATAGGAATCATCAAAAATGCACATGCTCGTAACTTAACGGTGAGAAACACTACCATTAACGCTTCATAATTCTATCTTCTTCTTTTTTTTTTCTTTTTTTTTTTTTTTTTTGGTGGTGTAGAACAGTTGAAGAGCAGCAAGTGGCGCCACCGGCGACAGTGGCTTTTTTTCGTTAGTTAGGTTAGTGTTGTATCCCTTGTCGGAGAAAATAAGTTTTTAACAACATAACTTTTAGTCTTAGTGTAGTATGATCTAATGATCTAAGGGCGTCCATAATGGACGAGTAAAAAGTGGATTAAAAGTTAAAATTCCAATCACAAATGGGTCGGAGTAAAACTAAATTTGGTTAGATTTTTCTAGGACATTAAAAACTATGGCTGACTATAATTTGCTTCATCATCGTTGTGTTCAAAAACTCCCAAAACCATATGTTTTTAATTTTTGGTCTGGTTTTTGGTTTCAGTATAGTCGACATGTGGGGGCGAAATATTGCACAAGACAAATATGCAACTTCGCTCTGGATAAAACATCTGTAAGCACGAAGACATAACAATGTTTAGAAAACAAGGGGAAGAACGGTCATGCGGTAATAAGAAAAGAGCACGAATTATAGTTACACGATAAAGACAACGCGCTCACTAACTCCATCAGAAGAAGCGCGAAGAACCAAGCAGCAGTGCGACACACAGAGACAGCTTCCAAAAGCCGGGCGTATAATACAAACTGAAATAGAATCTGTCAGATATGATCTTGCACGTGAATTATGATTGTCTTTTATTGATAAATTTGCCTCTATAAGGACTTAGAAGAGAGAGAGAGAGAGATATGCATCTTTGTATTTCTCCATTATTGAAAGTAAATCTTAACTTGAATCCACGGTCAGAGCAATATACATTCATTATAAAGAGTTTAGAAAAATCATATAAGTGTCAAAGTGGTGAATAATATTATTAATGTTTAGTTTGATCAATATGACTTAAGCTTTATGTTATTATCATTACAAAGGGTGTAGTTGTGGGACATTTCTCAAAGTTTGGCGCTAGAATCAAGGAGGATTCATCCTTACCTGATGATTGCCTTGGAATCATCGTTTCTCAAAGTTTCTTTACTATCTTCATACCTTTCATTCTCTCTGCCCACCATGAAATTTTAAAAATATCACCTTCTCTTTACCTTATTTGGAAAGTCTTCTTCAAGAACTCGTTATCTCTTGAAATTTCAAGGGTACTCTGATAAAAAAAACCTCAAAATGTCTTCTTTGTTACTAAACTCAACCGGATCTGTTCGCAAAACTTCCTACCAACGAAATGGTAAAAACTGTATCACAAAGTGAATATTCAACAGCAATGCAAAGAAAAGGCGCTGACAGGAGAAGACGAAAAGAGATAGCAGAAGAAGTGTCTGATGCAGAAGATACAAGATACTGGACAAAGTGGAGCAGGGTGAGCAATAAGGAAAAGTTAGCACGAGCTATTAGTACAAATGACGAAAAGGAAGGAAAACAAACCCACCATAAGAACCAGGATGAAGAAACAACTATCACCAAGCGAGAATACGAGAATATTTTAGACTTTTTTTTTGTGAGACAGAGTTGTTTAACAGACTTCGACTTTGGGTCGTAGCAACTCTTAGTTGTGGGTGAGATCAACTAAGGGAATCAAGTGTGTAGAGTCCTGCTGGGATTCATAGGGGTAAGGAACGCGACTGTACCTTAATCAGTGTGAGATTGGTTAGGGCTCAACTACATTCCAGTCTGAAGTTAGATTATAGTAGGCTAGAGTCTATAGTGGCTTAATATAGTATGGTCTTCAAATCTGGACTAGGTCCCGGGTATTTCTGCATTTGCGGTTTCCTCGTTAACAAAACTTCTAGTGTCTGTGTTATTTCTTTTTCGCATTATATTTTCTATATAATTGAAATATCACAGGTTGTGCGTAGTTCAGTCAATTGGTAAATCCAACCTTTGGTTGTTGATTAAAATTTATTGACGCATGGATATTGTCCTTTGGTACCATCCAAGTTATTTCTCATATTGATCTGGCTCACAGATTCCTATCTGTTCAATTGCAGATTGATTTGAGAAATTGAGATATAACTCTTGGATATATTTTCCTTGATTAAGTCTGACTGTCTAGTTGATTCTCTTGGAATTATATTGGAATTAGTCCACACAGATTGCCTACATGAAATATTGGGTGTGTTTGTTAGACCCCCGCTTTTTCAATTGGTATCAGAGCAGGCAACACAATAAACCTAATAAGTTTGTATTTGTTTAATCCTAAAGACTATTCCTATGGGAAATCACTTTTGGAAACTTGTTCTGTGCATCTGTAACGCATACCATAATTCCTCAAAAATTGTTCAGAGTTTGTTCTTCTCGAGATTTCTAGTCTCTCAAGATAATATCCCATCATCTAAGACGTTAGAAATTCTAGATAATAGAAAATAATCTAAAAGAAAAATTAATGATTCCTTCAAAAAGGTTTGTTGCAGGAAACGTGTGAATAAAATCTCAAGGATATGGAACCTCACTAGACTTCTTATTAATATTTTTGAGGAATACTATCGTGATGGATCAATTGAAAAATATCTATTTATGGCTTTTGAAAATGTTTTTAAATATCTGGAACGACTTGTCTTAATTAAGGAAAATGCTTGTACTGGAAAAAAATTCTGATTCTGTAATTCGTGGCATACCTTCGAATTTTGGCAACAACTCAGGCAAAATCGATAAAAAGATTTTTACTGGTGGTGTTGCGAGTTCCAGTTATTCGAAAAATCCTTCCTTTAATCATAAGAAAAATGAGCCAAAATTTTCAAATAACCCTGAGTATCATCATTACTATGATTATACTTCTGGTACATTTCACAAATATCAACCGAACAAGGTGCAGGAGGTTTCCTCTGCTCATCTTGCCTCTTGGTAACAAAATTGGCTCCACTCTATTTGTATATAATTTGAAGTGGGGCAAGTAACGGTCTGATTTGTTTTGTATTAAGGGTTAGTTTTTGGAATTGATTTTTTTTCTATTTCTTTTTGAGGAAAAACTCTCTCAATGGATTCCACCCGCCCACCTGAGGTTAGTTGATATTTTGCAGTTATGCACCTTATTCGTCATCACACTGGTTCATCTACGTGTGCAAACCTCTTGGTTCTGGTTTAAAATTGGAATCCTATTTCCCTTTATGGGTTACCCAACCAGTATGGGTCCAGGCCCACTACCGGGTTATTTTAAGGGTTCCCGTACGCATACCCTTCATCTCCTTGTCCGAGTTCGTGAGCAAAGGCGTTTCTAGGATTCACGAGTTTACTCCATTAAATTCCTTTTGGAGGTCAATAAGGGACAAAGGCTTATCATCATCCTCAAGGAGCATATCAAGTAAGATTTTCTTTTTCCTTTTAGTTTCATTTTTAGGGTTCATGGGGAAAATCAATAATGATGATAAGGTTTCTAAAAAGATGTCAAAAAATCATGATTCTTCCTATCTTAAGGAGTGTGAACATACCAAGTAACCAAGATTCTATTAGAATTAGATTCATCAATGATTCTAGTAATAAGATCTTTGAAAGGATTTCTTCTAGTGATTTCATTCTAGAGAAGAAATTGGAATGTGGTCATAAGGAAAACTTGATTTGCTTTGAGAAATTTAATCTTGGTAACATCTTAATGGTCTTGGTGAAGGTTTTGACACTCTCACAAGAGTCTTTTATGCTAACATCCATGATGTTAATCTTGATGACTTAGAATTCAAGACTATGATAAATAGGAAAAGGATTCTTGTTGATAGAGAGTTGATTTCAAGGATTACTAAAATTCCTTTGGGTAATTTTCGCCTTCTTAGACCAGAGGAGAAAAACCATCATATGAAATCATCTCTAATGGTCTTTGTGTCAAGAATGTTGATTGGTTTGAAGGGAAACTTCCTACAAATGATCTTATTCTTGCTTTGATGATTTTCGTAAAACTTGGCATTCCTAATCTTTGTCCCTCCACAATTGAGAACTCTCGGTGGAGTCATGATTTTGCAAAGTTAGTATATTTTCTTGAATTGGGTGCTCAAGGTCTTGATATTTGTGGATTTATCATTCGTTAAATGATCTCGATGACATCATCCAACAAGATGTTAGGCTTTCCATGCTTAATTGAGTGAATATGTCGTGCACATTCCATTGCTCCCATTAATAATTCTATTGGAACTCCCAAAATTGTTCGTTCGATTACTTTCAAACGTATGAAGAAGAATAATTTCAAGAGACAAAGATGTGATTCCCTTGACGGTTCTTGTGATCCTATCACCTTGAGTCTTCTTCATAAAATTCTCAAGGGTGTGCCTAAGATCAATTCCAAGGTAAAATATGTGCAAGAACAATTACATGTGATTGCTACAAAGTTTCCCGAAATCAAGGAAGAAATGGAAAAAGTTCAAGCCTCTTGGATGGATTCCAATGATGAAAATGATGATTAGTTTCTCTATCTCTTATCATTTATATTTTTTCAAGGAAACTTCTTATGAGAATTTATTCTTGTGTTTTAAGAAGGATAACTAGGGTTTGGAATAGCGTATATTGTGATTACACATAACCATTGCCAACGATTTTATCTTGCAATGTTTTAGATTTATTTATTCAAATTCTAAGTTTTTTTTGGAAGATGATTTTTGCAATATTAATCTTTATTGGTTTCATATATTGCAAAAAAATGTTATGGGATATGTGTGTTTACGTCCGTGAACTATGATTGTCCCACATATGTCAAAAGTTAAATCTATTGTGTCATTATGCAAATTTTGATGGAAAATAGAATGAACTTTTGAATTATATGTCAAAGATTAAGTCTATGGTATTCCGCGGGGAGATGGGAAAATAGAATGAATCTTTGAATATCCCACAGTATTGATCTTTTCCTGATCCACTTTTATGTGAAAGTATTGTATGGCTCCGTAAGTTTTCTTATGTTGAGCACTTACGATTAAATTAATCATTAAGCTTCATTTGTGGTTAATTTAATTGAGTTTTCTGGATACAAATTCATGTTTCATGTGATTTGTTAATGTCCAAATAAATCCTTCTTTTCTTGTAAAAGTAAAGCCGCTCTTGTTGTTCTTTCCGGAATGTCATTTTTATGGGGGAGAGTTCTTAATTGAACTTGTGCTTAATTGCAAAATCTTTATGGGGAGTGCGGTTGTGGAATATTATAGGATTTATCTTGTATCTTTATAAACTCCTTGATGAATACACTAAGTTTCGACTATCTGAAATCACCGAAACAAAGTTGATATGTTCTCTTTTTAGTCATGAAGTATCTCTTTGAGAATTTCATTATGATCTCGCTAATTTTCGTACCTTTGCCAATTTATAATGACAAAAATGGGGAGAATTATTTTGTAGTTCACACTATATATACATATGGTTTACGGATCATTTTGTAAGGGGGGTGGTTTTCATTGTGAGATGAAGTATTGACTAAGGGGGAGTGATACATATCACCGTAGTATTATTGTCAAAGTTGTGATATAATTGAACTTTGATGTTGTGTAATAATACTATGACACTGTATAACTATAATTGAGAACGATTATTTTCTTATTGTTATGGCTACGGATCTTCAACAATTATGATGTCGAGTAGAACACGTTCAGAATCACTGGAGTACTTGGAGTGATGAAGAATTCAAGGAATGTTGAAGAAAAAAGGAAATCAAGCATTTGGATGAGAAGCTAAAATATTGTTAAAGCACTGCTCGGTCGAACTTGCAAACGTTGTTATCTCAAGCTTGTTTGTCAAGCTTAGTTTTCAAAACTACAAGTCTTGATATCTAGTCTACTTATAGCTATGTCCCATATTAGGATAGAATGTGTAGTTGAACTTTAAACTTCATGGCGTTCATCGATTAAAGACGAATAAATACTAAGGGGAGCTTGTGGAACTTCATCAACAAAAGGTATGTGGAGACTTGAACTCATCTGTCACTCATAAGTCTTCTATTTTATCTCCTATTGAGACAAAAGTCGTATAGATATATAGACTTTACATTATATACATTTGATATTTCGAGTTGAATTTAACTCGCTTATATCTTTCTCGAAATATGTGTTGGTAAGCTTTTTGCTTTAACCATGTTCATCATTATTCTCGACGAAAGTCAAAATATGATCATGTGAAAATAACCTGGTAACATCTTACATGATTTGTGTGAGACAGTCATTTAATGTAGGCTCGGAATGTTTCGTATTGATGATTCGATCACTTGAAAATTTCTTATAAGCTAATAGTTTGTGTGAGACATCTATTGTCGTCTTCTAAGAATGTCTCAATGATTGAAACGGGAGTTAAGAGCTAAACCCATATCTGGATACATTACGGTTTGTGTACTTTGTGTACCAACTATTTTGACGGAATTCAAGACCAGAAATTTGCATTCACGTTCGCAAACTTATTCAACTGTTTAAATTAGGGTACTTAAGTTTGCATACCCGTTCGCAAGCAGTTTCAACTGATCGGTCCGGAGCTAAAGTTTGTGTACCCGTTTGCAAACTGTTGGCTTGTGACCAATATCCAGAACTGATTTGATTATCTTTATCTTTCCTTTCGCCATAAGTTTACCCAACATTCCATGAGACCACTTCTCAGCAGCTTCATTGATAGTTTGAGAGGTTCCTACCGTTCTTCTATGATTTGCAAGAATGTCAAGTGCAACATTCCTTAGCTGTATTGAAGGTTGATTGATTCGGTTTTCTGAATTTGAAGCCATAGTGCAAATTGACATCAAAGATTGCTTTCCTTGTGTTTGCAAACAACTTAAACCAGAAATATAAAGGTCTGAATTGTCAGGGTTTAGCTGAATAGTATAAAATAAAATATGCATCTTTAACTGTTTTTCCTTAAAACTAGAGTACGTATACCAGGGATATTTGGAGATATTTTTGGTCAGAGGTTGAAAAGGAAAGATAATTTTTTGAGAAGTACCAAACAAGTTTGAAAAATGCATGTAACTGAAGACTAGGCTACTATCACGGTTAGTAAACTACATCAATTTAGGAGGCAAGAAATTTTGAATTTTGAATCCATGATCGGATCTAAGTTTAGGGTTTTGATGATCATGAAGATTAAGTTGAATCTTTGTGTACTGGCAATATAATCTTTCCAGCTGAGGTTGATTCATAATAGAAGAAAATTCTACAGTTGATCGACTAGTATGGACCATGATACAAATAAAGAATTATCGTTAATACCACTGTTTTATGTTCAGAAGACTGCAACATTCTGAATACCACCACTGGGCATCCCACAATTACTGTGTCAGGAAACCTGCAACAATATTAATAATCCATGAAAAAAATTAAATTAGTTAGTATATGACGAATAAGATTCTGAGAAAAGAAAACACGAAAAGTACGGATAATCTTTGCGAATATAAAAGATTAGAAAAGGTTAAGAAACATCAAAATTGTTCCACAACTATCTTGTAGCACTAAATTTTGAAAAAGAAAAATAAAGATTAAAATCACTAAACCAGATAAAGATTAGAGCATGAAAATGGAGGAATTTTTATTTATTTGAAAAACGATTTTATGAACTGAGTTAACTCACAATCTCTCGGTTCGTATAGTCAAGGTAAAATTGTTATATGATTAATCCATCATCATTCCGGTACTGATCATCTCCAAAATTTCTCCAAGGTTTTGGATTGAAGTGATATAAATTAGATCTGCATAGGGTACCAAATTGCTAATCGTATTTGGCTGTCCAAAGTTTGTGCATTCGATTATGCACGGTCTTGATCATGTAAATACTATATAAACAGTGTGAAAGGGAATATAAACAGTGTGATATGTTAGGCTAGCAAAGGATATGACTTGAGAGAGTTAGTTAAGTCCTCAACGGTGAGGCCATTGTAGTTCGGGTATGGACAAGTTTTGTTTATCTTCCTTTGATGCAATAAAATGGTATTGTTGTATTGTGTCTTTGTGTTTATTATGTTGCTGATCTTGTGAATGTACTAGTTAGTTTGATGCATGGAAAATCTTTAATGCAGAATGGGATGCAATTAGAGATAAAGAGAAAAGAAGATAGATTGTCGCTGGTGGCTCTCTAAAAGAGTCACAAACTGATACCTGCAAGTGCACAGGGTCTGTTGTAGTGAGTGTGCAAGGCAGGGTCGAACCACAGAGACTAGGGTGTATAGTTGAAGTGATGAAGCAAGTGACAATTAACAAGAAAAATCAGTGGCAGTGAATAAGAAACAGTGAAACAAAGACAAACAAACCAAGGCTGTGAGCCAAGGGCAGTGACAGAACTGAAAAACAGTAGCATGTAAAGCAAGTAAACAGGAACATGGTAGGGCTTTTGAATCCACATCTTGATCCTAAACTAAGGCAGATCCTAATCAAATCATGTTCTTGTTTCATCTCAGGGAAGATTATGGATGATTTAACTAATCTTACTAACTTACCCCTAGCATCAACTGTCTTCTCACAGTACAGCTGATCATAGGCTTGTTTGCTCAACCAGTTATCTAGCAATCCGCATTAGTGGAAGGTTAATCCCCTAAGTTCTCTAGTTCACCCCTAGCATTGAGTGTCTTCTTACAGCACACTCAATCACAGGTGCATTTGATCACTAAGTTTACTAACTTCCCTACTTCAATTAAGCACAGTCCTTCAAATGGACTGAATCCTTAGCTACTCTCACTCTTACACCCCTAGAATCAGCTGTCTTCTTACAGCACAGCTGATCACAGGTGCATTCACTCAACTAGCCAATTATCAATCCTACTTAGTTTCAGCACTACAAGAACAGTGACATGAACAAGGACTATCCTAGTTTACAATTCAAGAGTATCATCTAACCCCTAGCAAATGGAGTTATAACATAATGAAATTAAATGACAATGAAATTGAAATTGTTTAAAACATTGAACTAAACTTGAACTGAAATTAAATTCTAAAATGAACTGAAATTTACGAAACAATTTAAACTAAGAACTAACCCTTGAGGCACTGGCTATTCCAGTCCTCTTGGGTGAAGCACTGGCTAGCCCAGGCATACCCACAACATCACACCCACATTCTATTTATACCCAGAATCCCAATTAGGGTTCATACAATGTTTTTCCCCAAATCCCCAAATCAGCAGAAATTAGGGTTACTGATTTACCTAATTTGATGGGATGATTCGTTCCCATGTCTTCGACCCATCCTTCCTCTGCTCTTCCTTCTTCATCTCCTGTTCCAACTGCTCCTCTAGCTCGAGCTATTTTATCAATTTCTCTTCTTTCCTGTCTCTGAAACCCTAGGAGAGAAATTGGTATGATAGCTGGCTAGAAAGAAGGGGGAAATAGGTAGGCATTAGTAGGTGATAGCCATGATGGCTTTTGGTGGTGGTTGGCGACGAAGAGATGGTGGTTGTGGTGGTGGTTGAGAAGAGGCAGTGGAGTTGCAGACGTAGAAGAAGATGGGTTCGATGGAGAATATGAGAAGGGGTTGTTTGGTGCGGGGTATAGGTGTTTGGTACTCGGGTGTTGAGCGAGTGTAGCAAATGCTGATGCACAGCAAGGATGAGACGTTGGATGTGAAGATGATGGATCGATCTAACGGCGAGACGGAGGCAGATCTTGAGCGACCGTTAGATTCTTGATACAACAATTCTGACGATCCAGATGAGAGTTAGGTGCTATGATATTTGACAGGAGCTTCAGAGTTTGATGCACTGTGATGAAGCGACCGTTGGATGCATCTGTGGATCCAATCTGACGGCTACGAGCTTAGGCAGGCTTTGGGCTTGGTCTTGGACTTAGGTTAGAGTTTGGGCTTAGACAATTCTGAGCCCACTTCTTCTTTAAGAACAAATTCTTCCTTCCAAGCCCATTTATAGCCTTTGAGTCTTGTGCACAACATTCTTCGCGGTCTTCTTGCGGGATTCCTATCGACTTTCCACCACTTTTCTGCTCTTTTCGCTCCGCAATTCCATCCAAGCTTTATTTAGAACCTAAAAATGCAAAATTAATTAAGAAAAGTATTTATTCTTGAAAACAATGAAAATACAGAATATGGGTTAAAATGGAGAATTAGAGCACAAAAGATGAGTTAATTGCCAAGAAAAAGATATAGAAATATGCACTTTTTAGCACTCATCAAATACCCCCAAACCTGAATTTTACTTGTCCTCAAGTAAAACAAAACTAAGGAAATCCTACCTATACCACTGTCGCTGGTCTCTCGAATGCATTTAGCGTATGCACTAAGCCTTTTAAACCACTAAGTGTCCCTAGTGGACGAGTGAAGTCTCGTGATGGTTTGCTTAGAACGTACCTAGAAAGTTCTAGGACAAAATATAAGCTCGTATTCCATCAAATGTGACATGTGGAAGACAGTTTAAGCTCACAGTAAAATGGAGATGTCAATCTAGCTAGCAAAGGCACAATCCTAGCACTGATAAGAAATAAAGACACGTGATAAGAGTGTAAAGTGTATCTACACATGTTTCTAGAATGACCTGAAGTTATGACTACTAATCACCAAGAGATAGTTTTTAGGCTAAGAACCGAATTCTAAGCCAAGCTAGCTGTCCGGCTTTACGAGAATTGTGAATGTTCACCCAATGAGTTGGTGATATTTCAGTTTACCCGCGTTATACATCGATGGTTGCACCCTCCTTGCTTATTACAAGACTATTTACAACAAAAAGATGACTCTTTACATGACTCTTATTTACATTGATTACTCTCTTTTATTTTTGGAACAAGAGAGAACTATTGTCTTTAACATGACAAAACATGGAATAAATAAATACTTGATTTTTTTTTATTTTTTTATATTTTTTTTTTAATATTTTTTTGATTTTTCTGAATCTTTTTTTTTTTTTTGAAGAAATAACTTTGATCTTTACAACATAGTGACACTTTTGATACATGAACAAAAAGAAAAACATAATTACATGACTCTTAGCAAGAGGTGGCCCTTATCGAATGCATCCGGTCAAATTCTATGGTTGCTTTTATTAACGTATCCTCGAACTTCTATCCCAGCCAACCAAAGAACAAGCTAGTCAAGTCTCATTCAGTATTCTAAAGTGATTGGCAATCTAACTTCCTATCAAACACCTTGAAGATCGAGGCTATACATGTATTGGTAGATTGTGCGTGTGCAAGTTTCTTATCACTATGTGAATTATGCTAGAATCAGGGTGCCTAAATATCTAGACTAAGAATCCTAAAAATTACATATTTGCACAAGAGTCAACATTTCAAGGTAAATGAGCTCCATTTTTATGTTTTTTTTTTCATTTTTTCAATTTTTTTATTTTCATTTTTCATTTTTTTTTATTTATTTTTTAATTTTTCAAAAAGAAAGAGTTCTATTTTCAATTATTGCATGCTATCGTGGTATCTACTCTTTACCCCCAAACCTAAACTAAACATTGTCCTCAATGTTTCAAAAGATGTAAAGAATTATAATACAACATACGAAGAGGATTATGCTGAGTAGAGAAAAAGGAAAGAGAATACCCGATTTCGGCAAAAGCAATACTAGAACTCCGTTATTCAAGGCAAGAATCCAACATATGTCAGCCGAGATCATATTGGATTAGCAAAATATGTACAAAAGAAACAATTTGTTTTTTTTTTCTTTTTATCTACTGGATTATATACAAAAAAAATTTCATACATTTGGTTTTGATGGGATTGGACTTTTTGGGAAAAATTTGGTTTTGTCGGGAGACATTTGGTTTTTGTGGGGAATGAAAAACATTTGGTTTTTAATGGGATAAGGAGACCAAGCCCACTGTTGGGTTTTGCGAAGCCCAGCTACATTTTTGAAAAACAGGCCCACTGCTGGTGAGTAAAGCTCACTGTTGGTTTTTGGAATTTTGAAATTTTGGCCCACTCGAACTTTGGTTCAGGCCCACAGTTCAGAAACAAGCCCAGGTAACAATTTGAAATTTGGGCTCTTAAATAGCCAAAGGTCGAGGCCCAACTGGGCTTTGAAAACGTTTTCTGTTTTTGGGTCAAGCCCACAGTGTAAATGTTTAGTTTTCAAATGGATGTTAAGCCCACAGTCCCAGAAATTTAGTTGGGCTTTGGCTAGCTACTAACTAAAATATGAGGCCCAACTGGGCTTTCAAAAGTTCAGTTTTCTTTAATTAAAACAACAGGCCCAAATCAATCTAAAACCACAAGCCCACAGAAATTAAACAAACAAGCCCACAAGAAATTAATTACAAACCCAACAGAAAATATAAGCCCAAATGTTGGGTTTAATATTACAAGCCCACAAGAAAAATGGAAGCCCACAGTTTGGGTTCTCTTAATGGGTTTAGGCTTACTTGCTTAAGCACAGCCCAGCTGTTCAGTTTGGTTGCAAAAGCCCAGTTGGGCTTTGGATCATCCTAAGCTTGTGTATCCCAGTTGTGTTTTGGTCTAGTTACAGCAGCAGCAGACAACAACACAAGATCAACTCAGCAACAACAATAGGCTTGGCCTGGCAGGAAACAGCAGCAGCACCAGGTCAGTTTGTGGCAAGGTCACAGCAACAACAGCAGGGCAACAACTTCAGCAACAGCAGCTCTGCTGCAGCACCACAGGTAACAGCAGCAGCACCATTTGGGCTTCACAGCAGCACAAAAGCACCAGAGGTTTGTTCTCAGCCTCACAGCAAGGTCACAATACCTGGTCACTCAACAAAAATGTCAAGGACAGCAAAGAAAGGAAGTGAACAAGAACTGTAACGCAAGATTGACTGCAAGAATGTAAAGATGACTAATATGCAAATATGATATGCAATCAGGACAGCAAGATGCAATGAGTATGCAATGCAAAGATGAATACGCAGTAATGAATGCAAGTTATGATGAGATAAATGCTTACACTAAATGATTATACTAAATGCAAGATATGAAAGGGAATAGCAGCAAAAGAAAACAAGGAAAAACAGCAACCACACAATGCCAAGTCCCCGGCAGCGGCGCCAAAAACTTGGTGGCTCTCTAAAAGAGTCACAAACTGATACCTGCAAGTGCACAGGGTCTGTTGTAGTGAGTGTGCAAGGCAGGGTCGAACTACAGAGACTAGGGTGTATAGTTGAAGTGATGAAGCAAGTGACAGTTAAAAAGAAAAATCAGTGGTAGTGAATAAGAAACAGTGAAACAAAGACAAACAAACCAAGGCTGTGAGCCAAGGGCAGTGACAGAACTGAAAAACAGTAGCATGTAAAGCAAGTAAACAGGAACATGGTAGGGCTTTTGAATCCACATCTTGATCCTAAACTAAGGCAGATCCTAATCAAATCATGTTCTTGTTTCATCTCAGGGAAGATTATGGATGATTTAACTAATCTTACTAACTTACCCATAGCATCAACTGTCTTCTCACAGTACAGCTGATCACAGGCTTGTTTGCTCAACCAGTTATCTAGCAATCCGCATTAGTGGAAGGTTAATCCCCTAAGTTATCTAGTTCACCCCTAGCATTGAGTGTCTTCTTACAGCACACTCAATCACAGGTGCATTTGATCACTAAGTTTACTAACTTCCCTACTTCAATTAAGCACAGTCCTTCAAATGGACTGAATCCTTAGCTACTCTCACTCTTACACCCCTAGAATCAGCTGTCTTCTTACAGCACAGCTGATCACAGGTGCATTCACTCAACTAGCCAATTATCAATCCTACTTAGTTTCAGCACTACAAGAACAGTGACATGAACAAGGACTATCCTAGCTTACAATTCAAGAGTATCATCTAACCCCTAGCAAATGGAGTTAGAACATAATGAAATTAAATGACAATGGAATTGAAATTGTTTAAAACATTGAACTAAACTTGAACTGAAATTAAATTCTAAAATGAACTGAAATTTACAAAACAATTTAAACTAAGAACTAACCCTTGAGGCACTGGCTATTCCAGTCCTCTTGGGTGAAGCACTGGCTAGCCCAGGCATACCCACAACATCACACCCACATTCTATTTATACCCAGAATCCCAATTAGGGTTCATACAATGTTTTTCCCCAAATCCCCAAATCAGAAGAAATTAGGGTTACTGATTTACCTAATTTGATGGGATGATTCGTTCCCATGTCTTCGACCCATCCTTCCTCTGCTCTTCCTTCTCCATCTCCTGTTCCAACTGCTCCTCTAGCTCGAGCTATTTTATCAATTTCTCTTCTTTCCTGTCTCTGAAACCCTAGGAGAGAAATTGGTATGATAGCTGGCTAGAAAGAAGGGGAAATAGGTAGGCATTAGTAGGTGATATCCATGATGGCTTTTGGTGGTGGTTGGCGACGAAGAGATGGTGGTTGTGGTGGTGGTTGAGAAGAGGCAGTGGAGTTGCAGACGTAGAAGAAGATGGGTTCGATGGAGAATATGAGAAGGGGTTGTTTGGTGCGGGGTATAGGTGTTTGGTACTCGGGTGTTGAGCGGGTGTAGCAAATGCTGATGAACAGCAAGGATGAGACGTTGGATGCGAAGATGATGGATCGATCTAACGGCGAGACGGAGGCAGATCTTGAGCGACCGTTAGATTCTTGATACAACAATTCTGACGATCCAGATGAGAGTTAGGTGCTATGATGTTTGACAGGAGCTTCAGAGTTTGATGCACTGTGATGAAGCGACCGTTGGATGCATCTGTGGATCCAATCTGACGGCTACGAGCTTAGGCAGGCTTTGGGCTTGGTCTTGGACTTAGGTTAGAGTTTGGGCTTAGACAATTCTGAGCCCACTTCTTCTTTAAGAACAAATTCTTCTTTCCAAGCCCATTTCTAGCCTTTGAGTCTTGTGCACAACATTCTTCGCGGCCTTCTTGCGGGATTCCTATCGACTTTCCACCACTTTTCTGCTCTTTTCGCTCCGCAATTCCATCCAAGCTTTATTTAGAACCTAAAAATGCAAAATTAATTAAGAAAAGTATTTATTCTTGAAAACAATGAAAATACAGAATATGGGTTAAAATGGAGAATTAGAGCATAAAAGATGAGTTAATTGCCAAGAAAAAGATATAGAAATATGCACTTTTTAGCACTCATCAGTCGCTGCTAAAATACCTAAAAATAAAGACCCGCATACTTTGGTGCAAATGTGCAAATCTAAATACTTGTGGGAAACGTTGATTCACTGAACCACATAGTATTGCCCGATCATGACCTAAGAAAATGAAATGCACGATTTAAATGTGTGACACTAAATTTGGTATGGTTTCTACTGGCGATTACTGGTAAACTAATCCACATTTGGATTTCATAGATTTTTTTCTTTCTTTCCTTTCTTTCCTTTCTTCCTTTCTTCTTGGTGGTCTGTCTTCTCTACCCCTTCTTGTATGTTTTATTTTTCTTTGATCAATAAAATTGTTTCGTTTAAAATAAGAATAATCTTAGGCCCTGTAAACCACATCCATGTACAACATCAAATATTAATAATTTTGGAACCATCAAATATTACCCATAAGACTTTCTGGTAGGCTAGCACGGCAACCTGTTCAATTAATGTAATAGTATGTTGTAGGAGTTTAGCTTGGTAGGCTTCCAACTATTTAATGTGATACTCTTTATTTAACTAAAAAAAACTGTTTTGTGGAGAATCCCTAATCAAAAATCATGTTGGATCTAAATTGAAATCGACAAGCAAAATATAAGGAAACATTTTTATAACATGGAAAAGAAAACGAGAGTGTTAACCACTAGCAATGTAAAAGTCCTTCTCTTTTACATATGGAACAAAATTCTTCTCCAAACTCATGCAACAAAAATAGAGAGAAATAGAAAATTATTCTTTGGGTTTCTTTAAGAGCAATGGGCCTACGTTATCACCAGTAGCTTTGTTATGTTTCACATGACCTCCATCACATAATGGGAATGTCCCTGACCTCCAACACCTGCACAATTTCATCAATTCTAAATAAATAACAAATCACAAAACAAAGATTAAACCCATACGATTAGCTAATTAATTATGTATATACACTGACCTGCAATAGGCAGTGAGGGGTTTTGATAATTCAGTGACCACTACAGCGTCCACTACTTTGTCTTCTGTCTTTCTTATATCAGGGTTTATCGCTTCTGCTCTGATACTAACACTATTAGCTCTCGTTGTTGTTGAAACTGATCTTGTAATTACACCCTTCATTGGTGATGGGTTGTATGATACTCTGGCCCCGAACACATTGACCATTGATGATGCCATTACTTCAATCTCTCTAGCTAAACTTGTAAATATGTTTCTTTCGGGTATAAACTGTGAACTTCAGGTTGCTGTAAAGATCTACAGGTAGATAGAAACTAGAAAGAGTGGTCTTATGATATGAAATATAAGAGTTAGCTAGGATGTTAAACGTATGGAGGGCACACGCTCTATGTATCAGCCACAGGATTGTGTGGTTTTGGTTAATTGCTTTTAGCTAAATAACAAGAGTCATATTCTGGACTCCAGAGTAGTTTTTTTTTAGCGGTTAGTACAAGTGTACAACAGCCCTAGGACGAAAATGCAGACTTAAGGCCCGACCAAATACAATTTCCATCTCTCATTTCTAAAGTTTCCACCTTTCAAGTACGCATGCATAGATAAGATCCCACGGGAAGAAGGTGCAAATTTATCTGACACTCACCTTACACCGAAATATGAAAGGTTTTGTTGCACCACCTAGTCAAGAGCTTTAACTCTAAAAGCACAAATGGTACACGATTAGGCGAGCCTTTGAAATGCATTTTGAGTTTCGGAAGCAATTGGGATAAGTAGTAATAAAGAGTAACATGTAATGCTGCTAGCCAGCCCCAACTGAGATAAGAATCTGCCTTCTTTAAAGCTAACACCAATTGGCAATTGCAGTGGGCCTTTCAAGTTTTCGTCAAAGCCTAGTTAAGGGTTTTGGTCCTTTGGATAATACCCGCTCAGTTTCCGCATATTCACATTTTACACTCAGAACTCTGTTCCGTCTCCCCCAAATTCGAAACCCTAAACTCATGTTCTATTAAGTTGTAACGGATCGAGGCTGCTAGAGTTATCAAAGTGATGATGAAGAAGAAGGCTTTGTTAGACCCAGCTGCGCAAGTAAATAATTCAACTCAAATTCTGGTTTCCGAAGTTAATGAAGAACAACAATGGAGTCCTCCTTTTTTTGGTTGGGAATCTGGTGGAGAAGGAATCATAATCATCGTATTTAAATCGCAGAACAAGAGTACTGTAGGAAGATGGAGAGTGAGGAGAAGGAGAAAGGGTGTGAGACTAATCAAGGAGATTAGGATTTCATAAAGTTCAAGATTTGATGATGACCAAGTGCAAGGAATTGGAGGTTCCAGGAAGAGAGATGCTGAATTGGAAGATTTTTAGAAATAGAACTCAATATAGAAACCCCCATTTTAAGTCGGTTTCCAAGTTATACACCGACTCAAACTTCACAGGAATTCTGAATATAGAAACCGCCCCCAAGCCAACTAGTATAAATATCACATCCCATACACTTCAATTCCTTACAAACCAATTTTCTACTACAAAAATCTTTTGTAGAAGTTGCAGAGCATATGAGAATGGCGAGAGACAAAACCATTGTTCACAATCGCGATGGTGATGAGGAATTTTCAGAAAAAGAAGAGTATAACATTCATGGCAGAGAAGAGTACAACATTCACGGCAGAAGGAGAGCAAGTAATGGTGGTCGTGGCGGTGGTAAAAGTAAGGGTGGTTCGAGTAGGAAACGAAGGCGGTTAATATTTGTAGATGATGTTGCTGAAGAAGCTGATGATGATGAAGAAGAAGAGGAGGAGGATTATTATGAAGATTATGGAGAAAGTAGAAAGAAGAGGAAACAAAGTTCTGCTGCTGCGCCATTCATTGACGACCAAGCAATTGTTGCTAGTAGTGATGAAGAGGAGTCGACTGACGGAGAAGGAGAGGATCCCTTTATAGTTTCAAATGATGAACAAGAAGATGATGATGACAGGAGGATGCGGCATAAATACAGGCCTCATCCTTCGCTTTCTGATGGCGAAGAAGATATCGAAGAGATTGAGAGAAGAATTCAACATCGGTATCAAAGCTATGATGAAGATACTGATGAGGCAGATATCAATGACGTCGAGCAGCAATCTCGTTTGCCCTCAGTTAAGGATTCCAAGTTGTGGACAGTGAAATGTGCGATTGGTCGTGAGCGAGAGGCAGCTTTTTGCCTTATGCAGAAATGTGCCATTGATCAACCTGGGATGCATATAAGGTCTGCCATTGCTCTTGATTATCTCCAGAACTACATCTACCTCGAAGCTGATAAGGAGGCACATGTCAGAGAGGCTTGCAAAGGTCTCAAAATGTTGGATACCAGAAAAATAGTGCTTGTGCCAATTAAAGAAATGACCGATGTGGTTTCAGCAAAAGGCAAAGCTCTTGACATTGTGAAGGATATGTGGGTGCGAATAAAGGTTGGGATATATAAAGGGGATTTAGCAAAAGTTGTTGGTGTGCCTGATATGCGACAAAGGGTTATGCTTAAGCTAATCCCAAGGGTTGATTTACTAGCTGTTGCTGACAAATTAGATGGTAGAAAGGTCTCGAAAAAGGCAATTACTCCGTCTCAACGTCTTGTGAATTCAGGTGAAGCTAGGAACCTTAACATACCAGTAGACTCTAGGAGGGAGCAAAGCACTGCAATTTGTTTTGATGTGATTGATGGAAAGATGTTTAAAGATAGTTTCCTATATAAAACAGTATCGAAGAAATCAATTGAATATCAAAATATTCAACCATCTTTGGATGAGCTTGAAAGATTTTGTGAATCTGGTATGTCCACTTCAGTGGAAAACAGGAGAAAATTCCATTATATGAAGGGTGATGCTGTTGTTGTTGTCAAAGGAGATCTCACAAATCTGATGGGACGGGTTGAGAAAGTGGAAGACGATAACCTCCATATCAAACCAAATCGTAAGGACCTGCATACAACAATTGTTTTGAATGAAAATTATGTTTGCAAATACTTCAAGCTCGGGGATCATGTGAAGGTCGTCTCTGGTGCTCATGAAGGTGCAACCGGTACTGTTATTAAGGTTAACAGTAATGTGCTCATTTTAGTATCTGATGCGACTAGGGAGTATATCAGTGTTTTTGCTGACAACGTCGTGGATAGCTCTCGAGTAGTTTCTGGAGCTACTACCAGAATTGGAGATTATGAATTACATGACCTTGTCATGCTTGCTGACATGAGCTTTGGGGTGATTATACGATTAGAGAGTGAATCACTTCAAGTATTGAAGGGAGATCCAGATAGACCTGTGGTTGCAGTAGTGAAGTTGAGGGAGATCAAATTTAAGATAGATGATAGGAGGAATACCGCCAAAGATCGTTTCAGAAATGACGTGTCTGTGAAAGATGTTGTGAAGATTCTCACGGGTCCTTGCCAAGGGAAACAAGGTACTGTCGAACATATACGTGGAGGTATATTGTTCATAAATGACCGCCATCACATGGAGCATTCTGGTTTTATTTGTGCGCAAGCACAGTCTTGTTTAGCAGTCGGAGGCTCAAATGCCAAGGTTTCCCTGCCCTCAAGATGTGCAGCTTCAAGACAGACAGCTTATATTCCCCCTTCAGCAAGAAGATATTCTACAGGACCTCCATTAGACTCTGTGGTGAGACATAGAGGAGCTGCTGCTGGGCGAGGAGGGCATGATAATTTTGTTGGTAGCATTGTGAAAATCCGTCTTGGAAACTACAAGGGATGCAGTGGTCGTGTTGTGAGCCGCAATGGTCAATTAGTTCGGGTTGAATTGGAGTCTCAGATGAAAACTGTTACAGTTAAACGTGAGGAGATATCTGTTGACGCGAGTGTTTTCACTTCATCTAGTGAAGCACCTCAACAGGGTATTGGAAGTCAGACACCCATGCATCGAGCACAAACTCCACTACACCCATATATGACTCCTATGAGAGATCAAGGAGGACAAACACCAGTACATTGTGGTATGCGGACGCCTCTGCGCCATCAAGCTTGGAATCCTTATGCTATCTCAACTTGGTAGATTTGTACTAGTATTCAGTAAAATTATTTAGTTTCGACATTTTGCTGTCATCTAATATTGTGATCTGTAACCTTGCGAACATTGAATTACAATTTTAATTAGTCTGTTGCAGAATCTTCAAAACTGGCAATTCAGTTCCTGCTAATCTTTACTTGTTTTTTTGCTCATACTACTTATTTATGCTGGTTGGTTCCTAACTTTCCTTTAAGTTTATGGCGTTCCAAGTTCAGTAATGAGTGTTTAGTCTGAAATGTATGTTTTCTGTTGTTGTTTTTTTTTCCTTCTTAATATGCAAGAATGGCAAAACCATCATTATTACGTTTCCTGTTAAGTCAATCTTATGGTTCGGGTGTGTATTGAAAGCATGGTGCAAGTTACTGAATGACCCTGATTCTGTGAAGAAGCACCCAGAGTATGCAATTCAAATGAGTAGATTAAGCGCGATGATGCTCTCAGGTTTGACGGAACCAGGTTTTGATAATCATGATAGTAAGGATACATACACTTCAGCTTGTGATGCATCATTGTCTACATTGAGTAACCGTGTTCCTTTGGGACGACATAAAGGTTTGAAAATACAAATTTGGGGAACCTGTAATGGTTTAATATTGTGGAAGCCCTGGTGGTGAGAATTGTACTTTGAATTTTGAACTTCATGCATGGCATTGCTATATTGAGCTGAATCCAACCCTAACTAGATTTGTCAGATGATATTCACAAAGCTTTAGGACTGCTAGTAAGGGTAAAATGAGTTAGCGAGTCAAGAATCTGAAGTAAAATGTTCTAGTTGGTGGAAGTCGCGTCGATATTCTTCCAGAGACCAACACCAAGAAAGCTGGATTCGGAATCTGTTGTAATCCAAGTTGAAAGCTACAAGGCAAAGACCAGCTAGCTATTGGCCTTGAAGATTACCAAATGTTTAGCTTACGATGTAGATTCGATTTTATCATCAAGTTTTAAAAACTCACTCGCACATGCTTACTGCTCACTTAACAATTACACTGGGATTACATGCAATGGACTACAGCACTGCCAAGATGCTTCCTCTGTCAGACGAATGCAGAGAGATACTGCATTCCAGGGCATCATTTCACTTCAGTCTCTAGGGTACAGTTTTCATTAAAATCAATTTTCAGAAACTTCCACCGACAAAATACCAGAACAGAATAAAAATGATGTACCACTGAGGAGAAAAAAAGTCTAAAATGACCCCATAATCTATTCCCACAGCATGATCTAATAAAGGTCTAATAAAAAGTAAAGATAAGATAATGATCAAATTCCTGATCCATCATCAAGATGAAATGATGTACTCAAATCAGCACAAAATCAAAATACAACTAATTAGGGGAACCCACTAGTCAGATTGGAATCAGTCACACACAACTATAATGAAACGCATAGTATAATAACAAACTATATCATTAAACTAGTCACCAAAGTTCACAATAACATAACAAACACCATCTCTGCTAGAATACGCAGCAGTCAAAATTCACAATAAATAAATAAAAATTACCCAGAAAAAAAGTAAAAAGTAAAAAAAAACTAACTAAAAAGGAGGAGAGAGAAACTGTTCTTCAGCCATCCTTGATCATCATCTTCTTCACAAGTTCCAAGCAAGTAGAGCACCAGCAGAAACAGTCAAAATTAGGGTTTTGAAGAACGAACCATGAACAATAACACCATGACTCTTTCCATCAGAACTTGAATCATCAGAACTATCAGGTGAATCAGCTGGTGATCCATTAGGTGATTCACCGGAAGCTGGTGCTGGTGGTGATGCGAAAGGTGCTGTTGATGGTGATGGACTGGGTGTATCAGCACTTTCCGGTGCCGGAGATGGTGCTGAAGAAGGTGAATCTGAACTTAAAGGTGACGGTGCTGAAGAAGGAGAATCTGATACTGATGGTTCAGGTGCTAATGATGGAGACGGTGATGGTGATGTACCAAATAACTCAACCGGTAATAAAATATCATCCACAGTGAAAATACACAAAGGTGTTTCATCAATAACAATACCAGCAACTCTAGATGAATCAACACCGGTATTCAAAGTGACAGAATCACCAGCAGAAGTAACAGATAATTCAAATTTCTTTGCACCGTTAGTAGCTAATGTTGAGATTGGATGATCTTTACTTGTTTTCAATGTACCAATCGGTGTGTAACTAGGAATAGCATGATATTGAAGCATTGTAACAATCTCAGCACTTGATAATTTTGTTAGATCTGGTTTACCAACATCTTTCTTAAATGCTTCATCAGATGGTGCAAACAATGTTAATCCTTTGTCAAGAGCTGATGATTCATACATCTTCAACACACCAGAAGAGATCAACATTGAAGAAAATGTCTTGCAACCAGCTTTCTCTAACAAAGCTGTGATGTTCACATCTGATGTGTTTGGTGCTGTTAAAATACCAGGTGCAATAACCGGTGCAGAAATCTCTAAAACAGAGAGTGAATATGGGATTTGTTTGACAGGTTTAGTGTAATTAGCATCAAATTTAGATCCAGGTGCAGCAGAACCAAAACTAACCACCCCACCTTTCAAATCAGTAATATTAACAAACCCAAGATTACCAGGAGCAGTACCACTAGTTTGATAAAGAGTAGTAGATAGAGTAGTACCGTCAGAGATATCATGGAGTTTCTGAGCATCAAAATAATCAAGAATAACAAGTAATGACAGTGCTTTCTTGATAACTGATAATGGATGATTACCAGATGTTAAACTTCCCATAGCTCCATTGTTGAGTACCAACACTGTGATTGTTTGTCTACTGTTGATTTCATCAGAGACTTTGGTTTTTGTTAGGTAATCATTGTAAACACTGTAATCTGGAAACTTTGAGAGAATCTCTGTAATGTTATGTGATGCAGCAGCACCAGAAGTTGGTAATGGTGTTGTTGAGAATAGTGTAAGAATCAAGATCATTAGTATTATCATGGTGTTTGTGTTTGAAACAGCCATGGTTATGAGGTTTGGAAAATGGAAAGTTTTTGAGAGAGAGGAGTCTGGTTTATGGGAGTGAAATGAGGGTTTAGTTGGGTTTTGAAACCGAAAAAGAGGGATTGGTATGGTTAACTAGGGTTAAATGTTTGCCATGTGAGTTTGCCTCGGTCATAGCTGTAGTTAAAGAAAGAAAAGGAAATTCTAGGAGTACGTTTTCTATTCTCTCTTTTTTCTGCAAATTACTTACAGGTCCTTTTGATGAAAATTTTCTGTGGATTTTTATCTGATTTTGAGTACAACTTTGGTAATGGGTTCTTTTTGGTAGGGTTTTGTTTGTACGAGTGAAATTGCACCGCTGAGAATGTGATTATTGCTTGAAACAGAAAATAGGACTCAGGCTTGTTTTTCTATACCCACGTGTTGTTCTTGTCATGTTTTGTTTGTTGGTTCATCTCTCATTTCTAGAGTTGGATTGCAAATTGGAAATGATTTCAAAAGAAAAGTTGTAGGCAGGCCGAGAGTGGTAAAACAGGTGGTGCGCACAATGATCCATGTATATTGAATGCTAGCTTGTAGTTGTGGGCAAAGAATTTTTTACCATTTAGTATTACATTTTTGCTTATATTGGTTCGATGGCAATTAATATTTAATTGTTTAATGGATGTCCTGTTTTATCTATTTGCAGTATTGAGTGTGTTCACAGTTTGACAATGCCAAGAAGGCAAGAAATCACACTAGTCATGACGTATGAAACGTTAAATATACTGGTGAAGAACACTCCAGCAGATAGCAATGTTGATTTTACGCTATGTCCGCGAATCTAATAGGGCGTTTGGATACTGGAAACGGAAATGGTAAAACTATTTTGCTTCATAAAAAGTTGGTTCTTGTACTCTTTAAAGTCTATCCCGAAATAATATTGTCAAACTGACTTTTCAACTTCCAGAAAATCGAAAAGCAACTTCTGAGTTACATCCAAACACCTTGTAACTAAGACTAAGTCTTATGGGCTAGATTGAGCTGCTAGTTGCAGTTTAAAAAAAAAAGTGTGGCCTCAAAGTTAACACTAGTTCTCTCTTCTAACATGTGCTCGCAGTTCCACTAGCAGCGAGATTGAAGCATTGAATGGTTCAGCGTTCAAAAAGTGACCTTAGCGCTGGACCGTTTAGCGCTCACAAAAATCACATGGATCACAAAAATCACAAACTTTGATCTGACGTCTCAAATTTAAAACGCTGAATCAAACAGCGCTGGGCAGTGGTCCCAGCTGACGTGGTCTTAATCTAGCTGCTAGATTAGCACTCCCATAGGACTTAGGAGGTTGCCCATGCTGACGTGGATGGCCAACCTAGCTGCTAGGTTGGCCATCCACGTCAGCATGGGCAACCTCCTAAGTCCTATGGGGTGGCGAATCTAGCAGTGGAACGCTGATCAGTGCAGCGTCCAGGGGAACGCTGAACCGAGCAGCGTTTTACTTGGTCAGCTAGGTTGAAACGTTGCACCGAACAGCGTCCAAGGAAAACATTTATTTCACGGAAGATCGACTTCTTTCCCATTTTCATCTGTTTTCACATCTCACTCTCAAGCTAACGAAAAATGCATGTCCATGAAAATGAGTTGTAGATGTTTTTTTTCAAATTTCTTCCGTGGGTTTGTTCTCCATTGAATCCTTGATCATTTGAGAGTATTTTCATTCAATTCCGTCCACGAAATTGATTGAGGTAACGATTTAAAATTTTAGGGATTTTTTTCTTGATTTTTGATTATGATGAAAATTTGATGAAATTGATGATTGATAGTTGATACAATGCATGATTTAGATGATATGTTTGCGTGATTTGAATGATATGTGACTGGAATTAATTTTTACAAATTTTTAGGGTTAATTTTATTATTTGTGATGAACAAAAATGAAATTTTGATAATTAGTTTGATGAAAATGAATGATATTGATAATTTAGTTTGTATTGATGAATTGATAATTTAGTTTGTATGGTTGAAAATAATGATAATGATATTTTTTTTCATGTTTGTTATTGATTGTAGTATGAGTATGGATGATGCGTTAGATAGTTTGGAAGTATCATCGTCAAAGAATTGTAATAACCATGTATATCAAGATGTTTATAAACAAAACTCTCGCAAAATTAGCTTTAGAGGTAGTTTGAACGATATTGAAGTGTATTACAAGATTGTAGTGAAAGATAATCCGGAAACACAACACTATTGTGACAATTGTGGCTTTTCTTCTGTTTTTGAGTTTGATTTTGCTAATGGGGATAGAGCATTAGTTGAAGCCATAACTGAGAGATGGTGGTCAAAAACCAAGAGTTTTAATTTTCGGGAGTTTGAAATTGGCATCATTCCTTTAGATTGGTACATGTTAACGGTAATTCCCACTGGTGACCCTAGTAAAGAACCCGTAGTTATACCGCTTTTGGATACTCTAACATATCCCGAACTCGATGAATTGTATTTTTCGGATGTCAAAAATCATGCGTCTTCATGGGATTCTAAGAAGAATACATTATCCTTGGTTGTCTTTAAAGATTACATTGAAAGTAGAAAAGACAAGGATAATAGAGAATGTGCAGTGGCATTGACAAGAGCATTCTTTATGTGGTGTTTTGGTCATTTTCTTCTAGTGCATTCTACTGGAAAAGTAGATAAACGTTGGGTTTTGTTGTTGGCCGAATTAAATAGGGTTGGGAATTATGATTGTGGTCTAGCTTCGTTAGGTAATACCTATAGATATCTCGACGATTGGTCAACCAAGAGTACGAATTTAGCAGGCATGGTTATGGTACTTGAGTATTGGTACTATTACTACTTCCGCAACATGCAACCCTTTATAAAGGAGAAACTTGATGTTTTTCCAAAGATTTGTCTCTTCAAGGGTGATAGGATAGTATCAAGGAAGAGGGGACATCGGCAAGGCCAAAAGGATACTAGTAAACACTTAGTCAAATATACAAGATCACAGATTGACACCAGAACAAGTGCATCATGTATTTGGCAACCATGGTTAGATAGTGTGTATGCTGAAGGAGAGCAATATGAATATGCACTAGAAGTATCCAAAATGAGACTTCTGTTTTGTCACTTCGAAAAACGAACAAGAGTTAGTTTTTACTTGGCAGAGAGATTCCAGAGGAAGATCGTAGGTGAGGTTGTAGTCCCAGCACATCCTCCAAATTTGGATTCAGTTGCTCACCAAGTCATTGTCTTCGGCAATTAAGAATCTAACCATGCTTGAATTTGAATTGATAAGAAGAGAGTTAAACTTGACAAGTTTGGGGTAGGGATTTTGAGATCATTGGTTGAGTTTATATAAAAAGAAGAAAGTATCTGAGTTCTAGTGAAAATGTAGCCGTTAAGACGAAAAGCTGAACCGAACAGCGCCCAAATGCTGAACCGTTCAACGCTCTGTCCAACACCCACAAGATCAAAAACTAGCCGTTATCTTCAACGGCTGGAAACTTAGCGCTGAATCATTCCGCGCTTCAGCGCTATGATATATCATCCATTAGATCAAATATGACCGTTCAATCTCAATGGTCATGATTTAGTGGACGTTTAAAAACCTCAACAGCTATATTTTCAGGCTACCTATAAATAGAGAACCATTTCCCCTTCATCCCTCACACCAAAATCAATTGATTATCTTCTTCATTGATTTTCTTCTTCAACAAAATTATGGCACACTTTACTATAATGGAAGATGAGGCACTAATTTATGGTTGGGTTATAGCAAGCAACGATCCGATTCATGGAAAAGATAAAAAAAAGTGCAATACTTTGGAAGAAGATTATTGAAGAGTACGATAAAAGAAAAGGCCCTAATGGTACCACAAGAGATAAAAAAGCATTGGAAACAAGGTGCAATACTTTGAGATCCGAAGTGTGAAAATATGTTTCACTTGTTAGACCCTACTTCCGAAACCGACCTTCGGGGTTGAATGAAGAGGATTATGTAAGTACCTCAAAAAAATTTTGATGTTTTCTTTCTTCCATTTTGATCTCTTTCTTTCTTTTTCTAAATTTTTCCTTTCATTGTACATTTTTTTCCAGTATCATCATGGAAATTTTTTTTATGAAGCGGAGTCTGGAAAACAGTGGAGGTCGTACTTGGAAGCGGTTTTTCAAATCCTAAAGACCTATCGACCCGACTACAACCCAGTGGTGAATAATTATGATGGAGTTGGTACTTCCACTCAACCTACTCAACACACTCAAGCTACTCAAGATTATGTAGATGATATGGATGAAGATTTTCAAAATATGGCAAGGTTTGGTAGCTCCTCATCTACTCATAATTCTGAAACCTCGGACATATCTCATAGAAGACGCTATATCGAACAAACAGATGACGTTAGAAGTGCAGGGAGAGATAAAGATAAGAAAAGGGCTCGTAGGCTAAAGCATCGCACAAAGCAGATGAAAAAATTGATAAACTCATCGGACTTCTTGAAACCGCACAAGCACAAAGGGATGTCAAGTATGAAGCAGAGGAAGAGTACTTAAAGAAGAACATGGAAAACTCTACAATCTTGGCACAAACACAACAAAGAGAAGCTTACATGAAGATCATATGCCAAAGCTTGGATGAATTAGAGGCTTGTGAGGTATCCGTCTACAAAATATGGAAGAACGAGATTTTGGCCCGTTATGGATTGCCACTTATCCCCTAAATTAAAGTGACATATTAGTAATAATTTAAGTTATTTAGAAGTAGGATTTCAATTTTAATGTATTTTTTTATGTTTTAAGTTATTTAGAAGTAGGATTTCAATTTCAACGCAGTTTTTTATGTTTTAAGTTATTTAGAAGTAGGATTAATATTTCAGTGTATTTTTTTATGTTTTAAGTTATTTTAATTTTAGTGTATCTATTTAATTTCTTCAAGAAACAATGTAAACCTTGTTTTGTAATGTAAAAATTTTCAAAATTTGACACAAATTGCCAAACATTTAGAAAATCAATTTTTTTTGATCAAATTTGAAAAAAATAGTCGTTGCTGGTGTAGAGGAGGTGTAAAAAAAAGGTCAAGCGTTGTACTATCCAGCGCTTCCCCTGGACGTTGAACGGAACCGCGCTCCATGTAACGCTGAATTATTCAGCGCTGATACCCTGGAATATTCCTCTAGCGCTGACTGGTACAGCGTTTGGATCAGTTTTTGAGCGCTGAACGGTTCAGCTTTTGAAACTAGATGCTAGTTGAACTGTGGGCAAATGCTAGGAGAGAGAAGTAGCAGGTAGAGGTGTTAACCTTTTTCACACACTTATTTTTTGATTTGCAACACTTTTTGGCCAATCTAGCACATAGGGGTTAGCCTAAATATACAGAGTTGGAAAGTTGGTTTGAGATAGTCTGGGGGTATTTTAGTCCATTTATTTCCATAGGGAACCAGGTGAAAAGTGTTGCTTACTTGGTAAGGTGGGTGTTTGGTGTTGATTTAGTCAATTGAAAAGTCGGCGACAAACGATAACCGCACTTAGCACGTGAAAAGTGAAAAAACTTGGGGGAGAATAAAAATTTTCCACCTGACCTGTTAAAGAAAGAGGGTTAAATTACCTCGCGTTTTTAGGGGCCACCCGAAAGGATTTAGGGGCCATCAATGTATACCCAGCCAAAGACTCTAGTTAAGGGGTACCCTATATGATATTGAAGTTACATAAATGCCCTTCTAGTAAAACTGTATAAAAACCAAATAAAAAAAAATTCTACTCATTTTAACTCTTCTTCTTCCAGTTTCATATTATCTTCCGATTGTGGAAGAAAAAAAAACTTTCCCTCGTTCTTGTGTTCAACCGAAACATCGTCGCGAATCGTAAAATCAAAACATCGTCGATTCGTTTATAAAACAATGGATAAGGGAAATGAAACCCACAGACCTAGAACCAAAAACGTTGCTCGGGGTATCGATCCAAAGATTGGGATTTTAGCAAGAAATAAAGAAATTGTTGCTGCAAATGAAGAAGAACGCGAAGAACGCGAAGAAGAAGTACCCGTCGATGTAGTCGGTGGTGGCGATTCCGATAGTCAAACACTTAGTCAACTTCAAATGGCCCCAATTAGGTAAGAATCTATCATTTTTGGGGTTTATTTCGCTTTAATTCGACGAATCGAGAAAAAAATTCTAGAATTTTCGGTTATTTATCCAGATTCGGGCGATATTCATGCTTATTTACTTCCGAATGTAGTCGTGTTCTTCATTTCTCAAGAACATCGATAGTATTCGGGAGAAATATTTGATGGTTATCGGCCGAATATTGTTGGCCATATCTTCCTGGATACAAACTGGTAATAATCGGTATTTTAATGAATTTTTTGGCTCCCGAATATATTTAAGTAGACACATAGTATTCGGAAGTACACTCACTACTGAATATATATATATATATATATATATATATATTGAAAAAATATCAAAATTTCTGATATAGAAAAAATCCCATTTTGGGGCCAGTATTTATTCGGAAGAAAATATAATGTTTTATACCTCCGATTGTGTAGGATGAAATTTAGAGTTTCTGAACTCCAGTTGATGAATATTCGATTGTAAACATGTTTAAATATATTCCGATTGTTTTTCATTCGGGAAAAATATGTGTCTTCTTACTTCCGAATTTGTTCATTCGGGTTATAGTTGTGTACTTTGTCTTCCGATTGTGTAGGATGAAAAATTTATAGCTTCTGAACTCCAATTGATGCATATTCGGTTGTAAATATGTTTAGTTAGCTTTCGATTGTTTTGTATTCGGGAATAGTATGTGTCTTCTTACGTCCGAATGTGTACATTCGGGTTATATTTCCATACTTTGTCTTCCGATTGTATAGTTTGTAAATATTGTTCCTTTCTTTGTTGTTTAGACAAAATCGAGAAAGGAGGAAGAAAGTGACAGCTAGTTCTAGAAGGGAAAGGAGTGCCAAAGATAATTCAAGTGCCAAAACAACAAGGAGTGCAACCAAGTGCTGAAAAAAGTGTAGAACAACAAGGCAGTGAACAAGGGGTGCAACCAAGTGTTGAACAAGCCGCTCAACAAAGTGCAGAACCAACTGCTCCACAAGTTACACCCCACCATGAAATTGAACCAGTTGATCCAGTGCCAAGAGTAGAAGAAGAAGGACAACCAAGTGGTACCCAAAAATCCAAAAAAGGAAAAGATGGTGTAAAGAAGGATATTGCTAAAAAAGCATCACATCTTGTCCCTCAGCACTTGAAGAAGAAGGGTATTCCAGCAGGCACAATCCTTGGGCTACCGACGGATAGAGGAAAATTGCTATTTGTATACAAAGACTCATGGGCCAGAGAAATATACGAAACCGAGGTAATAAAATTACTATTTTTTATTAATGTATTGTCTATGTGTTATATCGTAATATTTGTATTAAGGATTTTTTTATGTACTTTAATAGGATCATCAAGATGCGGTCCGTCTACTCAAACCTACTACCGCACAAACAAAAATGCTTGCGTGGCCTTTATCCGGTGAATGTGAAAGGTTCAAGTTAATTGTTGCCAACTCGGGGTTAGCTAATGCCGCCGAGAATTCATTGTTAGAACATGATCGTGTGGCCATATCGGCGTTCGTGGAGAGAATGTATCCTGAGACCGATACTTTCCGTATGCCGTTTGGGGAGATGACGATTACCCCGGATGATGTTGTGCAGATTCTTAACCTTCCCGACCAAGGCACAGCTGTGAAGTTTAACTACACAAAGCAGTTAAGTTGGACACAACTTTATGCTCTCACTAAAAAGTGCTTAGGTTGGGATGAAGAGACAACAACAGTTAAGTTGGGCACAACTTTAGGTAATTACCGTTTAATGTTATGTCATTACGTATAAAAAACAGGTGAATAGGTTCAAGCGTGTTTCCAAAATGTTAATTGCATGCCTGAAGAGCGGAGATCCCATGCCAGCTGAGAAGATCAAAGAGGCTAGATACCTAGTTGATAATATGGATAACGAAGATTATGCTGCCCAGTTTGGGGAGAAAGTCACGAAGAGGCGTCCGCCCAAGGTGGCAGTATCAAAGACTGGTAAAAGAACTCGAGCTTCATCGAGCGCTGAAGGTGCTCTAACTGAAGCTGCTCCAACTGAAGGTGCTCAAACTTGTGGTCGTGCAGGACTGGGAGGTAGTCACGGTCGTAAAGTAAAGAAGAGCAGATAAATGACAATGATTTGTGTTGTACATTCAGGACTTTACAAGGGCCAATATAGAAGGTTAGACAACCCATATTCGGAAGTTTGGGTAACTGAGTTGACTTTGCAAGTTCAAAATTTGAAAAGTATCAGTTTTTCCCAAATTCTGATTTTTGGGCCATCGTACATTCGGGACTTTACAAAAAAAAATTATCCCCCGAATATTACAAGTTCAAAACAAACCATGCCTTGGCTCTAGGTGGTTCCAAGGGCCAATATAGAAGGTTAGACAACCCATATTCGGAAGTTTGGGTAACTGAGTTGACTTCCGATTATTGCAAGTTCAAAATTTGAAAAGTATCAGTTTTTGCCAAATTCTGATTTTTGGGCCATCGTACATTCGGGACTTTACAAAAAAAAATTATCCTCCGAATATTACAAGTTCAAAACAAACCATGCCATGGCTCTAGGTGGTTCCAATGGCCAATATAGAAGGTTAGACAACCCATATTCGGAAGTTTGGGTAACTGAGTTGACTTCCGATTATTGCAAGTTTAAAATTTGAAAAGTATCAGTTTTTTCCAAATTCTGATTTTTGGGCCATCGTACATTCGGGACTTTACAAAAAAAAATTATCCCCCAAATATTACAAGTTCAAAACAAACCATGCCATGGCTCTAGGTGGTTCCAAGGGCCAATATAGAAGGTTAGACAACCCATATTCGGAAGTTTGGGTAACTGAGTTGACTTCCGATTATTGCAAGTTCAAAATTTGAAAAGTATCATTTTTTCCCAAATTCTGATTTTTGGGCCATCGTACATTCGGGACTTTACAAAAAAAATTATCCTCTGAATATTACAAGTTCAAAACAAACCATGCCATGGCTCTAGGTGGTTCCAAGGGCCAATATAGAAGGTTAGACAACCCATATTCGGAAGTTTGGGTAACTGAGTTGACTTCCGATTATTGCAAGTTCAAAATTTGAAAAGTATCAGTTTTTCCCAAATTCTGATTTTTGGGCCATCGTACATTCGGGACTTTACAAAAAAAAATTATCCTCTGAATATTACAAGTTCAAAACAAACCATGCCATGGCTCTAGGTGGTTCCAGTGGCCAATATAGAAGGTTAGACAACCCATATTCGGAAGTTTGGGTAACTGAGTTGACTTCCGATTATTGCAAGTTCAAAATTTGAAAAGTATCAGTTTTTCCCAAATTCTGATTTTTGGGTCATCGTACATTCGGGACTTTACAAAAAAAAGAAATTAGCCTCTGAATAATATAGTCGTGTTTAGAAATACCAACCTAATCGGTAGATAAAAATTTAAGTTCGCTACCGAATGTCCTTTTCGGAGGAAATACGTGTATCGTTAGCAACCGATTGTAGTGCATCATTGATACGAAACCTCAACGGCCATATTTTCAGAAACCTCAATGACCATATTCTTGACCCCTAAGAAGCGAGGTCAAGAACAATTCCATCAAAGAGAAAGATTAAAACAAGTTGATGAAGAGACCGAATGGATAAAAAATTATTTCATTGTGAAAGATCTACCCAAAGAACAGCAGGACTATCGTATATTTTGGATTAACGTTTCATTGGGTCCTTTTGTTGGTAAGTACAAGAAGCCACGCCACAATTATGAACCATCCCATGTTTCTTCAAGGGTGCACCATGTTATAAAATTGTGCACCGAGTACAACCGTATTCTTGCTAGGCACAGAGACGACAGGTTTGCGGCACAAGATGCTTATTCCAAGTGGAGAGGAGAGTCGTTTCTACATTTCGAAGACGCGTTGATTGTTGCATCTCGGACTGGGGAAATAAAATAACATGTGATGTTTGAGTGTTGTAAATTCAAATTTTTAATATTAATCGGCGGTTTGATAATGGCAATTGGTTTTGAGATTGCATTGAATGTGCCACGTACATTGCAAGTTTTGGGCTTCCAGAAACACTACCGCTATTGCATGCATTAAGGCTTGATCATTATCCGTTACAATAACCCTTGGAAAATTATCACCGTTATAAATGGACCTCAACGTCTCCAACATCCAAATAAAACTCACATTGTTCTCATGATCCATTAAACCCCATGCAATCGTAAACGTGTTTTTGTCCGAAGTATGGCAAGCAATGTTCAACAACGGCATGTTATACTTGTTTGTCTTATAAGTAGCATCTATCAACAAAATTTGATGAAAGCATTGAGCCAATTGGATCATTTCTGGATGTGCCAAGAAAATACGAACCATTATACCATCCTTTTCTTCCCTTCTCAAGGTGTAGCCGTGTAACTCCGCTAACCACTCCGATTGTTGCATGACCGTTCTACCATCCCATTCAGTCCTTTTGATCGTAGCTAGGGCCGACTTAATTGTAGACAAAGAAGACAAGTTGTCGGGGTCGTCCGTCTTTATTTTACTTAAGATCGCACTCGCTTTTTGGATCCGCATAGACCTCACCGTCTGCATTTGATGTTGTTTTAACTTGGCAACCATTACATGTCCAATTAAATCCAACGGATCATCATGGTTGTGACAACCGTTATCAACTTTATACATTTTATACTCTTTACCTTTAATACCATCGGGCTTATAGAAGACAATCTTAAATGGGCATCCTATCTTCTTGGTATTGCTTCGGTATTTCCTATTCGTCTTCCGTACGTACTTACTATTCTTTCCCTCGTGACTCTTTCGCGTCCCACCTCGCTCACAAATCATTTCAAATCGAGTGTCACTAACATGATTATTTTGAACTACCACGCACATGTTATCTTTTGCCTTGTTCATAAGCCATTCCTTTGCCTCCTTCTTACTTCCAAATGTCTAAACGTGCATAAAACAAAACAAATCTAATAAGCATAACCATTTAACATATAAATTTTTTAAAAAAGAAGAAAGTAGTAATGAGTATACCAAATCGTTTGCATAGTATAGGGAAGTGTCAGGCCTCAAATAGAAATCATCAACAAACTCTTCAACGGCCTGCATATGAAAGCAACAAATTATTATACAATAATCGGAGGTTATTAAATAAGTCAAACTGCCGAATATACTATATTCGGAATCCTATCGGTTACCAAAAACACCCGATTTATGCAAATGAATTTATACAGTTTACTGAGTGCAAAAAATGATAAAATCGGAAGCTAAAATATATAGTAAAACAGCCGAATATAAATAACCGGGAGATAACTTTAATCGATAAACATCCGATTTTCAAGTTTTCGGAAATTTTATTTTGAGGCCGCTGTTATATTCGGCAGTCAAATAATGTTAAACTATTACCGATTGTAAAGGATAAGAATACTGAGTTTTGAAATTTTTTGAGGAATTCGTTTTTGGGGCCATTCGGGGGTAAATAACTCTACATAACTACCGAATGTAGATTTTTTTGGAAAACCAGTTTGGGGTTTTTTCTCATATTCGGCAGTAAACTACTATCTTGGAACTACCGAATATACATATTTGGTACTCTGTGTGTTATATTCGTAAGTTTATTCGAGAAATTATCTACCGAATCTAGGTAGTTCATGGCATTCAATGCATGCAATAATCGGTTTTTCTTGTTTACAAAAGCACACAAACACATGCAAATCGAGTATTTGAGTTTCTTAACACAATACATGTGTTTTACATGCATCGTTAGCTTCAATATCAGGCGATTCTCCATTTTCTTCCATTAAAGGGTCGTCTAGGTTTTCCTCTCCACAAAAGTTTGGATCATTCAACATATACCCCAAATCGTCTTCGCCATGATTCTCACCTTCTTCTTCATATCCATCCATTTATGTAGTGATAAAATGGGTTTTCCCTTTTTTCCTTCACCTTCTTCTCTATAACTCTAACAACTCAAAAATGAAAAAGAAATGGAAAAAATGAAACAGAAATCATTCTAATACTGCACCGACTACAATCGGAAGTCTGGGTAATATTTTGGCTTCCGATTGAAATTGGAGGATAAAAATGTTATCATATCCTCCGAATATATAAGGATAATTTTGCCATTACGCGAGATAAGGGCTGGCTACATTTTCCCTTTGGGTGACCTTTTTTGTTTTATTGTTGGTCCCTGAATTCTTTTGAGTGGCCCCTAAAAACGCGAGTTTAAATTAAGGTGGAGTAATGAGTGATTTAAGGGATTAAATTAATCTTAACTGAGATTTAGGAAGTTGGTTGGTAATTGACAAAAGAATATGAGCAGAAACAGTATTTCTACAAGTCTTGGACTAAAAAAATTAGGTTTAATTGGTATTTGTGGCTGTGGGTCACACATGGTTTAGCAAGACTACTGATAGGTGGTACCGTTTTGTTTGGGGAGTACCGATACGCATAAAGAACAAAAAAAGCATTCGTTTTTAGGTTGGTACATCTCCAAACAAAATAATAACCCCGTCAACAGTCTTGTGGTTTAGGAATGAGTGGCATGATTTTGTTTTCTTTTTTGCATATTGTTTAATGCACCTATGATTTATTTAAGCAGGAGATACCGGAGTAACAATATTCTAAAACGATTTAGTCAACTAGTAGGTGATAAAAATTGTTGCACCTCAGTATGAACTAAATGCATCACACATTGGTGGCACAACAAGAGTTTCTCAGTAGGGCTTTGCTAGAATGGAATCGCAAAGCTAGAAGAGTTGGGAGTTTTTTTGCATGATTTATAAAGGGGATACCAGTTCTACTAAGTGCTGATACCGTTTCATACAGAATAAAAAAGATCTCACCGATCCTGACCGTTGGATGGATGAAATGGTATCAGCACTTAGTAGGACTGGTAGAACCATTTATAAATCGTGTCATTTTGCTCGTATATATTGCAAAGCTAGAAGTGTAACCGCACTTGGCAAACGGAAATGCTATTCACCTCCCTATTCTCCACCTCCCTACTCTGCTTCTTTCGATCTACACCACACATCTAGGATTTAAATCACATTCAGATATAAGTGGGGTTCACCATTTCTCAGATATGTGGTTTAGATTGGAGGGAGCAGAGTAGGGAGATGGAGAATTGGGAATTGAATAGCACCCCCCCTTGGCAGATGCTAGAGGTGGAAAGTGAAGGGAAAGGTGAAACTGGAATTATTTTTTTCAAAATCAAAAGAGCTTTTGAATGGGTCCGTTGAATAATGACTAATGGTTATTAGCGTGAGTTTCCCCAATTAATTTCCTTTTTAGGATTTTGGTGATGATTCTAGAGATTAAGATAAGACTCGTGCTGATAAAAGCAAGCAAATGGACAAGATTAATAAGATCAGAAGACTAGGTTTAGTGACAACGAGACATCATCCTTGAACATCAATCTTAATCTTTCTGATTTTATCTGTTGGTAGCTACTTTTTGTTTATTTAATTATAAGCTTGAATATGGGTTATGAGTGTTTTTTTCTTACAGGGAAATACTCTGTGAGAAAATGATCTTAATCAAGAAACACAAAATTGGTTAAAAAGACCAAAATCAACAATTTCTGAATGAAAAAGACATTTAGATTTTGATACTGTTTAAATGGACAAAAATGAAAAAAAAGATAGTCAGGATGTAAACATTTTCATCATACCCATTTTCAAATAATTTTTCTTATTTTTAATTTACATCATGATGCATCCAGTTTCATCCTTATTATTTTTTAAGTTTAAGTCAGGATGAATCCAGTTTAATCCTTGTTATTTTTTTAGTGTCCATTTCACCCATACTAATTTTTACTCGTCCATTTGAACCATGTTTTAAAAATATTTGGACAAATAACCCATGCACATTGTATTCATAATTTTTGATATTTTTTCATGTTTTATCCCTTTGTCCTATTAATAATCCAATTATCTATATATCGTTAATAAGGGCATGTATGAAAATATTCACCTTGGAAATAATAATCCACCTATCGTGGTACAAGCAAAATTCAAAATTACGCATGTATAATAGATACGGACGGAGTAAAACTTTACCTTTTTCATTTGACTATATATTAAATTGAAAAAGATCCTTGGGTTGAGTAAAGTTTGAGATTTTCTCATTTTCCTTTTTAGGATTTGGTGATTAAGAGGGATTAAGTAATTAAACTGAGGTATCTCGTTTAACTTTAAACTAAAACAAGTTAAGATTTAGAGACAATGAGGCATCCTTGGACATCAATCTTAAATGTTTCTGCCTGGTTTTTGTTTGTGGGGACGCACATGAGCTACTTTGGCATGGATCCACTGTTTAAGCTTGATTACAACCATAAATACATACAGTGTACCATGATTCTGTTTTTGGTCTTATCGGAGTAAGTAAGGCACAGTCAAATTAACAACTTGTAGGTCTCTTGACAAAATTATCATCTTTTTGGTTTTAGAAAACTATGGGCTCTTCTTGTCTTTTGCTCATAAGATTTTTCGTGGAATCAAAGAGTTTCTAAGTGGTGTTTGAGGATTGGACTCTCTCGACACCCGTGGACACCTATAACATGAAATTTGGCATATATCCATCCATTATGGATATGCCAAACTGTCGAACTCGTATGCCTATACGCCAATCCTGGCATATAGGCATACACGACAGAGTTTCCATCGAGCGATAGAGACTCCATCGTTCGATGGTCAGACTATCTTTAAGTAATTATATATATATATATATATATATATATATATATATATATATATATATATATATATATATATAATCTATCATTCTCTCCTATTTTTTTATTTTTCTAATATATTTTTATATTTAAAGAGTCCCACTCAATGTATCATAATACTAAAAATTTTATAAATACTCCACCACACAAACACAAATATATGTTTTATTCGTTAGGGTCTCATCCAACACAATTAAATATATGTTTTTTAATCAAATTTGACATATCTATCATAGTGGAAAAACTCATTTTCCATGCCACATGGCATGCCAAATAGCATTTTTTTGACATGCCCATAGGAATAGGCCTAAGAAGTTCCATGATGGTGAATGATCGTCTCATGTGCAAAAATGATTGCTAAATCAAATTCATTTTAGGGAATTAAAGAGAAGTGTCCCTCTGCTAATGCTTTAATTACAAAGATGTACCTCTATGAAACAGAAATAGAGATGTATCCCTTTTAGAGGATTTTCCGTCCAAAAGGTGTTAACCCGCCGTTTGATCACTCGGGTCAAACCAAATATTATTAAAAAAACATAGTGAATTATCAATTTGTCCCCAAAAACAAGAGAGATTTTCTGTTTAGTCCACTAAACCCGATCCGGATTAGTGGCTAGTCCAGCGGGAGACAACATTTACTCCCTACTCCAAAAAAGATTTAAAAAAAGAGTAAAATTACTCTACTAATCCTAACAAATAATATACTATGTATGTTAGTAACATATGTAATATGTAGTAACATATATACTAGTATTAATACTAGTTTACTAGTATACTAGTATACATATGTAATATGTAGTAACATATGTAACTAGTATACATATGTAATATGTAGTAACATATGTAACTAGTAATATGTAGTAACTAGTAACATATGTAATATGTAGTAACTAATAACTAGTAGTATACTAGTATACTAGTAACTACTAGTATACTAGTATTAATATGTAGTATGTGGTAAAATACGTAGTAACATATATAGAACAAATGTAGTATGTAGTAACATATGTTACTAGTATCAATATGTTATATACTGATACTACATATTAATATGTAGTATGTTATACATTGGCACTACATATTAATATGTAGTAACATTATTAATATGTGGTATGTTATATATTGATATTACATATTAATATTGATACTACATATTAATATGTAGTATGTTATATATTGACACTACATATTAATATGTAGTGTCATATTAGTATGTAGTATGTTATATATTGATATTACATATTAATATGTTACTAGTTTACTAGTATAATACTAGTTACTATTAGTACTACTAGTATAGTACTAGTTACTACTAGTAAACTAGTCTACTAGTACACATGTTACTACTAGTATAGTAGAGTAGTTACTTAATACTAGTTTACTAGTATACTAGTATACATATGTAATATGTAGTAACATATGTAACTAGTATACATATGTAATATGTAGTAACTAGTAACATATGTAATATGTAGTATGTTATATATTGATATTACATATTAATATGTTACTAGTATAGTACTAGTTACTACTAGTAAACTAGTCTACTAGTACACATGTTACTACTAGTAGAGTAGTTACTTAATTTACGAGTAACATATTCTTTTTACTATTAATATAGTACATATTGATATGTAGTATGACCATATTGATACTATTAGTATGTAGTAACATATTACTAGTAATATTCAATGTGTTGATACTAATTAGATCTGTAAGGGTGTTTTAGGTATTCAGAAAATGCAGTTTATAATCTCCACAAAGTTTTTGGACTAGCGAGTAAATAATCTAGTCCAAAAACATGTTTTTGGACTAACGAGTAAATATTTTTTGTGGGTGGACTAGCCATTAACTGGGTCATGAAAAATTGGACTAAATAGTAATTCCTACAAAAAAACAATGGAATTCCGCAAATAACCTCGGGTTAATATGAAATCTTGATGTTGTTGCATCTCGAGAATGATCTAATGGATATTAGATCACATACGTGCACACGTGTCTAAGGTATAATATATTAAAAACCAAAACCCTAAAATTCTCGAGAGGGTTTTCATTTGCCGCCGTTGTATTCTCTCAGACCCATTTTTCTTCCCTCTCTTCTTCTCTTCAAGACCCATTTTTCTTCCCTCTCTTCTTCTCGTCAAGATCTGTTGATGAAGAACTGATTATATGTACTCCACTGAAGTAAGAAGTTCTAGCAAGATGAGTGGTGATGAAAGTGATTCTGATTCTAGCAAAATGAGGTAAGAAGTTTATGCTGGATTAAAAGCCATTAGGGTTTTTGTTAATCTCTCAAAAAGATTCTGTTGCTGCTACGTTTTAAGTTTTGCTTGAATAACTTACCTACTCAAAGTGTAGTTTTAGGGTTTTTATGTTTGTTGAACTGTTTCTATAGTTTTAGAGTTTATGATTTTTTTGATTGTCGAACAGTTTCTGTAGTGTTAGTGTTAGGGTAAGATCGATCTACCCATGAATTTTATTTTTGAAAACCTAATTTGAAATTAGGGGATTTTTCAGAAACCCTAATTTTGAAATTTAGGGGTTTTTTAATTTTTTTATGTATGACTATTGTTGAACGGTAAATGTTACATATGCTTTCTGATAAATCTCTTATGAGAATGGTTATTGAACAGATTGTATGGTTTTGTTTGTGGTATGTGCAGAAGATTTCTTAGGTACCCTAGAATGAGCTTTAGGGTTGAACTATTCAGCACTAATAGATGGACTGTTTATAATGATGTGGATGTGAAGTTTGGTGGTCTTGATTGGTTGATTGAACTTATTACATGGGAGATGCAAATCATAGAAACAAAGATGATTAACTTGTTTTGGTTCTCTCCATATAATGTGCCAGAACTAATTACAAATGATAATGAGTATTTTAACATGTGAAATAGGGTTGAAGTTCAAGATGATGGTTATGTGCATCTTTACATGAGTATCAGTGACAGAGTTGTAAGGTCTGGTGATAAATTCCAATCATCTTCTGTGGTTACTAATGAAGATATGGATTTAACACCTAAGAAGGTGACATATGAAGATGACTTTGTATTTTCTACACCTAAGAAGAAGGTGACACATGAACATGACTTTGTGTTTTCTACACCTAAGAAGAAGGTTATAAGCAATTCACCAATAGTTTCTCCTGATACTAGGAAAAGTCTAAGGTTGGTTTGTAAGTCAATTGATGCTCAGATAAATGATGCATTTATGAGGTTACTTTTGGATGATGAGGTTGTGTGCCATCCAGATGATAATGTGGATGTAGAGTATGAGAACATTCAACTAGATAATGTGGAAGAGGATGTGTGCCATCCAGTTGATGATGATAGAAGTCCACCATGCTTTGATGATGAGGAAAATGATATTGACATAGATGATGTCAGAGATTTTGTGGACAGCTACTTTGATGATGACTTTTGGTAGAACTTTGGAAAGGAAGGTAATGTTGCAGTACTACTTTTGATTGTGTACTTTACATTAAGCTATTTAATGTGTTATGATGACTAACAATACTTTTGGCAGACTTTGTAGGTTCACAAGGAGATGATGTACCTGAAGGGGATAAAGGAAAAAGTGTTGCACTGGCTTTAGTGCCTAGTGATGATGACAACTGCCTTGGTAACTCACAGTTTCACTCTGACTCTGAAGATGAGAAGCTTGACTCTGAAAATGAGAAGCCTGACTCTGAAGATGAGAAGAATAAAGCAGAGGCCCTTCAAAAAATTTACCAAGAATGGGGTCCACATATTGTTGATATGGATGAAGACTTCTTTCCTGTTGATGATGGTCATGTAATGTATAATCCTGATTTAATGGAGGTGGGTATGCAGTTTGAAGACAAGCTATAATTTAAGAAGCATCTAAGGACTTATGCGGTGATAAATAAATTTCAGTATATTTTGAAGCCTTGTGACAATAGAAGGATAAGAGTGAAATGTAGGTATCATGAGTCTGAAGGTTGTAAGTTTCAAATATTTGCATCAAATACAAAGGGGGAGAAGACTGTTACTGTTAGAAGTATGAATCTGAAGCATACTTGTGTTGGAGATCCGTTTAGCAGAAATAAGTCAGTCAATGCAGAGTTTGTTGCTCAGTATCTGTTTGAGAAGCTGAAGATTGGTGGATTCCTTCAGCAGCCATGGGACATTGAAGATGAATTCTACACTCTCATAACACTTCTCTGTCATATCATGTTTCTTGGAAAGCTAGGACTATGTTCTTGGAAAAAATGCATGGTAGTTATGAAGAGTCTTATAAAATGGTCACATCCTTTGTAGACATGGTGGCAAGTACTAATCCTGGTTCTGCAGCAAATTACAGTTTTGGAAGGTAACTTGTTAATTATAACCTTCTTTTTTTTATGTAATGTTTGTATAATGTTTGTGTAATGTTTTTATGTAATTGTTGTATAATGTTTATGTAACTTGTTAAAGATATAATAACTAACATTGTTTGTATAATGTTTATATAATGTTTCAGGGAGGATAACTGCTTTGAGTAAATGATGATTGCATTTCATGCTCCAATTCATGGGTGGAAAAATGGTTGCAGAAAAGTGGTTGGTCTTGATGCATGTCACCTTACTGGAAAGCTGGGAGGTTGTCTTATGGCTGCAACTGGTTTAGATGCACATGACCAGGTTGTACCATTAGCCATACAAGTGGTTAGAAATGAGTGTTTTGAGAATTGGTATCTGTTTTTGAAGCAGTTAAAGCCCCTGATTGAATCAGATGATGAAAGAATTACTTTCATTTCTCACAGGCAAAAAGGTTTGGTTGAGGCTGTTAGTGCTTTATTTCTAGGAAGCCCACACAAATATTGTTTTAGGTATGTTCACTATTTTTACCATAATTACAGGTTTCTTAACCATTATGTGATCATTGTATTTTACCTTCTAATACATGTTTTTCTGACCTTGCAGACACATGTTCAAGAATGTGAAGACTCACTACAAGGGTTCAAAGATACATAATCATATCTGGAATGCTGCTAAAGCCTATAAGTTCACCCACTTGAAGGTAATAAAACACTTGTATCCATTGTCCGTGTTCTTTTGTAACTTGTTTATGTCATGGAATGTTTTATTGGTTATAAATTGTTAATAACCTTCATGTTTCTTTTTGTCCAGTTCCATATGGATGCTTTGGTGCTGGAAAATGCTGCTGCTGCTCAGTATATGATGAATGAGGATCCACTACAACATTTTTGCCGAATAGTAACTAAAATTCGTAACGGCCCAACAATCGTTACAAAATTGACAGTTACAAAAAGCCGTTACAACCTAATTGTAACAGGTTGAAGCCGTTACGAATTTTTTTTGTGATTCGTAACAAGTGTCAGCTGTTACGAATCGTAACAGGCTAATTATTTACGCGTGCTGCTCACACGCTTGGTCACACTAGAGTCGGGTAACAGGTGTATTTGCGCGTGTGCCATTCAATCGTGTGCCATTTTTTTCCACCCAACATGGATTACGCTAGAGGATAATTTCACCCTTGAAGAAATGATTTTCCCCCATTCCCATCGAGTAAACCCCATTTCTCTTTTCCCATTCTCTCTCTTTTTTTCTCCCCCTTCTCATCGGGTAAACCCATCTCTTATCTTCCCTCTGGATATTCAGATGTGCACCACATCTGATTTTAAGTCTTCTCAACTGAAGATTTCAGTTCTTCAATCATCTGTTAATCATCATCATCATCAGTTTAGGGTTTCGATTTCAGTTTCTCATCATCAGTTTTTGGGTTTTATCTATTCTGTTATCAAATCATCTGATCTTTGAAGAATTGATCTTCAATCATCTGTTACACAAGTTTAGGTTTTTGATTTCACAGATCTCTGTAAATATTTATCATCTGTAGGATTTCAGTTTGTTAATTAGATTTTAAGGTTTTAGTATTTCAATCGATTTTAGGGTTTCTTATTACTCGTTTGATTTGGTATTGCAATTCTTAGGGTTGGGTTTGATTCTCTGCAGACGAAGCCATATTTAATTAGGGTTTGATTTGAATCGTTGTAAACAGATTATAAACCTTCTCAATATGATGTACATAGTTATTATTTATGATTATTCAATATGAACTGAGAGCATATTAGATTTCTGATTCTGATTTACGATTTTAGTTGTGGTATGTAATGTTCATTGCATAAATAAGGTTTAGTATTAAGTTTATGTCTCTTTAATAATTATACATGATAGGTAGGGTTCATTGCTTAAATAAGTTTCAATTTTTTTCATGTAACTCATCTTTAAGTGTATGAATCAAGTATCAATCTTTTTTGCACATGTATTCATAAATCCAGTCAGTTGCACTGATATGATAGTATAGGAATTTAGTTATATTTGTTTTGATGGTAGTTTGCAAATATGCGTGCTGTCAAAGAGTTGTTGCTAATGTCATTGTTTGGCTTTACAGATGCCAAGCTTTTGATTGGTAGGAGATTCAGTAACACCATTGTCTAAGGTGATATGAAGCACTGGCCATTCAAGGTTCTATGCGGTCCAGCTGACAATCCCATGATTGAGGTCTCATACAAGGATGAGGAGCAACAGTTTGCTGCTGAGGAGATCTCTTAAATTGAAGGTCATACCTGAAAAAGTATGGGGTTGTGGGTCTTCCTTAAGAGTATTGGTTTTATTTGATTTGAAGGGGATTGTAATTTTATTATGTTTGTAATTTGTCGTGCTATACGTATCTTGTGTAGTTTAACTTCATTACCGTCTTGATTGGGTGGTTTGATCTCTCTAACACAACTTCATGTTGCAAACAACAAGCTGACTAATTTTCCACGTCTGGAAATCTTGAAAGTAAATAACAACAGGTAATACTCACGTTTATAACCATTTTCACTTTGTGAATTTTACCGTAGTTAAAGTAATTGCTCTCTCTAAATTATTCATGTTATTGCCTTTGTGGCAGGATAAGCTCAGTTCTTGGTGCAGGTTGATCTCAAATCTCTTGGTAGACTTGCCTGACACAGTTGGGAGTTTACGGAATCTTGAGGTACTCCAATCTTCTTTTTTCCTACCATTGTCAATTATCTGAATCATATCATCATTTACTTAGTCCCATGTTTGTGTAGGCTCTGCATCTGAGTAATAATGGCCTCAAATCCCTTCTTTCGATGCTATTCGAACTGTGCACCCAGCTCTCGACTCTTGATCTTCATAATACAGAAATCACAATTGATATTCTCAATCAGGTATTGACTTTTGATTCTATTTTTTTCTTATCTAAAACTTGTGCAAGAGGTGATAGTCTTATGTATCCAAGTATTATGTCACACAAGCAGTTTGAAGGGTGGGAAAGTTTTGATGAGCGTCATAGATTAAAGCATCAGAAGCAACTGGATTTTAGAGTTGGAAGTTCTGGTGTGTTTGATGAATGTGATGATAAAGATTAATAAGGTACTCGATCTCTCAAGTCGCATATTGCCGCTGTTAAACCGTTGTTAACAGTGTTTTGTGTCTGCAGGTGAAGTACTGCGTAGCTGCTTCTTTCTTGGTAGAGAAATCCTGTAAGAGCAATGGCCATTGGATTGAAGATACATAGCTGTTGTCGCGTTGGATTCCATCAACTTTGTCTATCCTGCTTCAGATGCAGCAGTCTGCGGCATGAGAAGGCTTTTATGTGAGTCGTGTTTGTGTTTCTGTTAGCCTGTGACATGGGAAAACTTAGATATAAGTTAGGAACTTAGAAAGTTTTTTAAGTTTCTGTGAACTGAACTTTGAAACTTAGTAAATTTCTGTCTATGTATTCCCTCAGAATTTGATACTTAACAAAAAAAAATTGATACTTAGAAAAATTTGTGTTTTTTTTATATGAATGTGTAGATATGAATTGATTAGGTATAGTATGAATTGATTGAAAAATTATGCCACATAGTTCAAGATATCAAATCTGCAATGCCAGCATCAGTTGGCTCAAACTTGGCCAGCACCTCAAAATCTCCATCTCCACAGGGTGTTTCTGCTTCACCTCTATCATCTCCACAGGGTGTTTCTGCTTCACCTCTATCATCTCCACAAGCTGCGACGAGTTCACCAGCTGCATCAGGAGTACATGGCATGCCGCGTTGTTCATTACTGAACTTCGAGGGTCAAGTGGTTGCAACTGGTAACATCTGTACTGGTGGTTTAGGAGAAATAATTCACGGAGATCCTGTACCCTTACATCATTCCAAGGTGTGTATCGATACTATTTCCAAGCCAGATGCAATAACTGTGAGTGCCAACAAGTTTTTAGGCTTATTTTCCCCTTTTTTTTTCCAGTTCACACTTTTGTATGTATGCTGACTGATACGCATACTCTTATGCAGTTGTGCATAAGAATAGATTTACTTGAAGCAACTTCTGCAGTGCTGCATAACAAGTATTTAGGCTTATTTTCCCTTTTTTTTTTGCAGTTCACACTTTTGTATGTATGCTGACTCATACGCATACTCTTATGCAGTTGTGCATAAGAATAACTTTACTTGAGGCAACTTTTTTTGTCCGATGTAACTTTTTCCTGAATTATGTGAACACAAACCGGCTTATGAATGGATATGCACTTTCAGTTCATCATTTATTTGTATATGTGTGGGTGGATTTTGTTCTGTTATATGTGAATGCACAGGGGACTTCTCGCAAGGTCAGCTGAAGCAGCAGTAGCCATCCGGGGAAATATCAATCCCTGGTAAGTACTTCACTTGGTTATATTTGTACTATAAAGTTTAAGAGGTGTGGTTTCTGACCTTCAATTTATACGTGCGAGGTATTATGTTGTTGGGAAGTGAACTACAGCTGGATTGGCATCAACTTGTGTACCTGCTAGAATACCGGGTAAGTACTTAACTTGTATATTTCTAGATTCCATGTTTCTTACGGGACTTTTGTTTGTTGCGCGTGCGAGAGAGCTTATGGACTTTGGTTTGTTTCAGGACCAATTGCAATGATGGCCTGGATCAGTGGTTACAGTTTCAGTTGAAGCTCTTGATGACTAAATCATGGGCTTGTTCTTATTACAAAACCACAGTAAGTATTTCTCATTGTTCTTCTCCCCAATTTATATTTTTTTGAAGTTTTGTCTGCTTTTAACATAGGTTGGTATATATGCTTAGGAAGTTTAAACTTAGCAGATACTTTTCATCTATAACTTTATGCATGGATTTCGAACTTGAAGTCTTAAAATTTGCAGCTTCAAGTTGGTTTACCAGCTCTAGCTGCGAACATAGAAAATTTGCAGTAAGTTTCTATGTACAGTCTAAGTTATATAAATTTGTGAACATAGGAATTTCTATGAACTGATACTTATGGGAATTTGTATACACTCCCCTACTATTTGATACTTAGAATAATTTAAGTTCTATTTTGTATGAATCCATTTGAATGTGATAAGAATTGATTGAATGAACATGAATTTGATTGAAAAAAAATATTGTTGATTGTGAAGGAGAAATGAAAGGTGTATGCAGGTGGTTATTTTGAATTCCGACGTATTCCGGCCGAGAAGAGCTGCCGGTCAACCTTGACCTGGTCAAAATTGGTTATTGCTGACTGATTTTGACCAGGTCAAGGTTGACCGGCAGTAATTTTTTTACTGTTGCAAAAAAATTCGTAGCGGCTTCAGCTTGTTACAACGTTCTGTTACTAAATAAATTCGTAACGGCTCTAGCATGTTACGACAGTGCCACGTAGTAACGGCTCTTCGCTGTTACAAGAGCCGTTACAAAAAAAAATCGTAACGGCTAGTGGGCCGTTACAAAAAATTTGTAGCACCCCTTTTCGTAACGGTCATGAACAGTTACAACCCCGATTCGTAACGCTCAATAACCGTTTCGAATCGGAAAAAATGGTGTAGTGATATCCTACCCAGTGGTCTAGAGCATTCTTTGACCCCTCTTCATGCTGTGAACATATGAACAATAATTTTTCTGAGTCTTTCAATAACATGATTAAGAAACTTAGAGACAAGCCTATTTGTACCTTGGGCTTAATGTATGGACAGTCAATAATGGGCTTGTGGTATAGGAGAAAGCAGTTGTCTTTGAACTGGAAAAATGGACAATTAGTACCTGAAGAAGTTGATTGAGAAGATGAAAGAATGCACTGGTCAGTTTAGGATTAGTAGTGTTGTATATGGTCAGAGTTATCAAGTTACATATATTCACAACTCTGTCTTCCAAGTTGATCTGATTAATAAGACTTGTAGTTGTGTCCAATGGCAACTGAGGGGCTTTCCTTGTCAGCATGATGTCTGTGTATTGAAGACTTTAAGACCTAATTGGGCAGAGTAATTTTGATTATTTATGTCTGTATGTTTATTGAATGTACTCAACTACTTTCATTTCTCATTTACTAATCATGTAGTTGTTTCCCTTGTCTGTTGTTTAGTTATTGTAGTCCGTACTACAAAGTGGATGCATACAAAGCCACTTATGCCACCCAAATGCAATTACTCAGATGGAGAGAAGATTTGGAAGAGGTGACATCATAATTTACTTTACTGTTTTTTTTTCCCTTTCTTAGTTGTTGGGAATTTTATCTTGTTCCCTTTTTTTTATTACTTCTTTACAAGTTCATTTAGGGTTACTTTATGTCTTGAGTTTCTCTATTTATAACTAGATCTAACTTCTTATTTTCTTCTGTGTTCCTTCTTTTGTTTGTAGCCTCAAGAGCCTTTTGTCAAACCACCTATATATATGAGGAAACCAAGAAGACCTGCTAAGAAGAGGAAGTTGGGTCATGATGAGCATGTGACTGAGAAGAGATAGAGGACATGTAAGAGATGCAACCAGATAGGCTACAACAGAAGAACTTGTGCTGGTGGTGAGGTTGGTTCTAATTATAAAGGAAGGAGACCAAGATCCATGGTAGATGGAGGAACCCAAGAAACTACTTACTCAGATCCAGCTGAGTGCAGTTCCAGCAGGAGCAGGAGAAGGAGAGGCATATTTTCTAGGGGAGGCAGAGGATATGCTTCAACTTCTGCAGCTGCATCAACCTCAACCTCAACATCTCAAACTGCATCATCAACATCTTCTGCACCTGCATCTAGAGGAGGAGGTGGAAGGGGTGGTAGAGGAGAAAGAGGAGTTGTGCAACAGACATTTATCCAGTATGTTAATGGTACTGGTTGGTTCAGCCAGACTTTGAGCCAAACCTTCCAAGCACCAAAGCCACAAAAAAAGGGAACTTGTGCAACTCAGTAGAATGGTTCCATGTTGGTTGTTGTTTTACCTTAATGTTTCTTTCCAATACTACTTGGGTTATGATCCTTTTGATCAGTTTATTGTAAGGATAATGGTGTTCAATACTTTTTTTTGGACCAGTTATATATATAAGTAGTAGATTATATTAACTTAGTTTTACTTCTTGTTATTTTCATTACATTTGTAGAATGCTTTGTAATTGCTTACACAGGTAATCCATCTTCAACTTAGCAGATCTTTCCTTGGATTTGGCAGCAACGAAAACAACGTCAGAGACCCACTGGAAGTCTTGACATTAGATGTTGTTCCATTGCGGGTAACATAAATGGTAGTTGTGTTTATTTCTGCAAACTTTCAACATGTATTTTCCATTGCTTTTCTTCTTACAAGGTTGATTTTGGAATGGACAGGCATTGTACTGGTGGTTTATGTCACCACAAGCAAAGAAGCACTTATTGGCAGGAAGCTGAACATCCAAAGCTTTAACAACATCTATTGCATATGCAAACCATTCAAAATAGTTGCAGATGGAGCAGTTGAAGAACTTATCACCAGGATGCTCATCAGTTTGAGACAGCAACATTCTCCTAACACCATTGCAAGGTACATTCTTGCACTTAGAGTAGATCCACTGAATAGGTAGATGATTATCTATTTCACACATTGAACATACACTGCTAGAACTGCTGTTGCTAGATACCTCCACCATGCCACTCATATTAAACTTTTGCATAATTCCATCCATTATAGATGATTTGTATGAGATTTTTATCTGCTGCAGATAAATGGATGGTGGTTTTATAGAAGAAAAAACATAGTATGACCGTTCAACGGTCATATTTGGGTGATAACGATGACGTGTACAACTTTCCATGTCATGGTAATCTTCCAGGTGGCACATGAAGAGATGACAGGGACATGTTGACACTTGTGCAAGATGCCACGTAAGCTAGTGTAGTTAACTATCTAGAGTTAGATGTCAAGGGCAGAGTCTACTTTTGGGTGCAAATACATGTGATGTGGCACCGTTTTTTTCATTTGGAAATTTCGGATGGAAAACATTGTCAGAGGAACATTTTTGTAATTCTGTTTTTTAGAGGAATGTATCTGTAATTAAAATTATAAAGAGGAACATATAGTCAAAAAACCCCTTCATTTTATTTATTTTTGCACTGATCCTGTGAGGTAGCTAGGCAAATTTTCGTATTTTTTCTTTTTCTTCTTTTGGCTGGTTTAGTAATCAAAAAGTCTTCTAGGAGGGTATTAGAAGCTCATTGAGGGGATGGAGAAAACTAATGAAGATTATGGCATAATTTACGAAGGGATAACCGTTTTGGTGGGCTATACCATTTGAACGATCCGATGGTCAGGATTGGTTAAAAAAATTCTGCCCCATATGCAATGGTATTAGCCCTGCCAAAATTGGCATTCCCTTTATAAATCACGGATTATGGGATTTGATTTTTTTTTGCTAATTGATGGATAATTTGGTAAAAAAGAAATAAAAGATTATTTCCAAGGAAATTGCATTTCGATTGACTTACTCAACGACGACATAAATTATTTTCTGTTTAATTGGTTGTCATGTTACTATTAAGGGCTAGCCCTTTCTCGCGGAGTGTCCAAGTTAATTAGTTTTAATTATAATTAGTCGTTGTTAACTTCGATTAGAAATCAGGTTGTGTGAGTCGTACTTGGAGCTTTTTGACCCATCCTTATATCCTCTTTTTTAATCAAAACCCTATTTTATTTTCTCTCTCAATTCTTAGGCAGAATTTGAGTTGTTCATGAAACTTACAACATGTGGTATCCAAGCACTCAATTATGAGTACCTTGGTTGTAATGGTGAATAAAAAGGATCTTGATAGTATTCATAAGAAGTTTAATGCCTTGATGAAGAGACATGAAGATCTTGCTAAGAATGTCAATGATACTCATGCTAAGATATTATCACAAGTGTTACAAGTGCATTAACTAGCTTGTTAGATATATAAATGAAGGCATTAGAAGATCAAATAACAAAGAATGGATCTGATGAAGGTTCGACTCAGCAATGTCAAGGTTCAGTTGGCCATGTAGATCTTCTACGGGAGGATCATTTTCTGGAGGTATATTAATCATCGGTTCTCTAATCCGTTTACATATCCATATAAATAAAAAGTTGATTTTCTTAAATGTTAAAGCACTGGTCAGTCGAACTCGCAAGTTTTGTTATCTCAAACTTATTACCAAAGTTATATGTACATAACTATATCCTTATTTCTAGTCTACTAATACTAAAGTCAAGTCGACTAGGATTAAAGTATCGTAGTTGAGTATCAGAAATCACTAAATACCCTCAAAGATTGAAGACTGGAGAACAAACGAGACATCAACAAGGACTTCATTAATAAAGGTATGTTGATAATGATTTCATTTGAAACTCTTGTTTGATTCTACCTTTCCAATCTATCGAAAATGATGCTCACTGTATGAATTCTTATGACTATAAATATACATTTATGTTTACACACGAGGAAATTTGAGCCTAATGCTTTAGTGAGAATGACCGTTGTCCATGAATAGGTCCTCAAGTTGTAGTGCATGAATATACGAATCCAACGAGCCAATAATTGCTCAATTACGAGTTATAACAAAGAAGTTATGGGTGATTTATTAAAGCAACACTTACTATGTATTGTTAAGGCAGTTCGTGAATAGGAAACAACCCACGAACTTCCACCGACGGTTCACGGACTAAACCGCAAGAAAGTGACTATATGTCTTTCTTGGTCAAGTTTTTGATGTTTCCTCTTCTAGGCAAGATGCGGTTATTCTTCCACACACAATTGATTGTCATATTAAAGTGTGTGTGATGTTTTATATTCTTTTATAAGTTAAATTGTAATTTAGCTTATTTATTAAAAGACAATTACAAAAATACAATTTATGCTAAGTAATTATTTATGTTAGAGTTTTAGCTTAGGAAACTAATGTGTTGTAGAAGTAGTGGTAAATACGATTTGATTCTCGAACTTGTAAAGACGAGATTTTTAACTTAAATTCCTAAAACTAAATAAAGAAAACTCAATCTAAAGTTGATATCAAGATTTTTAAAACTAACTAAAACACTAGATTCCACTATTACACTTGAATAATGTTTTGAAAATATTTCAAAACTCTAGTTACGTTTTAAGTCCTTTATTTCTTAATCCACAAATAATCAGGTATATTCTCAAATATTATCCTCTAAGCATAGATTATCAATTGATTAAATAAATCATAATCTATCAAATTGAATCATAAGTAATTAGGAAAATTATGCAAACAATTTGAAACTCTGCAAAAGCAGTGGTTAAGTGAATTATAAATTAAAACTAGAGAAAATAATATAGTTACCCATCAATTATGCGTAAATAGCTTCCTCCATTGCCTTGGTTATGTGAAAATTAGTTCATCATGGTAGAAACATGCTCAAAGAATTTTTAATTACTCAAAAGGGTGTTTACAAAGGTGAAAAGGAGAAGACCGGTGAAACAGTTGTGAGAACACTATCCTGAATAAATCCCTTGAAAATCTCCTTCACAACTCCCACGTAAACTCCCAAATACACCATCAAAACCCGAGAATAGAACTTCCTTGTTTTACCGAGATATGGCCCAATTTAATCGATCTGGACATCTATACCAGGCTTGTTCTGCTTAATCCAGTCCATCCTAATAAAAATCACCGATTCAGTCTCCCTGATACACGTCCGAAATTCAAACCCAAATCTTCCATGTGAAGAACATATTTTCCCACCAATTTTCTTATTCAAATGGGAAGGTGAAGGTCGCCCCATAACCAATGATGGTGTGTGAATAGTAATTTGGTTACCCCTTATCCACTGTTGGGGTCCCTTTACCATTTGTCCTCCAGGTGTCTTTAGTAAATTTTTCTGGTGCCAATAATATTTTCTGGGGTTCTTCCAACGTACTTCTGGGGTGCCTTTAACACGTCCTCTGGGTGCCTTTAGTAATTTTCTCCCACGAGCGAAAATACAACTTTTCGAGCCAAATTTGCCGCAAAAGCTTATTTCTCCAAAACACCTACAAAAACATAAAATAATCAAATAAGTACAAAATCGAGCACTAACAATACACATAATTGAGAACAAAATAGACACATAAAATGCGTCTATCAGAAACACTTTCAAAATAAGGAGAGTTTTGAAAAAGGAAACGAGCTCACGAACTTGTTCAGGATTAAAGCTACCATTCACTATAATAAAGGGTTCATATAATTAAGCTATACAAACCATCCCTTGTAAAAGAATTGTGCTTCATACGGTTGTTTTCCACTACTTCCATTCTTCAAGAACAAGAGTGGGGCAATTTGACTTTGCTAGGAATCGCGAAGCACAAGTTGGTAATAATCTTCTTAGATAGTTATGGAACTAGTATCTATTTAATTCAATAACACTTGTATATTTTAAGGTCCCTCTCTTCTGATATAAGACCATTCAAGGATTGATCATCATAAACCCTAGATTCATACTTTTCAATCTAAGATCGTACACCGACACTAGTTGGTCAAAATCTGTATTAGAAAGAAAACTTCATATAAGGTGTCTCATAAATTCCTTAATAAGTTTTAAAAAATATTTCTAGATTTAATCTAGATGTTCCTATTGTATAATTGATTAGGTATCTCTACAAGTTTGCAAAGTATAAACCATAATTTCACAAGTTTATTTTGATATCTACATTACCTATTAGTTGTTCGAAACAAACACGTACAATATTTCCAAAACCTTGATTCACATCCTAAGGAACTGCGTCTGAACTGCTTGGAGGTTTAATTCGATCTCAACTACATTCCAATCCGAAGTCTGATAGTAGGCTAGTGTCTGTAGCGGTTTAATACAGTGTGGTGTTCAAGTTGGATAAGTTCCATGAGTTTTTTTGCATGTGCAATTATTCTTGTTAAAAAAAATTCTACGCGTCTTGCTTTACTTTTTTAATTTCATATTACATTCGTTCTTAATATTATTAAGGTAAAAAGAAAATTCATTCAATAATTAACCCAGACAGTTTTTAACTGATACCGTATAGAACCTATAAGACGTATTATTGTGAATTCGTATCTTGAAATATAAATTACAGGACTTGTTCGTGTTGGAATTCAATTCGTGTACTTTTCCGATACATACTAGGTTGATCTTGGATATTGATTTTGAGATCGTCCAAGAGTTCTTATATACAATCAGGTTCATGGATCTTTGATCTAAATTACTGATTGTACAAGAAAGATAAACCGTATATACAATCATATATAAGGATCTCTATTGAAGGTCTACTTGTTGATAGTATTAGGGTTTGTCTTATATGTCCAAACGAAAAAGTTGGTGATGTACTTGGTACCCTCTTCTTTTTACTAATTTCGATGGGAATAGTTACATAATATGGATGAAGATCAAAAGATGCACATGTCATTAGACTCGTTACTATATTTGGAAAATAAGGCTAATATATGGCTTCATGATTACCAGGATGGTAAGGAGTTAATAGTTTGGGAGGAGTTTGTCAAAGACATAAGCTCAATATATATTTTAGGTTGGGCATGATATTGATGTTGCAAGTGAGTTCGGTAAACTGAGCCAATTGGGTAGTGAGTTGGAGTATCAGGGATTGTTTGAGGATTTAGAAGCCTTAATGATGACGAAAAATAAACATATAACTGAAGAATATTTTATGTCAAGTTTCATTAAGGAACCAAGTAAGGTCGTGAACCCTCAAGCAAAGTTAGAGTCCGGTTATACCCAAGAATATGTCCGTGTGTGGTCTAAGAAAATCATTTTGTGTACATGAGATGTTTGGAGTGTACATAAAAAACCTTGAAAATACAAAATTCGCGAACTTTATAGACCATTTCATGTGTATGAACAAATCCAATGTCTCCTGGAATGTTTCCAAATGTGCACAGTTCGCGAACTCAAAAAATCAATTCGTAAACAAAGAGCAAATTCAGAGTACCCAGGAACATAACCAATGGGCATAGTTCGGGAACTGAGAAGTTCAGTTTTTGAATAATGAGAAAATTTACAGTGTCAAGGAACACCAAGTTTTATACATAGTCTACAAACTGGAAAATCTGTTCGTGAACATTAGTAATATTTGATGTTTTTAGAATCTTCTTTCGCAGTCATAGTTTTTCGAATAATAAACTGTCCCCAACCTCAAAAGAAATAAGTCCTATGATTAGGGAATGAGATTAATAGAAATTACAAAGTGCTCATCGTCTAGTACTTTGTAATTCACAAGATTGACATCTAAACTAGTTTTAGATTTATTTTGTGAGGCAGAATGGATTAGGCATCTCTATAACCTTTTGAAAAAAAGTAAGTTATCCTAATTGTTGAGGTTTTCTTGATATCTTCTTTTCTCTTGAAGATCCCTCAAATCGAATAAATTTCTCTTGATTGATGCATATTATTTGAAGGAAATATATAGGCTTCCTATTAAAGGCAGGTAAGTTAAAGTCTTCACTTCGACCGAAACAACTCCTTGGCCTGTAAAAGAAGTCAACTAGGGGAACCAAGTGCGTAGATTCTTTCGAAATTTAATAGTCGTGAAGAGCATGACTGAAGCTGAATTTTTCGAAGGGTTTATTTGTTCTCAACTATATTCCAATGCGAAGTTTGATAGTAGGTTAGTGTAAATATAATGCGATGTTCAACTGAACGAAGTCCCGGGATTTTACCGCTAGATTGTAAGTTTCTCGTTAACATCATTTGTAGTGTCTTGTGTTATTTCTTTTCCATGTGACATTGTTTATCTGTATACGTGGAATATTACAAGTGATACTGTTGATGGTGGTTTTTAGCTTAGGGTTAAAATCATAAAACCTTAGTCAAACAGTAACGTCACACTTGAGTAATAATGTCGCCACTAGCACATTTATTGAACCGTTCAACATGTCTGCGTAAAATTACCGGGGTACCTTTTTTACGTATATGCCATGCTCCATGGCAGAGCCCTCGGGACTGACTGCATCATCTCTACGCATGCCAGCCACGCATGCTATCCAAACATGCCAATGACATGCTATGCCATCCACATCTCCGCGCCAAGGCATGACAAACATGCCAGCCGCACCACAGTTCCAATGGCATACCATGCCAGCCACATCTCCATGCCAAGGCATCCCAACCATGCCAGTCGCACCACGGTGCCAATGGAATATTATGCCATCCACATCTCCACGCCAAGGCATGCCAACCATGCCAGCCGCACCACCGTGCTAATGGAACCATGCCAGTCACATCTCCACGCTAAGGCATGCCAACCATGCCAGCCACATCTCCACGCCAAGACATGCCAACCATGCCAGCTGCACCACAGTGCCAATGGCATACCATGCCAGCCACATCAACGCGCCAGGGCATGCCAACCATGCCAGCTGTACCACAGTGCCAATGACATACCATGCCAGCCACATCTCCGGGCGAAGGCATGCCAACCATGCCAGCCGCACCACAGTGCCAATAACATACCATTCAAGCCACATCTACGCTCCAAGGAATGCCAACCATGCTAGTCGCACCACAGTACCAATGGCATACCATGCCAGCCACATCTCCGCGACAAAGCCATGCTGGCCCTACCACATGTCGTTGGCTGCCAAACAAAGGGTTGCAACAACCAACGGCTACCCTTCCATCTGAGATGCAGATCTCAGCCGTCCAAGATCGCCACATAATGCATGGAAAGTTCCGGCCCAAGGCCAAACATCATGGTTTTGTCAAAACCCTAATTTTGGCCGCGCCTAAAACATGCCAAAGCCATGAGGCCCTACCACCATGTCGCTGGCTTCCAAACAAAGGGTTGCAACAATCAACGGCTTCCCTTCCATCTGAGATGAAGATCTCAACCGTACAAGTTCGCCACCTAACGCATGGAAACTTCCGGCCCAAGGCCAAATATCACGGTTATGCCAAAACCCTAATTTTGGCCGCGCCTAAAACATGCCAAAGCCATGCGGCCCTACCACCATGTCGCTGGCTGCCAAACGAAGGGTTGCAACAACCAACAACTACCCTCCCATCTGAGATGCGGATCTCAGCCGTACAAGTTCGCCATCTAACGCATGACAACTTCCGTCCCAAGGCCAAACATCACGGTTTTGCCAAAACCCTAATTTTGGCCGCGCCTAAAACATGCCAAAGCCATGCGGCCCTACCACCATGACGCTGGATGCCAAACGAAGGGTTGCAACAATCAACAGCTACCTTTCCATCTGAGATGCAAATCTCAGCCGTACAAGTTCGCCACCCAACGCATGGCAACTTCCGACCCAAGTCCAAACATCACCGTTTTGCCAAAACCCTAATTTTGGTCGCGCCTAAAACATGCCAAAGCCATGCGGCCATACCACCATGCCGCTAGCTGCCAAACGAAGGGTTGCAACAATCAACGGCTACCCTTCCATCCGAGATGCATATCTCACCCGTACAAGTTCGCCACCTAACGCATGGAAACTTCCGTCCCAAGGCCAAACATCACGGTTTATGCCAAAAACCTAATTTTGGCCGCGCCTAAAATATGCCAAAGCCATGCGTCCCTACCACCATGCCGCTAGCTGCCAAACAAAGGGTTGCAACAATCAACAGCTACCCTTCCATATGAGATGCAGATCTCAGCCGTCCAAGTTCGCCACCTAACGCATGGAAACTTCCGTCTCAAGGCCAAACATCATGGTTTATGCCAAAACCCTAATTTTGGCCGCGCCTAAAACATGCCAAAGCCATGCGGCCCTACCACCATGCCGCTGGCTGCCAAACGAAAGGTTGCAACAATCAACGGCTACCCTTCCATCTGAGATGCAGATATCAGCCGTACAAGTTCTCCACCTAACGCATGGCAACTTCCGGCCCAAGGCCAAACATCACGGTTTATTCCAAAATCCTAACTTTGGTCGTGCCTAAAACATGCCAAAGCCACGACGTCCCTACCACATGCCACTAGCTGCCAAACGAAGGATTGCAACATTCAACGGCCGCCCTTCCTTCTGAGATGCAAATCTCAGCCGTACAAGCTTGCCATCAAATGCATGGCCACTTTTGGCCCAATACCAAGCACTAATTTTGGCCGCACCTAAACTATGCCAAAACCCTAGTTTTGGCCGCGCCTAAACAACGCCAAAATCCCAGCTTGGCCGCGCCTAAACCATGCCACTGGCTGCAAACGAAGGGTTGCAACAATCAACGACCACCCTTCATCCTGAGATACGAATCTCAGCCACACAAACTTGCCACCAAATGATTCATGACCATCTCTTGGCCACGACGCCAAAAACCTAATTTGGTCGTGCCAAGAGTATGCAAGCACTGCAACCATGCCGCTGGTTGCCAAACGAAGGGTTGCAACAATCTACGGCTACCCTTCCTCCTGAGATGCAGATCTCATCTGTACAAAACTGCCACCAAACGACTCGTGGCAATTTCTTGGCTGCGATGCTAACTCTTGGTCACGGCAACAACTTGGCTGCGATGCTAACTCTCTGGTCATGGCACCAACCTGGATAAGATGCCTATTCTTTGGTCACGACACCAACTTGGCTACAAACGCCAAATCCTTTGGCAACGCCACACGTAGCAACATGCTACACGTATTCCACGAAAACACTCAAGACATCAAAACATGTCACAAAATGGGGGATGCTCATCAGGGTATTGGTCTGGCAGTTTACAGCGTGCGACGTACACTACACCCGTTACAGGAAAGTATCATAAGGGTGAGGCGGTTAGTAAATACAAGAAGTAATGGTGAAACGTTTCCTTCATTATGGAAACATCAATTCCAGGCATACCCGTTTCCATTTTCTTCTATTTACTCAACTGTTTCCACTTCTTACGAGACCAGGGTACGTTTCGTTGCGACTTGTATAAATAGGTGTCACCTATTTCTACCAAAAACAAGTTATGGTCAGGAGAATACAATACTCAGAAATCACTTCTTAACTTTCCCATCTGTTAGCTTTCCATTTTCTGATACAAGTCGTCAAACAACTACTCTTCCCGAATCAACTATTCTGGTCTCAACACTCTCTTCGCTTCCCTCCCTACACCAACCCTTCTCCTTCACTCTGTGACCGTAGCAAGTCTGGAACGGCCATTTCTTGGTTTAGGCCGGATTTTTACAGATTGATCTCTCAAATCAAAGTACTCCCTTGCAGTACATTGTTTAGGGTTTACACTCGTTTCTCACCCACACACTCGAAATTACCAAAATCAGCAGAAACTGTTTTCACCCTCAAAATTGGCGACCACAGTGGGATATCAATCTCTCGGTTACAATATCGATTTCCAATTTCCAGTTTCACCTTTTAATTCCGATCTCAAGATGGTAGAATAAAACAATCCGCTCGGGAATCAATGTCTCAGTTATCACACGACGAGGAGTGACTGGGGACTTATCGCGGTTAGGACGCGTATGTGACGGACCGGAAAATTACGCCTTTGGCGCGTTGCCCCGCAGGCCGTAATCTCCCTGATGCGCCATGATGAAGCTACGATCCGGGCCTCAAAGCTAGGAAAATGCACGTCCATTTGCCCTTGCAAGCATGCTCGTGGAGCATGATGCAGCTAACTTATCTTCCACACCGTTCCAACTTACCCTTGATTCGTGAAGGGTTTATTAAGAAAACAAAAACTTTCCTAAAACGGCAAAAACGAACATTTGAGGCCCTAAACGATGGAATTTGGCTAAATTCTGGTGACCATGTGGATCTATAGATCGACATGTCTTGATCTTTGGGCCATTTCCCATAAAAATGGACTCCTCTTGAGCTAAATTACGACACTCGGGTTTTTAGCCTATGTCGAACACCTTGATATGAAGTATGAGCATCCAGTGAATGGAATACAACTTGCCTCATCAAGTTTGGCCACAATCATCTCTTGCGTCGAGCTACCGAGCCAGATGATATGAGAGGCCAGAATGTCGCAATCATCTGGCAATTAGATGATATGAGCGACAAAGTGCTGGACCGGCAATGCTGCGACTCATCCCCTAATGGAAAAAAGCTTAAGCCAACTCGTTTGCATGGCCCTGGCCAAGAAATAATGGTAATGGCCTAGTCCATATAGGCCATCCCGTCAAAATGCATCCAAGTGATGAATACTTGGTTTGCGACATGGCATAGTGATGCCCATGCTTAATACGCTCCATTGGGAAGGTTATGCAACTATAAATGAGACTTAGGCATCATTTATACTCTTCCGGCTAAGCTATGAAGCTTACTTGGTGCATGGTCCGCATATGCACCTTCAACCAACTACCCCTCCTTATATATGTTAGTTTGACATTTTTACAACTTTGATCGGGGGAGCAAAAATCCTTCATCAACTCCCCAGAAAGTGATGGATGCACCTCACCATTCTGGCCAACTGCGATGTACAGCTGTAATGGTTGTACATTCAGTTCTGGCTCACAGGCCAGATCCAATGCCTGGCCATGTTGGTTGCCCGCTGCCAACCCGATTTCCATCCATGACGGTTTTCACTGCCAACCCGGTGTCCAGCCATGTTGGTTGTCCGCTGCCAACCCGATGTGCATCCATATTGGTTGAAAATTTTCAACGCATTGGCCAAGGGTCAATGTTCCTTTTCCTACCAACAAAAGCTTTGGACGAAGCTTCATGTCAGGACATGGCGCATCTCTTAGCATGTGCCATGCTAAAAACACGGGGTGTTACAGCGTCACCCATAAAACTACGGCGGACATGCCTATGGATAGGGTGTGCACCAAGATGGAAGAACAAGCTAAAGGAGGAACGGTGGAATACATACCTGGAGTATGCTCGTTGTGTTTCTACTATCTCCAATACGAGGGAATAAAACTGATGATACGGGATAAAGAAGATGGGTAACGCCTTTTATAGGCATGATGATTTTGGAGCTCGAATGGAGGAAGGTTTCCTATTTTTGTTTACACATGGGAAGAGGCAACCGGGACCGCTAGCAATGCTCCATGAAGCCAACAGGCTATGGATAAGCTAGCACCAAGAGACCGCCAGCGCCACCTCCACGCTTCAGCCGACACCATCTCCGCATCCTATCCGCGCCATCTCCGCGTCCCCTCCACTCCTAGCCATCGCCAACAACTTGCATCTTTCCAGCGTCAGCAGCTTGCATCCTTCCAGCGCCAGCAACTTGCATCCTTTCCAGCGCTAACAGCTTGCATCCTTCCAGCGCTAACAACTTGCATCTTTCCAGCGCCAGCAACTTGCATCCTTCCAGCGCTAACAACTTGCACCCTTCCAGCGCCATCTTTTCACTCCACAGCCATCCAAATTCCAGTGCCATCTTCTCCTCTACACAACGGCCAAAGCAGCGCCATCCTCTCCTTTCGAAATAGCACCATGGCTCCAGCAATCCGTGACCAAAAACACGCCATCTATGCACGATACACCTACGATCACCAGAACCAGAGCCGCTTCCGCCACCCCAACGTTTCTTCAAGTATGACAGCTCCAACCGTCACCAGAGCGGCTGCTACTCCATCATCAGGGAAAGAGACTGGAGGATCCGGAAGAAGGCGACCTCCTTTTACAACTGATGATTTGATGGAAAGATAAAAGGTTCTCGTAAGGCTCAGACAGACGTGTCTATAACTCAGAAAGAGATACCTATTTCCTCAAGACACTGACGGAGTGGCCACCATAAGAGTCACGTCAACCCAAGAGGGAGCTAACAAGGAATACTTTTAACATCCAGCGCAGGCATTTTAGCAGGACGTGCGTTTATATATGAAGAGGTTCACTTTGCTCTTGAATTCCGGTAGAAGGGAATCAACAATCCAATTTCATCACACGTAAAGATCAGGAATGACTTCTCCAAAATCGAGGCAAAGAAAATCAGAAACCCTCCTGAGTTCACAAAGACCCTCTTCCCGTCAGGAGCAGCATGATTTCTGGGGACTTCGTCCACAAAATCGTGCAGTCTATGATGAAACTTTTATTTGAGATTCTATGTTTCTCCAAGGTGTAGCGTTAAGACATATTTGCATCCATCAACCGCATTGCATTAGGAAAGCAGTCGTTTCCCGCCAGGGAAGCCGATCTCAAACCCCAACCTTTTCTGCAAAGCACGATTGATAGATGGAACTGGGGACTCCTAACCACTGTTCGCTTAAAGGGTGTCCAGTTTGACAGCATGATGATTGACGCAACCGCTCCGCTTCAACGTCCTTCAGCAGTAGCTCCTCTTCAACGTTCGCTCCAGCAGCCTCTCTGCTTCAACGTCCTCCAGCAGCGGCTCCACTTCAACGTCCTCCAGTAGCGGCTCCGCTTCAACGTTCGCTCCAGTAGCCTCCCCCTTTCAATGTTCGCTCTTGCAGCCGCTCTGCTTCAAAGTTCGCTCCGGCAGCCGCTCTGCTTCAACGTTCGCTCCGGCAGCCGCTCCGCTTCAACGTTCGCTCCAGCAGCCGCTCCGCTTCAAAGTTCGCTCCAGCAGCCTCTCCGCTTCAGCGTTCTATCCATAAGCTGCTCCAGGATCCGAAGCCGAAGCTTCAACGTATGGCTACTTAAGTTTCAACGTCCTCTCCAAGAGCCAAAGCCGCTTCAACGCCGCTCTCTCCTTCCAATGATCGTACCGTGGCCGCCACTCCTTCCTGCAAAGGGTCGTGCCACCACACTCTCCATGTCAAGGATCATGATCGCAGCTAGCCAATCTTCATAGTCATGGACACCTTTTGATCCATCCCGCAAAAACTCGTGATCATGTAAAGTTTGATCGCTTACGCATCCATCCAATCCTTTTACTTCCATGGATGCCCATACAATTCCATCCAGCCTACTTTGTTCCCACGACAATGTAGTCTCTTCTGATTACATCTGCTACCAAGAACTGTTGCTGCTCATTTGACGATACCATCCATAGCTCCACCGCAGCAGCAATCACTACAAATATCTACACGGAATCCCTTCACTGTCAAAGCTCAGAAGACACAGTCAACCAAAAGGCCATAGCCACAACAAGGTCATCTACCCTTCAAGGGTGTAGCGCAAGAATATCATCACCTCTCTGTCTAGAAGACGCCTTCAACACTTTACGAGGCCGCGGTGGATCCCAAGCCTGCTCAGAGGAAAATAGCTTCAGAAACTAAAGAAAAATGCGACTGGGGTCTGCTCATCGCAGTCCATCCCGACGATCATTAAAGACTCATGAGATAACTCCAGAGACGTGGCTAAAATTTTTTCTTGAAGAAACATAGGGAGACACTATAAACAACATAACTCTCTCATATCTACCTCTTCGCTATCCAGAATATTTCGTCCATGTGATATCATGAGCATCCCAGCGTCACATCCAGAAGAGTACAATAAGCTTGTATCAAATCCCGTGGACATGGATTCAAGGCGACGCAATGAAAGTATGCTACACATGGGTACTACCATCATGAGACGCTTTCACCCCCCTCAACCTGGTTATTTCTGATTTCAACATCATCACTGCCGAAGTTTTACGAGCCGCAAGAATTTCTCAACATGAAGTCGTACATGTGCATCGAAGACTCCAAAAGCACGCCACAGAGATACATTCACATATTCGGCCATGCCATCGAATCTAACAAAAATATAACTGGGGCCTGCTCACCGCATTCCATTCCAAATGATAGTCCAAGATTCAGAAGCTGGTTCGAAGGATGTCTCTTGGAACAAAGTCCTTGAAGACTTGATAGAAGCACATCGGCAACAGAATGTCTCCCAACTCATCTATTTCATTCTGTGGCTTCGGAAGATTTATACCATACAATCATCCACATCATATCATCATCGTGATCAGAAGGTCCAGACACTGAACAACCTAAAGTCAAGGATGGACCAACAATGCAATCACAATCTCCAAGGTTAGCCCTGACATGATCGTTGCCGAGCATATATTTCATCCATCCATCCCAAGAATGCAATGGAGTTTGGAAAATTTTGGAATCCACTGGAGAGACACTGCAGACGAAAACACGGATCCAGACAACAAAAAACAGAAGAGGGTCGATACCTCTTTTCATGCAGACGGAGTTTCTAGAGTTTGAACAGAATAAAGATTACTTCTTGCTCCATGAATGGGAATAGATGACTAGGCACGATTATGCCACCACGGGCCCGCAACATCCCTCCTGAATTCTCCCCGAGTTTTACTGTCGGGCAGTTTTCACCTCCTAAACGAGCTCAAAACTAAATATTCCCGCGCGGGGAGATATGAAATTCTTTTCTGATCGAAATGGAGGGGCAGACCGTCAAAATCCGAGTTCGTACGAGAATTTTACAACGATTCTAGTAAGGGGCGCTACTTAGGGTTTCGACATGACAAACCCTAATTTAGACAAAGTTGACACCATTCCACGGAACTGAAGCCGGTCGTCACCCTTCCACGGAACTGAAGACAGTCTCCACCGTTCCACGGAACTGAAGCCAGTCGTCACCCTTCCACGGAACTGAAGCCAGTCGTCATCCTTCCACGGAACTGAAGCCAGTCTCCACCATTCCACGGAACTGAAGCCAGTCGTCACCCTTCCACGGAACTGAAGACAGTCGTCACCCTTCCACGGAACTGAAGCCAGTTGCCGTCGTTCCACGGGCCCGCAACATCCCTCCTGAATTCTCCCTGAGTTTTACTGTCTGACTGTTTTCACCTTCTTAACTGGCTCGAAACCTAAATATTCCCGCGTAAGAAAATTCTTTTCCAATTGAAATGAAGGGGCGGACCTTCAAAATCCGAATTCGTACGAGAATTATACAACGATTTTAGTAAGAGGCACTAATTAGGGTTTCGGCATGCCAAACCCTAATTTAGACAAACTTGTCAGGCGCCGTCATCACCGTCTGGTAGCCAAAGTTCCAGCGTCATCACCACCGTTTGGTAGACGAATTTCCGAAACCAGTTTCCACCATTCCGCGGACTGAAGACAGTATCCAGCGCCAGCGGCTCCATTCCAAGCCGCACCATGCCAGCGACTCCATTCCAAGCCGCACCATGCCAGCGACTCCAAGCCAAGCTGATGCCAACTGCCTACGTCCCAGCCAGCGGCCATCTCTGCCACTCAGTGCCCTAGCCAGCAGTACTGTTCACCTTTGTATGGCTAACCAGAGCACCCTCTCACGGACCAAATTGCAATGTCGCCTCTGTCGACCAGTATCTAAAGACGCAGCACTAATGCCAACATACCATGGCCGAGCCGAATTTACGCAAAGCCGCCAACGCAAGAGTTGTGGATTCTCTTTACCTCCCGAAAAAGGTTAGCCGGATCTTCCTGACCATCTCTTCATGACTTGCCGTTTCGATTTTGTCCTCGTATGTCACGATTTCATGCTTACCTTGCAACAAGGCCCCTGTTCCGAGCTAAGCAGGGGACTTAATGTTGATGGTGGTTTTTAGCTTAGGGTTAAAATCGTAAAACCTTAGTCAAACAGTGACGTCACACTTGAGTAATAATGTCGCCACTAACACACTTATTGAACCGTTCAACATGTCTGCGTAAAATTACCGGGGTACCTTTTTTACGTATATGTGATGTGGTTTATAGATAGTGGTAAAAGTGGTTCGATTCTCAGGCTTGCGAAGGATAAAATATAGACTTAATTCTAAAACTAAAATAGAAAACAAACTAAAAATTGTCACAAACTCAACCAAAGATGATATCAATATTAAAAGAACACTGAGGCTAAGATTCCACTATTTTCCAAGTTCAAAGTGATTTAATCCCAATAATTATATTTATGCAATTTTCTCATTCAAGTTGATTCTAACTATTGCAACAAGTAGATTCTCAAAATAACAAGTGTAAATTCGAAGCATAGAACATCAAAAACCTAGGTCCAAGTATGCTCTATCAAAAGAAATAACAATTGCTTAACAAAAATCATTCAAACAATTTTCAACCAAGGAAAATAATCATAAAATAATTGCAAATAAATAAATAAAATAGGATATACCACTTCTTGTTGGAAAAATAGCTTTCTCTATCGCCTCAGCAATGGGGTTTAGCTCCTCATATTAATCACTTGCTCAAAATATTTGTTTACGGTTCAAAAGTTGATTAAAAGAAGAAAAACTATAACACTGATTGTTTGCAACGATGTATTGGTGTTGCAAAACAAAGGACTGACTGTTACAAAGAAGTCACTGTAGCAGCGTTACGAATTTGAGACGATGTTCTTATTTGCAACGCTTGTTCTTCAGCAGCAGCAGCAGAAACACGGGTTTTCCTGCAACTTGATCTTCTCAGCTCTGTAGTGTTACAAACTTCTCTGCGACTGCTCCAATGACTTCGTAACTTTCCCTGGAACTCGAACACACCTTTTATACTGCTCAGAAACCTAAAAATAGCGATTAATTCTCTCTTTTTCTTTTCGTGCAAGCCACGACAATAATCTTCTCTGCCGATTTCCTTAAGCGTTTCTAAGACTTCCAAATCATCCGAAACTCTTCCTTAGATAGAATATCACCTTAGGAAATAATCTCACGCCTTTAGTCTCCCTGAAATAAAATTATTCCACAAAGTTTCTGTATTCACTTCAAACCTCTGTTTCCTTTTTTCGGATTATCCAGCCCAATTTGATCGAGTCCAGCGCACATACCAAGCCTGTTATGCTCAATCACGTCCAGCCCAACAAATTTCAGAGATTGAATCTCTCTAAAACATCTTCGAAATCAATCCCCAACTCTGGTTCGTCTGCAACATTTTTTCCCGCCAATTTATGAGTTTAAAAACGATGAAGATGACCTCCCCCTATCATGTGCTGGTCTCCCTTTAGCAGCTGTCTGGAAATGGATGCCCCTTAGTAATTGGTTACCCCTTATCCATTTGAGGGGTCCGAATAGAAATTGTCCTCCGGGGGGTGCCCCACACAACTTTTCGAGCAGATTTTTCCAAAAATGTTTACTGGCCAAAAATACCTACACACATAAAACACCATAATAAGTAAAAAAGTGAGCACTATCAATATATAGAATCAAGATAAATTAGACACAAAAATGTGTCTATCAAATACCCCCAAACCTATTATTTGCTAGTCCTCGAGCAAAATAAAATAAAATAAAATCCTAACTCACTGACGCAGGCATCGTCGATTGCATTTAGCGTATGCAATAAGCCTTTAAACCCCTAAGTGTCCCTAGTGGCGGAGTGTTGTCTCCGGAGGGCTTACAAGAGGTATACCCACAAAACCTTTACTCCAGACCTTAGATATCTACACAGAACCTTGGAAGGCACTAAAGAATCTCCTTGGTTGGCATACTTATTGACTACAGGAGGAAGTACCCTGATGCGAAATTCCAATTGATGTACACGAGTTTGCACTCAAGCATACTAAAATTCATATAAAGTGACAGAGCTCTACTCAGATAGTTGCACTATGGACATCAATATTCGAAGTCAAACCAATCACACGGATAGATTAAGAGATGGATATAGAAAAACATAGAGGGTTTTGATGTTTACTAAGTGAACGACGTTTCCCATATCTGTCTGAAGGCCTCCGCCAAAATGAACCTATCCTAATGGATTGAGATACTAGTCTGACTAATATCAACACACTGGCATATACAAGGGTACCAGTGGTCGATAAGCTAACTCTAGGTCAACACAACTGGCATATACAAGGGTACCAGTGGTCGACTTTATTGAATTTTCCTTTTGGTCAAATGGTCCGGTCTCAATTTTTTTTTCATTTTTTTTTTCACTTTTTTTTTCAATTTTTTTTTTGGTATCTCAATCACTCTAATTCACCCTAGCATTGGTAACAACTTGAATCGTGGCCCCACCTATCACTTAGAGAAACATAGTTTAAAAACAAATAAAAATAGAAGTGAAAAGGACTCAACGAGATATGGTGAAACTATCATGTTATTTCTAACACCTGAGCTCTGTTTTTATGAATAGACTCTAGATGTTGCCATCTAATCAGATTGGTTCCTCAACTCCTACAACCAAAATGTTCCATCCACTTAGATTAGTTAGTGCTATCCTTAATATGCATAAATTTCTAGGCTCTGGAGTTTATTAATGCAACTAAAAAGTTTCTCCCATACCCCAAACTTAAATCTAACATTGTCCTCAATGTTCTAAAGATGAAATTAAAAGCATGAACAAGGAGAAACTGTTACCATTGAAGCAAAAGAGTTAAGGAAAGATATTACCTTGTTGCATGAGATTGGGTTACCTCCCAAGAAGTGCTAAGTTTAAAGTCTTCAGCCAGACATCAAGTTTTTAAAATGGCTAGTTACCTTTCAAATCATATATCAGTAGTCGAAATAACTGTGGGTCATCAAAACCAAATAAAACTGCCACTAATATGAAACAACTGCACAGGATCAGAAAAAATAACATAAGGAGCACAACCTCATTGAAAGTTTCTTGCAAGACAACTGGATTTATTTGGGGCACCCAATTGGGCTTCATATGAGTGTCTTGAAAAACAGATTCATCCGAAAAACGGGACTTTAATAGCTGGATTTCCTCCTGGACAGTATCAGGAGGATCGGGTTGTGGAGTCTGAATAGACTCAAGTGATACCTCATAAGCACTAGGATCGAGTCCCAAGTTAGGGACTTCTACTGGGGATAATTGACGATCACTACCCCCAAACTTAGAATTTTGGGTGTCTCTAGATAGACTAGTCACAATATTCCTAATTTCTAGACCATCAGGTTTCTGAAAAAGGTCAATTGCTTTATCTGGTCAGGTGGTTCATCCTCTAAATTCTTTTGAGGTATACTAGCTGTAGGACTTATATGTTTCATATCTTGTATGGTCAACCCTAGAGTTTCCTTATTGTCTTGAAGCATGATTTCTGGCCTGCTGTCCTGATCGGATGCTATAATCACAGGAAAAGTCTTAGATGGCCCTAAGAATGCAGATTTAGGGTCCAACTTAGGAGGCTCTTCTGAACAAGGGATTAAGGTAGACTCAAAAGCTTGTAATGGTTCGAACCTAGCTTTCCATTTATCAGTATCTAACATAGGAATAGAATCCAACATAGCATTCACTTGTTCAATATTGCTATCTTCGTCGAAATCCATGTTAAAGTGGGCTAGACAACTCTCTAATGGATCTTCCGATGCGATATTTGGTAATGACTCCTGAACTAAGGTTCCTATCATGTTCACCTCTTCAATGCACGTGTCATCTAGCTCAGAATGTAGCTTATTGACATTAAAAATATTTAACTCAATAGTCATATTACCAAAAGATAGATTCATAATACCATTTCGACAGTTTATGATCGCATTAGACGTAGCTAAAAATGGGCGACCTAAAATCACAGGTATATGGTTCTCTGGGTCAGGGACAGGTTGGGTATCTAAGACCACGAAATCCACAGGATAAATAAACTTGTCGACCTCAATAAGAACATCTTCTATCACACCACGAGGAATCTTGACAGACCTATCAGCTAACTGCAATGTTATCTTGGTAGGTTTCAATTCACCGAGCCCTAGCTTTAAGTACACATGGTATGGGAGTAAGTTCACACTGGCTCCTAAGTCAAGTAAAGCTTTGTGTACCCTGTGTTTTCCTATCGTACAAGCAATGGTAGGCGCACCTGGGTCTTTATATTTAGGAGTTGTGGGGTTCTGAATGATCGAACTTACATGACTAGCTAAAAAGGCTTTTTTAGGGACACTAAGCTTTCGCTTTCGCGTACACATATCCTTAAGAAACTTGGCATAAGCTGGAAGTTCCTAATTGCTTCTAGTAACGGAAGGTTTATGGTAACTTTCCTAAAAACCTCCATTATGTCATTAAAGTTGGATTCACTCTTTGTTGGTACTAATAGCTGTGGAAATGGGGCTCTAGGCATAAAATAGGGCCTCTCAGAGCCGAATTGACATCATCAGAAACTTTATCAGTCTCCTCAGCTATGGTTGGTCCTGAGGGGTGAACTACAGTATGCTCACTATCGGGCATGGTTACCTGATTGTCTACTACTCTGCCACTCCTAAGGGTTCTAACAGCATTCAATTGATTCGATGGTTTTGCACCTACTTCATGAACTCCTCTAGGATTGGGATTAGTCTGACTAGGGAACCTTCCGTTATCTCTCTCACTTAAGGTCTTAGCTATTTGGCCGACTTGAAGCTCTAACTTAGCAAGAGTCTGAGCATTAGTTTGAAAGTTCTGCTTGGTTTCCTGTTGAAAACTAACTTGGCTCTTTAATAACATGTCCTGGCTCTGTGCTAACATATCCTGGCTCTTTCTTAATATACTAAGAGATTCCTCTAAGCTCGTTATTCTATTCTCTGAAGAGTTCTGAAACTGACCTGAAGAGTTCTTATCTGAACCAAAACCTGGGGGAGCATTAGAATTACTAAACTGACCTTGACTCTGGCCTTTAGACCACGAAAGGTTCGGATGGTTTCTCCAACCAGGATTATAGGTTTCTGAATATGGGTCAAACTTCTGACGGTTATCGAATCTAGTGTTATTATAGAGAGCATTGGCTTGCTCTTCATTATTCTGGCCTTCCCAAAAAGGCTCCAATCTACCACTAGTGTGACCCACTTCTAAAGCTTCTAACCTTTTCGCTATAGCAGCAATTTTGGCATCTGATTCAAAACTTCCTTCTACCCTATTAACGTTTCCTCTGCCTAGAAGAATTTTTTTCTGGGGTACCCTATTACTTTCCCATTGTTGGGTCTTTTCGGCGATTTCATGCAAGTATGTCATCGCATCATCAACTGTTTGGTTTTCAAACCCACCTGTACACATGGACTCTACTGTAGTTGTGGTGGGATAATCTAAACCCTCATAAAGGATCTGAACTAACCTAACCTTTTCTAAACCATGATGAGGACATTGGGCTAATAAATCATTGAACCTTTCCAAATACCTATACAAGACTCTCCCTCTTGTTGCGAAAACGTGCAGATTTGCGTCCTAATAGACGATGTTTTGTGCCTAGGGAAAAACTTGTTCAAAAAGGCAGGTGTAAGTTGTTCATATGTTTCAATTGATTCGGAAGCCAAACTATACAGCCACGACTTGGCTTTATCTTTTAAGGAAAAGGGGAATAACCTGAGTTTCAAAGCATCATCATCAAGGTTTCTAATTTTCAGGGTACTACAAATTTCCTCAAAGTTCCTATCATGGAAATAGGGGTTTTCATTTTCTTTCCCTAAAAAGATTGGGAGCAACTGTAAGGTTCCAGGCTTAAGTTCATAATTTGCTTCAGTTTCAGGTAACCTGATACACGAGGGACGAGTAGTCCTAGTAGGGTTCAACAAAGCTTTGAAAGTTGTCATTTCTGGCGCTATTGGACTATCAGGGATTTTCTCCTCAAACGGACGTTCAAAAACGGAATTTTCAAGAATCGGACTTTCTAAATTGAGGTAATCGAGATGCTTAGAACTACTAGGTTTCTCTTTAACAAATCTACATAGGGCGTCTCTTTTACGTTCAGGAATACAACAAAATAAGGTAGGGAATTCTATGCAATCACAAAATAAGGCTAACTCAACCAAATCAAACCTAAATTTCTAGCAAACAAAAAGCATGATGGCTCCACTTAGATTATTTCTAGACCAGCTTCTATTCTTTTGAAAAGGAACTCGTTACAATCTGAGCAAACCCCTCTGGAATCAATCCGAGTCAAAGTAAGTTGAATCGAGGCGATGGAAGCTCAGTGGAGCTTTGATATCCAAGGCTTCACCGGTTACAAGGCGGCGTAGTCACGCATTCAACTCACAGAAACCATCAAGAACTTCGAAGTATGCTCAAAAGAGTAACCAATATTTTTCTAACGACTTTCCTATTAAGCTCGTTACCCTATAGGTCTCGTTCTAGTCAAAACATTAGGCTTAGGTTCGCGTTTGGTTTCGTTTTTCTAAGGCGGGCAAGAAGAGAACGATGATGAAATCCGAACCCTTATCTTGTATGGCCAGTCCTTGCCCTTTACTAGGAAATTAAAGCAGCCGTTTTCAAGTCCTCAACATATATGCAAATGAAGGAATACAGTAAACCCGCTGACAGGGGATTCGCGGGTGTTTCGAAAAACTTACCTCCCGTACCAGACGGGCGAAGAACCGCTGAAGTCGACTCGGGCCAAGACTCCTATGTCATGTACGAACCTGAGGGGCCGAGGCGATATCGTAATCATCGTCCTTCCCTGCACACAGTTTGTATTTAAACCAACCCTTCCTTATGGTTTAAAAATAATAATGTCCCAAAGTTCAATGTCCAAAGTGTCCAAAAAGAAAAGAAAAATAACAAACCCTAATACAGTTCTCTCTTTTTTTTTTAATAAAAAAAAATAAACAAAACCCTAGAAAAAAAAAATATCTAAAAAGAAATTGTCTTCTTTTCCGTTCTTTTCGCTTTAATCTTTCGCTCCAAGTCTTTATGCTTTAAGATCCAGTCTTTACGAAATCACCAAACTCCTTGGCTCAATTCTCTTTATGATCCAAAACCTGTAGACAAAAGATAAATACCCAAAACGTAAAAAGAACAAAAATAATAAAAACCTAAAAAATAAAGAAAAATAAGTCTAAAACCCTAAGAGCAAATCCGCGTCGGCGGCGCCAAAAATTGATGTGGTTTATAGATAGTGGTAAAAGTGGTTCGATTCTCAGACTTGCGAAGGATAAAATATAGACTTAAATTCTAAAACTAAAATAGAAAACAAACTAAAAATTGTCACAAACTCAACCAAAGATGATATCAATATTAAAAGAACACTGAGGCTAAGATTCCACTATTTTCCAAGTTCAAAGTGATTTAATCCCAATAATTATATTTATGCAATTTTCTCGTTCAAGTTGATTCTAACTATTTCAACAAGTAGATTCTCAAAATAACAAGTGTAAATCCGAAGCATAAAACATCAAAAACCTAGGTCCAAGTATGCTCTATCAAAAGAAATAACAATTGCTTAACAAAAATCATTCAAACAATTTTCAACCAAGGAAAATAATCATAAAATAATTGCAAATAAATAAGTAAAATAGGATATACCACTTCTTGTTGGAAAAATAGCTTCCTCTATCGCCTCAGCAATGGGGTTTAGTTCCTCATATTAATCACTTGCTCAAAATATTTGTTTATGGTTCAAAAGTTGATTAAAAGAAGAAAAACTATAACACTGATTGTTTGCAACGATGTATTGGTGTTGCAAAATAAAGGACTGTCTGTTACAAAGAAGTCACTGTATCAGCGTTACGAATTTGAGACGATGTTCTTATTTGCAATGCTTTTTCTTCAACAGCAGCAGCAGAAACACGGGTTTTCCTGCAACTTGATCTTCTCAGCTCTGTAGTGTTACAAACTTCTCTGCGACTGCTCCAGTGACTTCGTAACCTTCCCTGGAACTCGAACACACCTTTTATACTGCTCAGAAACCTAAAAATAGCGATTAATTCTCTCTTTTTCTTTTCGTGCAAGCCACGACAATAATCTTATCTGCCGATTTCCTTAAGCGTTTCTAAGACTTCCAAATCATCTGAAACTCTTCCTTAGATAGAATATCACCTTAGGAAACAATCTCACGCCTTTAGTCTCCCTGAAATTCCTAAAATAATTCCACAAAGTTTCCGTGTTCACTTCAAACCTCTGTTTCCTTTTTACGGATTATCTAGCCCAATTTGATCGATTCCAGCGCACATACCAAGCCTGTTATGCTCAATCACGTCCAGCCCAACAAATTTCAGCGATTGAATCTCTCTAAAACATCTTCGAAATCAATCCCCAACTCTGGTTCGTCTGCAACATTTTTTCCCGCCAATTTATGAGTTTAAAAACGATGAAGATGACCTCCCCCTATCCTGTGCTGGTCTCCCTTTAGCAGCTGCCTGGAAATGGATGCCCCTTAGTAATTGGTTACCCCTTATCCATTTGAGGGGTCCGAATAGCAAGTGTCCTCCGGGGGTGCCCCGCGCAACTTTTCGAGCAGATTTTTCCAAAAATGTTTACTGGCCAAAAATACCTACACACATAAAACACCATAATAAGTACAAAAATGAGTACTATCAATATATAGAATCGAGATAAATTAGACACAAAAATGTGTCTATCAATATGCCATGCTCCACGGCAGAGCCCTCGGTACTGACTGGCATCATCTCTACACATGCCAACCACGCATGCTATCCAAACGTGCCAATGACATGCAATGCCATCCACATCTCCGCGCCAACACATGCCAACCATGCCAGCCGCACCACGGTGCCATTGGCATACATTCCAGCTACATCTCCACGCCAAGGCATGCCAACCATGCCAGCCACATCTCCGCGCCAAGGCATGCCAACCATGCCAGCGGCACCACGCTGCCAATGGAATACCATGCCAGCCACATCTCCACGCCAAGGCATTCCAACCATGCCAGCCGCACCACAATGCCAATGGCATACCATGCCAGCCACATCTCCACGCCAGGGCATGCCAACCATGCCAGCCGCACCACAGTGCCAATGGAATACCATGCCAGCCACATCTCCGCGCCAAGGCATGCCAACCATGCCAGCCGCACCACAGTTCCAATAGCATACCATGCCAGCTACATCTCCACGCCAAGGCATGCCAACCATGCCAGCCGCACCACAGTGCCAATGGCATACCATGCCAGCCACATCTCCGCCACAAAGCCATGCCGACGCTACCACATGCTGCCAAACGAAGGGTTGCAACAATCAACGGCTACCCTTCCATCTGAAATGCAGATCTCAACCGTCCAAGTTCGCCACATAACGCATGGAGACTTCCGGACCAAGGCCAAACATCACGATTTTGCCCAAACCCTAATTTTGGCCGCGCCTAAAACATGCCAAAGCCATGCGGCCCTACCACCATGCCGCTGGTTGCCAAACGAAGGGTTGCAACAATCAACGACTACCCTTCTGTCTGAGATGCAAATCTCAGCTGTACAAGTTCGCCACCCAACGCATGGAAACTTCCGGCTCAAGGCCAAACATCACAGTTTTTCCAAAACCCTAATTTTGGCCGCGCCTAAACCATGCCAAAGCCATGCGGCCCTACCACCATGCCGCTAGCTGCCAAACGAAGGGTTGCAACAATCAACGGCTACCCTTCCATCTGAGATGCATATCTCACCCGTACAAGTTCGCCACCTAACGCATGGCAACTTCCGGCCCAAGGCCAAACATCACGGTTTTGCCAAAACCTCAATTTTGGCTGCGCCTAAAACATGCCAAAGCCATGCAGCCCTACCACCATGCCGCTGGCTGCCAAACGAAGGGTTGCAACAATCAACGACTACCCTTCCATCTGAGATGCATATTTCAGCCGTCCAAGTTCACCACCTAACACATGGCAACTTCGGCCCAAGGCTAAACATCAGGGTTTATGCCAAAACCCTAATTTTGGTCGCGCCTAAAACATGCCAAAGACATGCGGCCCTACCACCATGCCGTTGGCTGCCAAACGAAGGGTTGCAACAATTTACGACTACCCTTCCATCTGAGATGCAGATCTCAGCCGTACAAGTTCGCCACCTAACGCATGGCAACTTCCGGCCCAAGGCCAAACATCACGGTTTATTCCAAAACCCGAATTTTAGCCGCGCCTAAAACATGCCAAAGCCATGCCGGCCCTACCACATGCCACTGGCTGCCAAACGAAGGGTTGCAACAATCAACGACCGCCCTTCCTCCTGAGATGCAAATCTCAGCCGTACAAGCTTGGCATAAAACACATGGCCACTTTTGGCCCAATACCAAGCACAAATTTTGGCTGCACCTAAACTATGCCAAAACCCTAGTTTTGGACGCGCCTAAACAACGCCAAAATCCTAGCTCGGCCGGGCCTAAACCATGCCAAACGAAGGGTTGCAACAATCAATGGCCACCCTTCCTTCTGAGATACGAATCTCAGTCATACAAGCTTGCCACCAAACGATTCATGACAATCTCTTGGCCACGACGCCAAAACCCTAATTTGGTAGTGCCAAGAGCATGCAAGCGCTGCAACCATGCCGCTGGTTTCCAAACGAAAGGTTGCAACAATCTACGGCTACCCTTCCTCCTGAGATGTAGATCTCATCTGTACATACCTACCACCAAACGACTCGTGGAAATGTCTTGGCTGCGATGCTAACTCTTGGTCACGCCACCAACTTAGCTGCGATGCTAACTCTTTGGTAACGACGCCAACCTGGATATGATGCCTATTCTTTGGTAACGGCACCAACTTGGCTACAAACGCCAAATCCTTTGGCCACGCCACACGTAGCAACATGCTACACGTTTTCCATGAATACACTCGAGACATCAAAACATGTCACAAACTGGGGGATGCTCATCAGGGTATTGGTCTGGCGGTTTACAGCGTGCGGCGTACACTGCGCCCGTTATAGGAAAGGGTCATAAGGGTGAGGCGGTTAGTAAATACAAGAAGTAATGGTGAAACGTTTCCTTCGTTATGAAAACATCAATTCTCGGCGTTACCCGTAACCATTTTCTTCCATTTACTCAACCGTTTCCACTTCTTACGAGACCAGGGTACGTTTCGTTGCGACTTGTATAAATAGGTCTCACCTATTTCCATGAAAAACAAGTTTTGGTCAGGAGAATACAACACTCAGAAATCACTTGTTAGCTTTCCACTTTCCGATACAAGTCGTCAAACAACAACTCTTCCCGAATCAACTATTCTGGTCTCAACACTCTCTTCGCTTCCCTCCCTAGACCAACCCTTCTCCTTCACTTTGTGACCGAAGCAAGTCTGGAACGACCATTTCTTGGTTTAGGCCGGATTTGTACAGATTGATCTCTCGAATCAAAGTACTCCATTGCAGTACATTGTTTAGGGTTTAGACTCGTTTCTCACCCACACACTCGAAATTATCAAAATCAACAGAAATTGTTTTCACCCTCAAACAGGTACATTAATTAATCTAGACGGTTTTTAGCGCGATAATAAAGATCCTACAAGACTTTGTCTCGTTGAAATTCGTATCTTGAACGGTTCGGTTACGTACTAGATTGACCTTGATACAATCAAGAACAAGAATTTTATTATTAGAAATCTATATGTTTTTCCATACAGGTTCATGAAATAAAAAGACGGTGGTGTTCTAGATACCTTCCTTAGTCAGTACTCACCATCCTAGTATGTAGCGACAACACCTAACTTCTTAGGTCCTGCAGTTGCCAGTTGGATTGGCCGTTACATTGATCCTACTGCCACATTCCATGTGACTGTTGTAGATGTGAACAACCGATAAACAATAATTTGGCCAACCTCAGATTGAATTCTTGGATCATCATTTCTCGAGAAGATGACCCGTAAAAAACAACTTGCCTAAATAACTAGCTAAACATTTTGCAATTTTTGGTAATACATGGTTCTTACAATAAAATCTCAAACTCTCGGTCCTTTTATAAAAAAAATCCATTCAAATATTGATATTTCATCTTGTCCATTTACCATAATAACGCTCCTTACTTGTAACCAAAGGAAAACCTAGTTGAAAATCTAGTTCCCGTAAAGGCATGATGTTATTATGCATATAGATTATTCAAGTGATCCATGGGTTATTTACGTTCACTTCACGAGATTTCCACACCAACAAACATTTCACTCTATGCTATGATTAGCTCTAGTAATTGCCCTACACTGGCATTTGACATATGGTAAGTGATGCATTGGAGGTAGTAATTAAAGTACTTACCAATAATTATAAAAGCACGCCTTCAACATGGTATGCTCCTTTTTCTTACAACATTTGTATTCTTTTCAATTTCAGAAAAAAATGGAACTTTTACTTACTCTATTGGATTTCTCAATCTGACTCTGGCTCGGGGGCGGAACTACACAAGGGCTAGCTTAAGCCAACTCCAACAAGACAAAAATTCATTTTTTCCATAGCCTATTCTGAGGGAAACCTGTTTTGAGGCATACTCAATTTTCGTGAGACATACTCATTCATTATACCATATAGGGTGGTTTTATAAGGGGTGTCTAAAGGTAGTGCAATTACCTATATATCCTTAAACAATTTAAATTACTAGAGCACCCTTATCCTCAAAAACCTAAAATCAAAAATCAAAATAAACTTTAAACTCAAACATCTTGGACTCCAATTCAATCAAGAAATTGATCAAACAAAGCAAACACGAATCGAAGTGAGCGATATTGGAGTGCGAAATCCAAATCTCAATTGCTCTTAGATGTATTTTAGAATGTATGTGTAACAAACCTATCTTGTTTTTGATTGATTTTATTTTGTTTGATCGATAGAATATGATTTCAAAGATGAAATTAGGGTTTTCAGAAGATCAGTTCGGCTGATCTTGGAGTATCAATTTTGAGCCGAACCTAGTGTATGATCTAGAGAAACACTATGTTCGGCTAATGCGACTTTGCTAAATTTTGTTCAAATCAGCCGAACCTAAATTTGTCAGTTTCAGAGTGAAGTTCGGCTGACAACTTATCAGCCGAACTGTTCATCTGGTCAGTAGATATGGGTTTTAAAAATTCATTTTTTTGACATATTCAACTTATAAAAGAAATTAAACCTCGTATAGAATTCTACCTCTGTTTTGAATCACCCATTTTGGTCACTTCTAATCTCTACAATCTCAAAATTCAAAACAAGTTTTTTTTTCACTTCTTCTTCTTCTTCCTCTCAAAAATCCCAACTCTCTCACATAAATTTGATTTATCTACTATTCACCACTAATAATTTTATTTTTAATCAATTCTTAAAATTCCTAACTAATCAAATCTAATCATAATCATTAACACTAATTATGTAAGGGTAGTTATGTCATTATCAAAAAGGGTGGATAAGAGGTGATGTTGTTTTTTATTTAGTGATCCTATTTTGGCATTATTTAGTATGCCTCAAAAAAAATTCATTATATCTCAAAACAAATTTCTTTTGAGTTAGGCGATAGACGATAGTAGTATGTGTGCGAGGCCTAAGAAAAGGTTCAAACCCATCCCACGGACAATGTCGTGTTCCGTCACTGCTCTGGCCGATGTAGAATTGGTCGAGACTTCCTGGCACAATCATCCGGTCAACTATATTCCAACAGAATTCCCAAATATTTCAGATATATCCAAGATTCCTCCTGGATCCTAATCCCAAACCACTTGATTTTCAAGTACCACCTAACGACAAACACGTACTAACCTCAACTAGTTATATTCCACTGTGAAGCACAAACATATAGCTAGTACACACCATGATGATCAGCCCTTCGATTCTCGAAACGTACCCCAGTAGGCCCTGAGATGAACACGTGTATAAATCTAACAAAAGATAAAGTATAAACGATACACCAGAAATATATACAAGTATTACATAATTTACATGTACGATCCCGCCTTAAACCTAATAACTATTTCGCTGTGTTTTCTGAGAAAACTTACAAATTAAAAAGATTCAAAAAAATAAACAAAACGAGATCTAGGAGGGAGAGGAGAAGAAATTTGTTTTGATTCGTGAATTCATTCGATCGAATCAAAAGAGATACATCTTCAATTTTGATAGATCAGAAAGTTTTCGGAATCCTAGGGTTTGTGAACTTGATTTGAGATCTTTTTTCTAATGGGGAAATCAAATATGAGAATGATGATAGGTGTGATTATATTGATAACATTTTGTATATATGTTAATGGAAGAACGGATAAAGAAACAAGAGAAAGATTTTATGGGAATTTATCAATGACTGCTTCACCACCTAATTCTGATGAAGGAAGTATTGCTAAGATCTTTAATAATGTTCTTGATAAAGAGTTTTCTGATAGTGATCAACCTGAAGGTTAGTTTGTTACGTTTTTTTTTTTTTTTTTCTTCGTTTTTTGGGGATTCAATGTGGTTATTTTTTGTTATTTTTGTATAATGTATGACTTCATTTGGGGAAATTGATTCGTTCTGATTAGACTAAATTAGGGTTTCAGGAATTAATTTTGTTCAGATGATATTAGTTTTTTGATGCTGGAAATTAGAAAGGCATGTGTTTGGTGATACTGAGCATTGGTTTTGACGACTTTTACAATGTACATGACTCATGGTGTCGGATATTTTAGTGCCTTGTGGTCGTTTTTGTGTGTGCTTTATACAGCGGATATTGAATTGCTAACATGAAGTCTAACTTAAAGAGAAACCTTCTTGGTTCAATACTTTCAAGAATCACCGATTATCATGGTCTTAATACCTCATAGAACGTAGACATCTACTTATGCTCATTGTGCTGATTACCTTAGTCTCTTAGTTGCTGTAACACCAAACACATTAGAACAGCACATTTTGCTTGCAGTCTCTTAGTTGCTGTAACCTAGTTTCTTCAGGATATTATGAAACTTCCAGTTCTATCTAGTACATCTTGTTTGCTCAATATTATCTCCAAACATTGCTGAGTAATCTTGCTTGCATGCCAAAATATATGGTTGATCCTGTTCCGTCACATTCATAATGTTAACTTAATTATTGTCTTCATTATGGCCTCAGCAACCTTCACTTCCTTCCTGACCTGCAATCGTCACACTTTATTTGTTGGACAACTTAGTCTGGTTGAGATTTTTGATTAAAAGCATTCATTTAAACCTTTCCTGAGTCATATCTGCTTCCTCAATCTTCTGATGTGTCTTATCTCCTAGCTTTTAGGTACACGTTGTCTGTATGAATAATTTTAATTAGCATCTAATTGTTCGCGACGAAAGTAATGTGTTAGAGAAGTTGAGGGAAGTGAATATTACCTGGTGTTTATGAAGGAATATCTATTTCAAGGGTTTGGGCACGTATAGCATAGCCAGCATATTTTCCGTTTGGTCTGGCCAAGGTAAATGTAGGTTTTATGAAGTATGAAGAGGAGTGCACACCTATATTTGTCAAACTTGTCAATAAGACGCATGTAACAAGGAAAGTTAAAACCTGAGTAGTGACGGGTCAACTTGGTCCGAGAGTGGGGCGAACAAAATGCAGGACATATATGAGTGCTCTCAGTAGTCTGATAGAAGTTGAAAGCTTAGGATGGATTGAGTATGCATGCCTTGGATTACTCTATGCATTTTTTGGATTACTTGTTTTCACAATGTCATCTTTGATGATTAGGAACAAATTTAGTTAATTTTATCCATTTCTTGTCTGTCACACGCAGTTTTCCTTTCTTGATGGATGAATGTTTTTTGCTTGTTATTTGTCTTACTAAGACATATAGAAATGTGTATACCATATTCTCCTCATTTATAAAACATGCTGTATCTCTTTTGTATGATTTAACATTTCTCTTCTATCTCTTTGTTTCAGAACCTGATGCAAACAGCTTCAACAACAGTGTAGCAGATCAACAAGTAGGTGTGACATTTTTTTAAACTAGGTACAACATTCCTTTTTGAGTCCTGAGAGCAGCTGTTTCTCACAGAGCAAATTTGTTCGATATTGCCATCGACCCCAGACGTGTCTAAGTGTTTTAAGTTTAACTAAACGAGATGAAGCGACTGGTTACTCTTTTATATGGTCAAGGTTGTGTTTGCTCTTAGGACTTTAATTGCGTCACCCATATACCATGATAGTCGTATCTTTCATGGCAGTATCTCGCCATACTCTGTTTGAAGAGAATCATCAATGACAGTATAAAAATTTATTATCTTTATATTGGGAGTTCTAGATATTGCTTAGAACCTCCTTGGCTCCTTATTCTTATTCGGTACACCCACCTTTTGTGTTCGCTGGTCTTTTGATGCTTTCTTTGACTGTCATCATAAATTTTGTTTTACTGTAAAAAGGCTTGTATCGATGGTGAGGCTTGTATCATGCAGTGTAACATATAGCTCTTTTTTAGCTTATAAGGCTGGGAAGTAAACATTTGCATACCAATATTGAACTTCTGACATGAACACAATGAAGTTGTGGATCCTACTTGCCTTCTACTGTTCTCTTGTTCTTTTCTTTTTTTAGTTTTGTATATGTGGTTGATCATTTTTTCACTCTCTCTACAGGCTGTGTTGGAGACTGTAGCAAAGATTACCCATGACAAGCCCAAGAAAAATGATACTCAAGAGAAGAAGTATGAATAAACTCTTCTGAAATAGATTTATCGTTATCTAGTTTCTTTTTTCTTAAAGGGAACTTGGTTTTTAATCAGTGTGCAAGTTTTTGTAGAACCTCCATTCTGGTGGGTTATAACTTAAATCAATAATGTTTATCATGCAGTGCCACTAGATCTTTCCAGTTTCAAGATGTTTTTTCGTTGGAAAATGAAAATTCTGATGACATGACGACCTTAATTGATAAAAAGGTTTGTTAACAGGGAACTGGAAGGTTGTTACTGTAAATTGATCCTCGCAAATGTATATTCCTTCTGACTTCCTGTCTTTGCTTCCCGGTTGTAGGATAATGTTTTCGTGATGTCCAACAAGAAATCGAAGTATCCAGTTCTTCAAGTTGATCTAAGGTTTATTTCCTTTGCCGTTGTATTTCTTCTTTCCATAACCACCATTTATCTGTGACTTATCAAAATGGGTTCATGCAGGTTGATTTCAGACTTGGTGGTTGTAATTGTTTCTGCTACAATTGGTGGAATTGTATTTTCCTGTTTGGGACAACCGGTTCGTATACTAGTATCACTTAAAATATAATTTCTCCTGGGTCCGGAAAGTTCTTTTTAGTTATCGGCTTATCGCTATATGATGCCCAGATACAGTGTGATGCAATATGGATACTACTGTGTGCTTGAAAAAGAGTATACCTGGCTGTCTAAGGGCAGCATCCAACATAGAATTCCAGACTCAGTCTTTAGTATGATTTCCACATGAGGTTTTCATTCTCTTGATGCATTTGCATGCTAGGTTATCGTCGGTTATCTGCTTGCGGGATCTCTAATTGGACCAGGAGGTTTGAGTTTTATCAGTGAACTGGTCCAGGTATGCTGTCAACTATGGCATTTCGTTAGGGTTTCTTATAAGAAGCTATCAGTTTTAGTCTCTCGGTGTTTATTTTTTTAACAAGCACCTGGCCGTATTTCCTCATATTAGTAATTTTGTTTTTTGTTACCTTTTCCACTCTTAGACTATTAATATAGCATTTTTCCATCCTTCTTCAGGTTGAAACTGTTGCTCAGTTTGGTGTTGTCTTTCTTCTTTTTGCATTAGGCCTTGAGTTCTCCTTGACAAAGGTAGGTAAACTGGCGATGATTTTGACATTGGTAGGGATATTTTCATTGAATATCTTGCTCTTTGTGTAGAAGTTATCCTAATCTGCATTCACTGATGCAGTTAAAAGTTGTTGGGCCTGTTGCTGTTCTAGGAGGGCTACTCCAAGTAATCATATTTATGTTCTTATGCAGCACAATTGCCCTGGTAAAATTTGCTTCTATAGAGTTATGCTTTTAGTTTATGTTATAGCTGTTGAATATTCGCTGTAATTTATTATTCTTGTATATACAACTTATTTAAAATTATGTATTGCTTCTGGTTCAGGTGTGTGGTGCACAATTATCAGAGGGTGTGTTTGTCGGTGCCTTCTTATCAATGTCATCAACTGCAGTGGTAATGCTTTCTTTATCTTCAATTTGTTTATTTTCTTTCTTCTTTTTCATTTTCGTCTCCATTGTTGCATCTGATCAGCCTCCTTTTCTTCTTCCAGGTTCTGAAGTTTTTGGTTGATAAGAACAATAACAACGCTCTTCATGGTCAAGTAACTATTGGAACACTAATTTTTCAGGTAATGGGAGATCTTTCTTGAGTAGTATATATATATACATCTCGATGGCACATTATATCGAGCTTTTGTTATGACGAATATATCAGTATTTTCCTGTCTCCGTAATTGCAGGATTGTGCAGTTGGCTTACTCTTCGCCCTACTTCCAGTTTTGGGTGGTAATAGTGGCATTTTTCAAGGAATAATGTCCATGGCAAAGCTGTAAGTTCAGTTTGTTCTACAGATATGATTGTGATTCTGTTTAAATGTATTCTCTTAATTATAACAACCTAGTATTGAAATCGAAGTTTCCAGATACACCATTTCTTATTTCTATCTTTCGTATTAGCTTCTGACTTTTTCTTGCTTTGCGACTACTATCTTGTGCAGGTTACTTCTTTTGTCCATCTTCCTAGCTGTTGCGTCTATATTGTCCTGGTCCTTTGTTCCTCGCTTCTTGAAGCTAATGGTACAATTATCATCGCAAGTAAGTAATCACCTGTCCGTGTGTGTCATTAATGTTCAACCTACTTTTTTTCTCCTTTTCTTCTCTTTTTCTTTTTTTGGGTTAAGTTTTTCTATACGGCTGAGATAAATAAGCTTATGAGTAATAAAATTTGTTCTGAAGATTTTATTTTACATTGCCATTGTTGTCAATAAATTTTTTGACAAGCTAATAAAGGTATCTACATGATTTTGTTGGGTTTAGTTTCTAGCAAAAACCATGTAGAAGAAAACTAAGCAACATGCTGCTCCTGCCAAAAGTTACTGTTTGAGGATGTTATGTCTTAGTGGCCACTCGGCTCAACAAAGTTTTAAAAAAAGTAAACCTCATTATATCTGCATGATTGCCTTTTTTGCTTAAATAAAGCTAAGAAGTAACGTTTTTTAAGTGTCCTGCTCTAATTATTACTGAGGAGCTTTATAGAGAGATTGCTGACTTTATAGTTGAAGGTTTATAGATATCCGTTGATCATATTGTGTATAATATCTGATCTGATACTGTCTCTTAAGTTAATAACCAGCTGAATTATATGTTGGTATGCAGACAAATGAACTCTATCAGCTTGCTGCTGTGGCTTTCTGCCTATTGTCAGCTTGGGTGAGTCCCAGCACGTAACGGTTTCTCTAATAATTATCTTTTTTAGTAACAGATCCTAATGCTTTACTCTGGGATGCACTTTTTCAGTGTAGTGATAAACTGGGGCTGAGTCTTGAGTTGGGATCATTTGTAGCTGGCGTTATGATATCTACCACTGACTTTGCCCAACACACTTTAGACCAGGTAGTCACTTTTTTCCTGATAGGCTGTATTATTCTAATTGTATGTTTGTCAATTCATACACTGGCAGTCCTCTGTTAAACTAAATGAACCCCTTCTATTTTCTTTCCTTCTGTGTTTGTAAATAAATACATACGTAGGCTATCACAGTTTGTTACAATTTACATGTTATGAGCACTGGTTATGTGAAAATATTGATTTAGTGTGTATCTTCAGAAGGTTCACTTTAGCTTGTTGCATATTTCAAGTAGAGGTAGTGTTTATGTGCATACGCACTGAGGGTTGTGGTGGAAGCATGGATGCGGCCATGTCTTTATGAGTTAAAAGTAATATCCTTGGATGGCTTTCAAGCATGGGTATGAAGCCAATGCATGCTGTGGACACAAGATATGCGTGGACCTATACACACAATTCTTAACCATCTAAATGAATGTGTTCCTTCAAAAGCTGTTTTTACTTGATGAAATGACATAGTTTCTAATTGTCGCTTTCATATAATGCAGGTGGAACCAATTCGCAATTTGTTTGCCGCTCTTTTCCTTGCTAGTATTGGAATGCTCATAAATGTCCACTTCTTGTGGAACCATGTTGATATTTTACTTGCGTCCGTGATTCTGGTTGTAGTCATTAAGACCACTGTGGTCACGATGGTGACTAAAGCATTTGGATACAATATCAAGACATCAATGCTTGTAAGTGTAGTAGAACTTGTTCAAAGTGGTTTCTTTGTTTCTACATGTTACTCTTTACTTTGTATCTAACTTTTCAATGTGTTCCAAAGGTGGGTGTGCTTCTCGCGCAAATTGGAGAATTTGCCTTTGTTCTTTTAAGTCGTGCCTCTAATATTCACCTTGTTGAGGTTCTCTCTCCCTCTTGCTCTATCCATTTATTTTGAAGTGAATAAACTACTTATAGCCCTGGTAATTGTCTATTTATTTTATGCAAACTACGCGTAATAATTGAATACCATTTTCCATTTCAGGGAAAAATGTATCTTCTTCTCCTGGGAACAACAGCTTTCAGTCTGGTGAGCTTCTTTTCTGCTGGGAATCAAATTAGTTGGAGATGAATTATTTTTTTGACATTGTTCTACTGGGTATATCTTTACAGGTAACCACTCCTCTCATGTTCAAGTTGATACCTGCTCTGATGCATCTGGGTGTTCTCATGCACTGGTTTCCTGCAGAAAGCACACAGAATGAGGTGTGATTTCTAACTCTAATTACCATAAAGTGATTCAACCAATTTACTTCTCTTTTGCTCACTCGCATGATTTTCAATCTTTAATTGTTACAGCATATACTGGCTGGTCGTACAACTTCAATCGAAGTAACACATGCTTTGGATATACTTGCAAAGCCAAACAGCCCGAAAGTCCGACAGCAAACTCATCAACCAGTAAGTCGTCATGTTTATATATGTGCACTGGAGCGTTTACATCTTTCACATTAAGGATAGCAGTGTGATAGTGTGTTCCGCTTAATCATGTATAGCCTCTTGTTTAAGTTTCTCACAGTTTTATTACCGGGTCATCATGAAAACTAAAATTTTGGTTTGTTATTTACAGGAGAGGAGTAGAGGACTTCCGTGATACAAAGACACTAATAGCTTGTTTTTATCTTCAATTTTGATGCTGCTGATATATCTGATACAATCAAATGGATCACCGAATTGATGTGGATTTATTTGGTTTATTGTCGCTGCTGAGTCGAAGGCAAAATCTGGAAACAACATGTAACAGGAAAAGCAATTTCTCAGCTGAACTCGGCTCGGAGGCCTCATGTAAAATTGTGTTTTTTTGGTATACTGTAAATAGGACTCTGTTGGGTCTGGTAAAATTAGTTTGTTGCTAATCATCAGAGTTGAGCAAATTTACTGAAGATGATCCCTCACACGAGTAATTTACTGCGGGAAGGTGGATTGTATTACACTGTAAAAGACATTTTAACAAGCAGAGTTTTCACTTATCCACTACTCTCTTGTAGCGCTCTACTAACATGAGATTACTTGTTCTTAATCTTTTTTGACACTGTAACTTTGTGGTTGCATACTGTCCTCGAATATTTCTACAGGTTTGCTGATGTTAAATGGTTATTGTGGTGAACACAATAACTGAATTAGTCAAATCAAAGACCTAAGGTTTATCTTTTTAGAGAGATTCACAATAATAGAAAGTGCTCGTCTTTTAGAGGTCATTTTTCAAGTCTTTTATGTTTCTTTGCAAGACTGGAACATTTTGCAAGGGAGAGTTACACTCAGTTTTTCTACCACTTTCAACACTAGCTGTACGTTCCTATTAGTTTCTTAAATTCGATAGGAAATCTTCCATTGGAATTTTGATAATCATAACAGTCAAGCTTGGGGCACACAGTTTGATCTGTCCATGCAATGCGCACCCTGCTTAATTTGTCCATTCCAAAAAGTTTAAAATCCTGTCACTCAATGCAAGCACTCACAAAGAGAATCCGATTCTTTTATTTCTGCATCACAATGTATTCGTGATTGAGCAAATCCATGCAAACATGAAAATTGCCTGAAGATGGCATCTTTTTCACCAACCATCTGCAATGTGTCAAACACTAAAAACCTCCTGTTCTCCTATAAATACCAATCCAAACTCATTCACCATTTCACACCTCAATCTGAATCTAAAAAATCTCAAAAGAGTTAATTCAGTATGGCGACAAAGTCCTATTTGTTTTCTCTTGGTCTTTGCATCCTTCTCTTGCATGGTTGTGTAGCTCAGATAGAGCAACAAGGAGGAGGATGGCAAAGCCAGCAGCAGCAACGACAGCCACAACGTCGATACCAAGCAGGTCAAAGCCAATGTCAAATCCAGAGCCTAAATGCTCAAGAACCTAATAGGCGATTTGAATCAGAGGCAGGTGTAACTGAGTTCTGGGATCAGACAAATGAACAATTTGACTGCGCCGGTGTATCTGCTACTCGACACATAATCCAGCCTAGAGGACTTCTTTTACCTTCTTTTGCCAATGCACCAAGACTGATGTACATAGTACAAGGCATGTCCTTTTTTAATATGCACAAGCTTATATTCTTCATATTATTGTAATTACCATTTATAAGCTTATTGTCACTCCACTTCAAATATCGGTAACACGGAAATTTAATTTTCTACATGTCCATCCAGGTAGGGGAATGACTGGAGCACTCATTCCTGGATGCCCTGAAACATTCCACTCAATACAGCAATCTCAGCGATTGAGAGAAAGAGGTCAGCAACCGAGATCCAGAGACCAGCATCAAAAGATTCGCCAGATCCAACAAGGAGACATCGTGGCTTTGCCAACAGGTGTAGCACACTGGTGCTACAATGAGGGTGAAACCCCGCTTGTCATGGTTGTTGTTCACGACACCAGTAATAATGCTAACCAGCTCGACCGTAACCTCAGGGTACGAAAATCTATTACTGATCACAGACTAGTAGTTGATAGCGACACTATAATAATCACTAACTCGATTTGTGCTTGTTGAATGCATACAGAAATTCCAACTGGCCGGAAGCCAGCAATCACAGACTGGGACGGCGTACCAACAACAACAACAGCAGCAACAGCAACTTAGAGGGCAGCAAGAGATCCCAACAAACAACATTTTCAGCGGATTCAACGTTGAGACTTTGGCAGAGGCTTTTGGTGTCAGTACTGAGACAGCTAGAAAACTACAAGGACAAAATGACCAGAGAGGAAACATAGTTTTCGTTCAAGAAGGACTTCAAGTGATTAGGCCACAGAGGGGAGAAGAAGAGGAGAGTGAAGAGCAATATCCAGTAACTAATGGACTAGAAGAGACTATCTGTAGCATGAGACTGAAGCAAAACATAGCCAACCCAACTCGGGCCGATATTTACTCTGAAAAGGGTGGAAGAATCACTAGCCTTAACAGCCAAAAGTTACCCATCCTTAACTTCATCCAAATGAGTGCTGAGAGAGGTGTTCTTTACCAGAATGCACTAGTGGCCCCACACTGGCACTTGAACGCCCACAGTGTGATTTACGTTACAAGAGGAAATGCTAGAGTTCAGGTTGTAGGCAACGCTGGTCGCCAAGTTTTCAATGGACAACTCAATCAAGGACAAATTTTGGTTGTTCCTCAAAACTTTGCAGTGGTGAAACAAGCTGGAAATGAAGGATTTGAATGGGTAGCTTTCAAGACTAACGACAATGCAATGATGAGCCCACTAGTTGGAAAGACTTCTGCTTTAAGAGCAATGCCTGCAGATGTGCTAATGAATGCTTATCAAATCTCAAGGGAAGAAGCTAACAGGTTGAAGAATAACAGAAGAGAAGAAACCTTGATACTTACTCCAGGACTCAGGTCGCAGGTTAGACTTGCACTCAAGTCTGAGACAGTGAGTAATTAAGATGTCGTACGTGTTTCGCTTCTAGACTAGATAATAATAATAGTAGTAGTACTAGTTTGGTTAGCTAGCTTGGAGTATTAATAAAAGCTGCTACATATCTAATGCAGTAGTATGTTACAACTAGTTGAGTGCAAAAGAAATAAAATTACAATTTTCTAGATCATATTTCTCCCATCTTCCTATGTCTCTCCGACATAAACTAAGCATTTGCAATTGTCCGTAGACTCCTCATAATCTCCATAATTTTACCCTTGATCATGCACAAGATGGTATGGCAGTAACCAATGTCACCTGACAAGGTTTGAAACCTTGCTTCTTGTAATGTATGCATGCATTTGTTGTGCTTCTACTTTTACTTTCAACAAATCCGAAAGCAGAAGTAATATATGCTGAAGCTGCAGCTGAACTACAGAATAGACATTCTGAAAAGAAAAAAAATCTCTGGAGGAAGTTCCATTGGTAGGGGGAACTTGGGAAGGAAGCATGATATTTCCTTGTTTCTAGATTTACTTAGGAATAATAACTCCACTCCTTTTCAGAATAGAAGGCCTAATGTTGGAAATAGGATTCGGCCGCCGTATAACTGCTGTATAGGCCAAGCTAGCCAATGAAATTAGAGACCGGGTCTAAGTAAGTTTTTATAAGGCGGCATAGTTTCTTATAAATATATTGTGTCAGGGTTCCGTATAGAGAATAACACTAGCTACTCTTAAGTTTTCAGAGAGATCTGTCAAGAAAAGAGATCTTTGAAGAAAACGAAAGAGAAGAAGTCTGAGAAGAACTCTTGAAAGCAAGATGGAAAAGCAGCAGAAATACCCTTTAGGAGCCGAGCATTATTATCTGTTTGAAGAAATAGGTAGCGGAGCTACTGCAACAATTTATCGTGCAGTTTGTATTCCAACACAGGAAACTGTTGCAATCAAAGTGTTGGATTTCGAAAAGGAAAAAAGTGAATTCTGTAAAATCGCTCATGAAGCACAGACCATGACTTTGATGGATCAGCCAAATCTTTTAAAGGCGCACTGTTCGTTCGTTACAGATCACTATCTGTGGGTTGTTATGCCATTCATGGCTGCTGGTTCATGTCAGCATATCATGAAGTCATCTTTTCCAGATGGATTCCAAGAGGCTGTGATCGCTACAATTTTACGTGAAGTTTTGAAAGGATTAGTGAACATACACCAACACGGGGACATACATCGAGATGTGAAGGCAGGCAATATTTTAATGGATTCACGCGGTGCAATAAAGCTTTGTGATTTCGGTGCTTCTGCAAGCCTTTTTGATGAGGGGAAGAGGCTACACGGAAGAAACACTTTTACGGGAACTTTCTGCTGGATGGCACCTGAGGTTATGCAGGAAGAAGAATACGACTTTAAGGCTGACATCTGGTCTTTTGGTATAACAGCGATGGAACTTGCTCATGGGCATGCCCCGTACTCTGGATTTCCCCCGATGAAGATTCTTATGAATATTATACGAGATGCACCTCCTAGTCTTGATCATAGCGAAAGGGACAAGAAGTTCTCAAAGTCTTTCCGAAAAATGATCGAGGTGTGCTTGCAGAAACAACCACACGAGCGTCCTTCAGCACAGAAATTATTAAAGCATCCCTTTTTTAAGAAAGCTCGGTCCAGTGAGTATCTTACACGTACACTGCTGAAGGAACTACCTAGTCTGGGGGATTCCGCTAAGGAATTAAAGATAAAAGAAGACGTGGTTATACAGAAGAAACTGGCAGAAGTGGAAAGGGGAGAATTACCACGATACAGGATGAGTGGTTGGAATTTCGACGTCGAAGCTATAAAGACACAGGCTTCACAGCTTCCGGATGGTGAAGAAGAAGTTGAACGCTTACTTCCTAGTTTGATTAGTAGTTCTTGTTGAATTGTTCAAACACATACCACAAGTATATAATAAAAAAGTTTTTGTTGTTTGTTTAGATGCTTTGAGTTGATCGAGTGGTCTTTTGTTGTTTACAAAATCAATCGATATTTTGTTGTTTTCTTTTGATTCTGAAATTTGTTCACCTGTTGGGATTCAAAGAGTCATAAGCCGGTCGGATCCATATCCTAATGGCAGGCTGAGTCTACTTTTAATGACCCCAAAAAGTTACCAGGCCAAAACATGCTTTGCTGATGGCTATAATCTTCGGGAGTAGTGGCCATGGAAAAAAAAACCTGTTCTTCTGTTATTTAGGCAGATCCTTGAACAACATTGGTTTTAGGATAAACGATAGTTATCGACTAGAGAGGGATTTGTGAAGGAATGTGTAATTTACTAATTTCTCTTACTTAAAATTGTTACAGCTTTCAGCTTGTATTGGCGGGTAAGTTTCAGTATCTGATTGCCTACCATTCATTTGTTTTCCTACCAGCATACTGAGCCTGACATTGTTTTTGTAGGGTTATTTTTGTTTTGTTGGGATACTACAGTAGTTAATATGGATGACTCGAAACATCCTCTTACCTCTTTCAACAGTTTGCCAGAAGCAGCTACAACACATTCCTCCAACAAGTTTCTGGCCATTCTAAATTTCGGAACAATGCCTTTGCTTGGGTAGTTGCATTTTAAAAGAACCTGGAGTTGTAGGAATTATATACTGCTCCCATGAGGTAAATACGTGCTTCAGAAAATACAAGTGTTACTGAATTTACTTCTTTTGATTATAAAAACTGTAGACAGAAAACCAATGGTAGGCTCAAGTTGCCCACGGTTGTTGTTGTAGGATCGAGCAACACCTTAAACCCAGCAACACTCTTATCTTCTTTATTTTCTTCGACAGCGCATGAAAAAACTCACACGAACAAATTTTGATAAGCAACAAACCACAGAAAAATATCCTTGCTTTCAAGACAACATCTTCCTTCTAACAATCTCAATGATGTTGTGGACAAGCCACAAAAACGACAGCAATCTCTGTCTTGTCTTGACAACTTCTCGAACCCTGATGAAGACAAACACCAACGCAGTTTTGACAGACTCCAGTTTTAATCTCATCACAACTTCGCACACTACTTCTCTTTTGATGAAAAACAATTCTCTATCACCGGAAAACTTATGAAAATTCTTTATCTTCTTCTTTATCTCCTTCTCCTCTCCCTTCCTCTCACCTTGCTCTGATACCAATCAATTAATGGCAACTGCAAGATGAAAATTAGCTTATATAAAGACAACTCTCTTTATTGATGTTTAGAAAATCTCTCAAAACTAAACACAAGCTCTTATCTTGCTCATATGATCAACCACAACTTTGGTGATCATATATATATAGAACTATGAATTCCTTTTCCTAGTTATATTACCTTATTACATGTCTTTCATTTTCTTAGAGCTAGATGACTTCTAATTCCCTTATGATTACATCAATTTCCTAATCTTGTCCTAACCAGCTTGTTAATGACTTCTATGTTGAAGTTTAACCAACATTCTCCCCGTTAAGCTTCAACCTTACCCGTGACATATCTTGTACTCCGATCAATTGTCTCATTTCTTCAAACTTGATCCGAGCTAATGCCTTTGTCAATATATCTGCTTTCTGCTCAGTTCCTGGTATGTGTTCAACGTTGATGATCTCCTTATCGATACATTCTCGTATGAAATGATACCTTTTGTGAATGTGTTTCGTCTTCCCATGAAACACTGGATTTTTAGTGAGTGCAATTGCAGACTTATTATCAATCTTGATGAGAACTTTTTCAGGTTCTCTTCCTTTGATTTCACCCAACAGTTCTTGAAGCCATATTGATTGTTTAGCTGCTTCTGTTGCAGCCATAAACTCAGCTTCACAGGATGAGAGGGCTACAGTGTCTTGCTTCTGTGAACACCATGTAATAGGTGCTTCTCCTAGATAAAATATATGACCAGTTGTACTTTTTCCATCATCTTGGTCAATATTATGACTGTTGTCACTATACCCAACAATTCCTTTTGATCCTGCTCGACCATACTTCAATCCATAGCTGATTGTTCCTCTTAGATATCTCAATATCTGCTTTATTACATCACCATGAGACTTGTGTGGACTCTGCATATAACGGCTTGCTACTCCTACAGAGAAAGCCAAGTCTGGTCTTGTGTGTAGCAAGTATCTAAGGCATCCAACATTTCTTCTATAACTCGTTGGATTAATCTCAGCTTCTTCTTGTGCCTTTGAAACTTTAAGTCCAAACTCAATTGGTATCTTAGTTGGATTACAAGTTTCAAGTCATGCTTCTTTCAGAATTCTCCTTGCATAAGCTTCTTGTTTAATCTGAAGCCCATCTACTCCTTGATGGACTTCTATGCCAAGGTAATAAGTGAGTTTTTCGAGGTCTGACATCTCAAACTTTGATGACATTTCTCTCTTGAACTCATTGATCACCTTAAGGGAGTTGCCAGTCAAAAATAGATCATCTACATAGACTGCAATCACAAGAAGCGTTCCCTTTTCTTCTCTTTTGTATACTGATGTTTCTTTAGAGCACTTAACAAATCTGATTTCTCTTAAGATTTGATCTAAATTTGTATTCCAGGCTCGAGGGGCTTGTCTTAGACCATAGAGAGCTTTTGACAACTTGTAAACTCTATGTTCTTGTCCTTTTACTTCGAAACCTTCTGGTTGTTCAACATACACATCTTCACTTAGTTCGCCATGCAAGAATGCTGTCTTAACGTCTAAGTGGTGAATTTCCCATGAGTTTGATGCTGCTTCTGCTATTAAGAGACGAATTGTCTCTAGTCTAGCAACTGGTGCGAAAACTTCATCAAAGTCTATGCTTGATTCTTGAACGTATCCCTTAGCTACAAGTCTTGCCTTATATTTGTTGACAGTACCATCATCATTCCGTTTTATTTTGAAGATCCACTTAAGACCAATCACTTTTACCCCACCTGGCTTATCAACTAGAAACCAAGTCTTGTTTCTGTTGATTGAAATAATTTCTTCTCTACATGCTTGTGTCCATTTAGTCGAGACCTTTGCTTCCTGAAAATTCCTTGGTTCATCATTAACAGAAAGTAGCATAATCTCACATTCTTCTGCAACTTGAAGAACATAATCCTCCAGATACTGTGGCTTTTGTATCTGTCTTGTTGATTTTCGCAGTGGAATGGGTTGAGTTATTTCATCGATCTCTTCTTCTTCTCCTTCTTCTTCTTCTTCTTCTTCTTCTTCTTCTTCTTCTACTTCTTCGTTATTCTCAGTGGTTTCATTATTCTCTTCTTCTTCTTGATTAACATCATTGTTTCCATTGGTATTGATGATTATGGGTCCTTCGCCTTCATCAATTACTTGACCCCATCTCATGTGAAACATTCCTGGATCCCTACTTGGTCCATCGTTAGTTTCTTTCCAGTTCCAGTTTGCTTTTTCATCGAATACCACATCTCGACTCACTATCACTCTTTTCGTTGTTGGATTGAATAATCTGTAAGCTTTGGATCCAGGATCAATTCCTAGATTCACAAGAGTCTGAGATCGATCATCCAGTTTCTTAAGAGTTGCAGAATCAACTTTTGCGTATGCTATGCAACCAAACACTCTTAAATGATCTATGTTTGGTTTTCTCTTTCGCAAACTTTCATATGGAGTCATGTCTTTCAGAGCTTTCGTAGGTATCCTGTTTATTAGGTATGTGGACTGTCGTACAGCATCTCCCCATAGATAATCAGGTATCTGCATAGCCTTTAAAGAACTTCTTGTCATCTCCATTAGAGTCCTGTTTCTCCTCTCCACCACTCCGTTTTGTTGTGGTATCCCTCGAACCATCTTGTTCTGAGACATATTTTTTAAGGTTCTGAAACTTATGTGTCCTAATCTTGCATGCCACTTCCATGTCTGATCTTCCAGTCTCATATTCAGACACAATGACCTTCCAATCATGAGACTTATCTTGTAGAGTCTATTCTGTGAGCGTGAGATTCTAACTAAAAGTCTTCCACTTGGGTCATGAACTGTTAAATAATCTTGTCGCATTCTAACATCACATCCAACTTCTGTAGCTTGTCCTAAACTTAGAATGTTGCTTTGTAAGTTTGGGATGAAGTAGATGTTTGTGACAAGCTTCTGTTCTCCGGTCTTGCTCTGAAATAGAATTGATCATTTCCCTCCAATTTCTACAGAAGATCCATCCCCAAACTTCACTTGTCCTTTGATTTTCTCATTGAGTTCAGAAAAGTAGTGTCTCTTACCATTCATGTGATTGCTGGCTCCATTATCTAAATACCAGATTCCTTCTTCTCCATCCTTTGATTCGTAGTTCTTTGGTATTAGTTTCCATTCGTTTAAGAATATAACTTTGTGCATGAAAAGAGCTGTATCTGCTTCCCTTGTTTCATTCTTGTTTGCTTCTTCCATCTTTTGTATTCTTTCAGGGCATACAGAGGAGAAGTGTCATGGTTTATCACATCTGTAACAAATAATGTTTGATCTATCCTTCTTTTCTTTCCCTTGGTTTTGATCATTCTGACTTGTTGTTCTATCTTGTGAGTTAAACCTTCCTCCCCTTCATCGACCTCTGTTTCCTCTACCACCTCTTCCACGACCTCTTCCTCTTGTCGCAGAGTTTTGTTGGTAAGAGTTTGTGTACAAGAGTTTTCCTTGAGTTTCTCCATTGTTTTCTTCATCAAGGATTCTTTCTTCATATGCTTTCAATCTTCCAATTATATCTTCATAGCTAGTCTTCTTTAAATCTAAGACTTGTTCGAGAGAAGCTATGATATGAATATACTTGGATCTTGGTAAACTATTGAGAAACTTCTTTACCAGTTTATCTTCATCAATGGATTGTCCAAGTGACGCAGCTTTTGAGGCTAACTCTGATAGCTTTCCCGCAAAGCTATCAATAGTATCTGTGTCTTTCATCTTCACTCTTTCAAATTCAGACATTAAGGTTTGCAGACAGGCTTCTTTAACTCGATCAGCTCCGAGATTACGTGCCTTTATTGCATCCCAAATTTTCTTTGAAGTTTCCTGTTCACCAACTTGTAGAACAAGACATTCTGGTATTGCATGAAAGAGTAATCCAATGACAACATTGTTTTTGTCTGGGTCCAATGTACCAGGATCAATTGTTTCCCAAACTTTGTAGATTTTCATCAGTACCTTCATTCTCATGGCCCATAATGTGTAGTTTGTGGCGTTGAGGATTGGAACTTGTATTGATGGTGGCGTGAACTGTTTTGCACCCACAATGGCGGTTTCGTTTTCCATGGCTCAGAAACAAGCTCTGACACCAATTAATGGCAACTGCAAGATGAAACTTAGCTTATATAAAGAAAACTCTCTTTATTGATGTTTAGAAAATCTCTCAAAACTAAACACAAGCTCTTATCTTGCTCATATGATCAACCACAACTTTGGTGATCATATATATATATAGAACTATGAATTCCTTTTCCTAGTCCTATTACCTTATTACATGTCTTTCCTTTTCTTAGAACTAGATGACTTCTATTTCCCTTAGGATTACATCAATTTCCTAATCTTGTTCTAACCAGCTTGTTAGTGACTTCTATGTTGAAGTTTAACCAACAGTTGTTAGAGAATCAACAGATTTTATCACTCCACTAGAGAGCGCATAACATTATTGAACCATTTTAACCGCTAACTGAATAGCTAGCAAGTGATTTTTTTTGCTTCAGATGGCGTGTTAGGTGCGCCGTTTAGTTTGTCTCTTCCATAAAGCTCAAAAACTTCTTGTTACAATTAAGACAAGCACGAGAGAATCTGATTCATACGTGGCTAATCAAATGCATGCAAACATGCAAATTACCTGAAGATAGAATCTTTATCACCAACCATCTGCAATGTGTCAAAAACTAAAAACTTCTTTACCTCGTACTATGAATACCAATCAAAACTTCATTCACCACTTCACACCTCAAGCTCAGTCTCAAGTCCCAGGCTTATTCAGAGTATGATGAAGTCAAGATAGTATAGTGTAGTAGCTTAGGGTAGAAAATGAATAAAGCTGCTCCATATGATGATGAAATCAAGGACTGCTAATTAAGCTTACATATATGTAAGAGTCATGTAAATAAATTATGGTTTTTAGACATTTAAATAAATCTCGAAAAAATAAAGAGATAACAGCTTCTATATATGTTGTTGAGCTTTGTGTAAATACGATCACCTACCTAAGTATCATGAAGCCATACTCATGGGAAGTGATCACTTATCAAAAAAAATAAAATCACATGTTAGAATCACAACTGACATTTCAGTGCGCAAATTCTTAACCCGGAAATGGATTTGCTGGGAAACAGTAATCCTGATCATGCATTCATGCACAAGATGGTATGACAGTAACCTGACAAGGTTTACAACCTAGACTAGTAATGTATGTCTGTTGTGCTTGTACTTTCACTTTCAACAAATCCGAAAGTAAAGAGAAGGTCATGAGGTGCTGAGCTCCAAAATTGGTTCGAATAGAGATTCTGAACATTTGTTTTCCGTGGAAGATGGTTTTAGAAAGGAATTCCATTCGTAGGGGGAACTTGGGAAGGAAGCATGATATTTCCTTGTTTAGTTTTCTAGTTTTTCTTAGGACTCCTTTTCAGAATAGAAGGTGGAATAGGATTCTGCCGTATAACTGCTGTATAGGCCAAGCTAGCCAATGAAATTAGAGACCGGGTCTAAGTAAGTTTTTATAAGGCGGCATAGTTTCTTATAAATATATTGTGTCAGGGTTCCGTATAGAGAATAATATTAGCTACTCATAAGTTTTCAGAGAGATCTGTCAAGAAAAGAGATCTCTGAAGAAAACGAAAGAGAACAAGTCTGAGAAAAACACAAGAAAGCAAGATGGAAAAGCAGCAGAAATACCCTTTAGTAGCCGAGCATTATAATCTGTTTGAAGAAATAGGTAGTGGAGCTACTGCAACAATTTATCGTGCAATTTGTATTCCGACACAAGAAACTGTTGCAATCAAAGTGTTGGATTTGGAAAAGGAGAACAGAGAATTGTGTAAAATCGCTCATGAAGCACAGACCATGACACTGATGGATCAGCCAAATCTCTTGAAGGCGCACTGTTCGTTTGTTACAGATCATTATCTGTGGGTTGTTATGCCATTCATGGCTGCTGGTTCATGTCTGCATATCATGAAGACAGCTTTTCCAGATGGATTCGAAGAGGCTGTGGTCGCTACGATTTTACGTGAAGTTTTGAAAGGATTAGTGAACGTACACCAGCACGGTGACATACATCGAGATGTCAAAGCAGGCAATATTTAAATGGATTCACGCGGTGCAATAAAGCTTTGTGATTTTGGTGCTTCTGCAAGCCTTTTTGATGCAGGAAGTAGGCTGCATGGAAGAAATACTTTTACGGGTACACCATGCTGGATGGCACCTGAGGTTCTGGAGCAACAAAAGGGATACGACTTTAAAGCTGACATCTGGTCTTTTGGTATAACAGCATTGGAACTTGCTCATGGGCATGCCCCGTACTCTAAATTTCCTGCGATGAAGATTATTATGAAGATTATACACGATGCACCGCCTGGTCTCGATTGCGAAAGGGACAAGAAGTTCTCGAAGTCTTTTAGGAAACTCATTGAGTCGTGCTTGAAGAAAAAAGCTCACGAGCGTTCTTCAGCACAAGAGTTGTTAAAGCATCCCTTCTTCAAGAAAGCTCATTCCAGTGAGTATCTTACACGTACACTGCTGAAGGAGCTACCTAGTCTGGGGGATTCCACTAAAGAATCAAAGATAAAACAAGACATGATTATACAGAAGAAATTGGCAGAAGTGGAAACGAGAGATATAGGACGATACAAAAAAGGGTTCAGCGGTTGGAATTTCGACGTTGAAGCTATAAAGACACAGGCTTCACAGCTTCCGGATGATGGAGAATTGACCCCTCTGCTCGAGTGGCTGATTGAATACAGATACAGTGTATTTTAATAGTTCCTGAATACAGATACAGTGTATTTTAAAAGTTCCCGTTGAATACAGTGTATTTCAAACATCAAAAATATATAATCAAATCTGTGGTTTTTTTTTAGATGCTTCGAGTTGAGTGGTCTTTTGATGATTGATCCCGTCTTAGTATGTATATCTATTGTTGTTTTCAGCTGATTCTGAAATTTGTTCAAAAGATTCATCCGGAGTCCGTGTTGGAATATTTTCAACGCCGCTAACCAAAGGGGGGTCCTGGGGGGCATCGCCCCCCAGGCTGTGGTCGACCTGACAGGTCAGGTCGTGGGGGTCCAGGGGAGACCGCCCCTGGTGGGGGTTTCAAGGGGGCAACGCCCCCGGAAGAACTTTTTGAACTGACGGTTTTATTTGGCCGATAAAAGCCTGTTCGAAAATTTCGAATCCAAAAGACACCATTAATGTCTGTTGATGAAGGAACCTGACGTTTCGTGAATAGAAACCTGTTGGCGAATAAAAAACCTATTCCCAACAGGTGCAAAACCCTTTATAAATAGCTTCTCCCAGTTTCGTTTAAGATATAAGAAAAATCAATCTGTTTTCTCTGTTTCAAAAAGCATCATCAGAAATCAGAAATCTCTTTGTGTGTTCTTGATTGAATCAAGGGGTACAAACCTTGAATTCAGTTTTCGTTGCAGGGCTTTCATTGTATCCTGAAGGCAATATTTCGCATACCTGTTGTAATCGCCAATTGTTATTGGGAGGGTAGAAATATTTGTCTAAAAGAAATTTATACAAGCCTTGAAAGTTTTGGAGTGCAACACTTTCTTCTCTGATTCATTCATCCTTTGTGAAACCCAATATTTTCCAACAGTCCGGACCCTATAAAAATCCCAATTTTGTGTGCTAATTGGGTTTGCAGTAAACTTTACAGCCCTCTGTCTGGGCACTATGAGTTGGTGTCTGCAGGAACACTTGCAGAGATTTAGACATATTCCGCAAGAAACCTATTTTGAGGCAGACCGAGGCATACTCAACTTTCAGCCGAACGTATGCCTCAAAACATATCCGAATGCCTCAAAACAGGTTTCTTTCGCAAAGATTTCTATTTTTCTCTAATGTTATTAAGCTCATCTAATCCAAGTCTTACATTGAAGTTCAATTTCCTAGTACAACAAAAAAACAATCAGGAGAAACACATTCAGATACCCTTCTCAAGCATAGCTCGAACTCTCATTGGAAGGCCATAGAGCTTAATAAACCCAGCAGCATCAGCCTGATCATAAATCTGTCCGCTCTCGAATGATGATATATCTTGCCTGTACAAGCTGTATGGGCTTGTTCTGCCTGTTACAGTGACTGATCCTTTGTATAGTTTTAGAGTCACAGATCCTGTTGTGGTCTCTGTAATTTTCTTCATAAATTCATCCATTGATTCGCGGAGTGGATCGAACCACCTTCCTGCGTAAACTAGCTCTGCATATTTTAAGGCAAGTTGATCTTTCACCTGAATTGTCTCACGGTCAAGTGTTAAAGATTCTAGCTCTCTAACAGCAGAGAAGAGGATGGTTCCACCAGGCGTCTCATATACACCACGGCTTTTCATTCCCACGAGACGGTTCTCAACCATATCGATTCGGCCTATTCCATGTCTCCCACCAGTTTCATTGAGCTGTGAGAGGAGTGATGCTGGAGAGAGCTCTTTCCCATTTACTGAGACGGGGATTCCGGAAACTATTCCAATTTCAACGTATCTGAAATGCATAAGAAGTGCAAACCATATCACATGATTATAACTGGGAAAGAAAAGAGAAAAGACTAGCCTATGGTGATACTGAAGAACAAATTAGGACACACGGACAAGCAATGATAGCTTACTCAGGCTGGTCGGGTGCATCTTCAGGGTCAACTGACATCATGTACATATCCTTCGTTGGTTCATTCGCTGGATCTTCCAGAATATCTCCCTTTTATGACACAGATCAAAGAAAAGATTGAAGTTCAGATAACAGGACGGATGAGGTTTTCTTCATTTGGACACAATTTCAAGCCAGGGAGGTGTCTACTAGAGCGGCAAATAAGAAAATTCAACGAGTTTATAGAACAAACAAATCATCCATGTGAGAGGTCAAAGGAAGCCTCACAAAAAGTGGAGCATGTTGTTCCATCCGACGCAAGCGGGAGAAAATCGGATTAATACCCCAGTAGTAGTCCTAGGTGTAAATGAAATAATTCACTTAAAAAGAAAGTATACCTCATGACTAAGGTGCCACAGGTTCCGGTCTCTGCTGTAGATAGATTTTTTGGTCACTGGAATAGGTATATTGTGTTTCTTAGCATACTCGATAGCATCTTCGCGTCCTGTAATTTCCCACTCTCTCCATGGAGCTACAACGTTGAGTTCGGGATTCAGGGCAAAAAAGGTGAGTTCAAACCGGACCTGCGGGATAAAGTTGCAAGGTAAGACAAAGAAGAACATGAGAATATAGAGAGTATTCCAAAAATGTCATGTGCTAGACATACCTGATCATTTCCCTTCCCTGTGCACCCATGTGAAACAGCATCAGCTCCAACTTCTTTAGCGACATCAACCATGGCCTACAAAGTAGATGTATTGAAAACTTACTTTAGGTGTTCCACATTAAAATACATATGATTGTATGAATGGAATCAAAAAATAAAGCATCACAAAGATTGTCAAAAAATTTACCGAACCACCCAGTCAACCACTGGAAAGAGCATCCTAGTATGAACGGATAAGTTTCTCATGATGTTAACTAACTAAAGTAAAATTCATGGAAAAGGGGCCAAAATAGGTGCCACCTTGATAGTGTAAGATAACCAACCACTAGAAAAGCAGATGACACAGATTCACCCAAGGGGCTTAAATAGATTCGGAATCACTTCAAAGAAGAACTTTATGTATGAACCTTATTGAGGATCTGGATTTATAGTAAAAAAAGCGCAGAATACAAGACGAACCTTGGCAATAACAGGGCGCGCCATAGAAGTTCCCAGCAAATACTTCCTTTCGTAGATGGCACCAGCTCGCAAGCAAGGAAAAATGTAATCTTTGACAAACTCTTCCTGTAAATCCTTGACAACTAACTGGCAAGCTCCACTTGCTTTAGCTTTTGCTTCCAATCCATCCAACTCCTTGATACCCTGCGACAATTAAGGACCAGAAGTAAGTAACGAAAAATAACCAACAGAAAGAAAGTTGTTGCTCTTTATAACAAGTTCATGTATGGTATCACTGTAAGAATCACAATAAAACTAATATTTATACTGAACTTGAGCATAACATAATAACCTAAGAGTTACATTTATTCTCATAACATACTTGTCCAACATCGGCAGTGAAGCAAACAACTTCGCAACCATAATTCTCCCTGCAATGGGGATTGATAGAAAAATAAGAACTATGAGAAATATCCAAAACGACAATAGAAACCAGAAACAACTGAACCTACAATCCATATCCCCGAACACCTTTGCCAAAGGAACCACGACATTCATATACAACAGATACACTTCATACAACAAAATGCAGCCGTAAATCACTCAACAAAATTACCTTAGCCACGGGACAATAACTGAGGTATCCAAACCACCGCTATAAGCTAAAACCACTTTATTCAACTTTCCACGCAGACCACCACCAGTCTTTGGAGACACAGAAACTTTTTCACTCGCTGCAACCGCCTGAATAACTGCATGAAGGGGATACCAAAACAAAAAGAATCAAAATCATATTCAAAAGACCCCCTTAAGCTGAATTTTCAAAAGCTTGCCCAAAGGGCGGCGGTTTTCTCAAAGTGGCTACTACTAATACACCTACATTGCCCCAATGTTAATCAGATATGAACAGAATCCTTGAATTTTAACACTGAAAAAAAAAAACAAAAAATACTGACCAGCTAAAATCAAGCTACAGTGAATGAATACCTTTGTTATTGGAAGCTCGAGTGAGGTTAAGATTGTTGTGAACTAGGGCATTCCCGTTAAACCCACTTGACACTGATGAAAACTTGTTCGAGTAGCATATTTGATTACGACCTAAAGCTGATTCTGTAATCAGTTAAGAAAACAAAAATCTAATTAAATCCAAGAAACAAAAATGTCTTAATTGGTTTCAGAAAAATGCTAAGCTTTTCAATTGAAGAAAAAGCTGATTTTTTTTATTTGGTACCTGGTTTGTTAGCCCCATTGAAGACGAAATTCGTAGAGGAAGAAGATGAAATAGCACGTAACTGAGCCATGAGTTAGCACAGTCTGTCTCGCAGCAGGCAGAAGATAAGAAGAGTTTTAGGGTTTCTTAACTCTTTCTTCTTTCTTTCTTATCACTGGACAAAAAGGAGGGGATGGGGAGCGAATAGTGGTAGAGTTTTAATTTTTGGGAACTCAGCGACTCGTGAGTGCTTTATTTTTGGGGCCTCAGACTATAAGGGCTACTCGTTCGTTCGAAAGAGAGTATGAAAGTTTTCACCATATGGCTAATGAAATGCCGTGCGAAGAAAAGAGAAAGAAAAATGGCAAATCAATTACCGGGTAAATCTTAGGTAATTTTTGTTTGCTTTTTTGAAGAGGAAGATTAAATTAAAGAAAAAATAAAATGAAAAGAGTATAAGCCTACGAATAACACATCATGAATTACATATGAATGGATGTATCTCAATGAAAAAAAACTTGATTTATAGAAATAAATCTAAAAACATCCATATCTGAAAGCCACGCGACAATTGTCTGCTTGATATGCTTCCTCAACCTCCATAAATCTGCCTCCAAAAACCCTTCGATTCCATACAAATGTCATAACATAACTCACCTTCCACCAAACCTCCTTACAACTGCCTTGTAGATTATTTAGTTTCCAAGTTTCTTGTCCAAAAATTAGTTTATAGTCTATACATGCTCACGGGCATGTATAAATGCATGAAAACTTAAAAGTACCTCGTCCAAAAATTTGATCTTGTTTAACCATCACCATAGACGTCCAGAAGTATCGAAAAACTCAAAAGCTTTTTGTCCAAAAGTTAGTTTATGGTCTAGACATGCTCATGGGCATGCATAAATGCAGGAAAACTTAAAAAGTACCTCGTCCAAAAATTAGATCTTGTTTAAACATCACCCTAGACGTCCATAAGTATCGAAAAAATCGAAAGCTTCTTGTCCAAAAAATAGTTTATGGCTAGACATCCTCAAGGGCATGCATAAATGCAGGAAAACTTAAAAGTACCTCGTCCAAAAATTAGATCTTGTTTGAACATCACCCTAGACGTCCATAAGTATCGAAAAATTTGAAAGCTTCTTGTCCAAAAATTAGTTTATAGTCTACACATGCTCACAGGCATGCATAAATGCAGGAAAACTTAAAAGTACCTCGTCCAAAAATTTGATCTTGTTTGGCCATCACCCAATACGTCCAGAAGTATCGAAAGTTTCTTGTCAAAAAATTATTTTATAGTCTAGACATGCTCACGGGCATGCATAAATGCAGGAAACTTAAAAGTACCTCGTCCAAAAATTTGATCTTGTGTTGACCATCACCCTGGACGTCCATAAGTATCGAAAATTTCGAAAGCTTCTTGTCCAAAAAATTATTTTATAGTCTAGACATGCTCACATGCATGCATAAATGCAGGAAAATTTAAAAGTACCTCGTCCAAAAAATTTATCTTGTTTGACCATCACCCTAAACGTCCAGAAGTATCGAAAAATTGGAAAGCTTCTTGTCCAAAAATTAGTTTATGGTCTAAACATGCTCACGGGCATGCATAAATGCAGGAAAACCTAAAAGTACCTCGTCCAAAAATTAGATCTTGTTTGAACATCACCCTAGACTTCCATAAGTATCGAAAAATTTGAAAGCTTCTTGTCCAAAAATTAGTTTATAGTCTACACATGCTCACATGCATGCATAAATGCAGGAAAACTTAAAAGTACCTCGTCCAAAAATTTGATATTGTTTGACCATCACCCAATACGTCCAGAAGTATCGAAAATTTCGAAAGTTTCTTGTCCAAAAATTAGTTTACAGTCTAGACATGCTCACGGACATGCAAAAATGCAGGAAAACTTAAAAGTACCTCGTCCAAAAATTTGATCTTGTTTGACCATCACCCAATACGTCCAGAAGTATCGATAATTTGAAATCTTCTTTTCCAAAAATTAGTTTATGGTCTAGACATGCTCATGGGCATGCATAAATGCAGGAAACCTTAAAAGTACCTCGTCCAAAAATTTGATCTTGTTTGACCATCAACCTAGACGTCCATAAGTATCGAAAAATACGAAAGCTTCTTGTCCAAAAGTTAGTTTATGGTCAAGACATGCTTATGGGCATGCATAAATGCAGGAAAACTTAAAAAGTACCTCGTCCAAAAATTAGATCTTGTTTAAGCATCACCCTAGACGTCCATAAGTATCGAAAAATTTGAAAGCTTCTTGTCCAAAAATTAGTTTATAGTCTACACATGCTCACAGGCATGCATAAATGCATGAAAACTTAAAAGTACCTCGTCCAAAAATTTGATCTTGTTTAACCATCACCAATACGTCCAGAAGTATCCAAAGTTTCTTGTCAAAAAAATATTTTATAGTCTAGACATGCTCACGGGCATGCATAAATGCAGGAAAACTTAAAAGTACCTCGTCCAAAAATTTGATCTTGTGTTGACCATCACCCTGGACGTCCATAAGTATCGAAAATTTCGAAAGCTTCTTGTCCAAAAAATTATTTTATAGTCTAGACATGCTCACATGCATGCATAAATGCAGGAAAACTTAAAAAGTACCTCGTCCAAAAATTAGATCTTGTTTAAACATCACCTTAGACGTCCATAAGTATCGAAAAAATCGAAAGCTTCTTGTCCAAAAATTAGTTTATGGGTCTAGACATTCTCAAGGGAATGCATAAATGCAGGAAAACTTAAAAGTACCTCGTCCAAAAATTTGATCTTGTTTGACCATCAACCAATACGTCCAGAAGTATCGATAATTTGAAATCTTCTTTTCCAAAAATTAGTTTATGGTCTAGACATGCTCATGGGCATGCATAAATGCAGGAAACCTTAAAAGTACCTCGTCCAAAAATTTGATCTTGTTTGACCATCAACCTAGACGTCCATAAGTATCGAAAAATACGAAAGCTTCTTGTCCAACAGTTAGTTTATGGTCTAGACATGCTTATGGGCATGCATAAATGCAGGAAAACTTAAAAAGTACCTCGTCCAAAAATTAGATTTTGTTTAAACGTCACCCTAGACGTCCATAAGTATCGAAAAAATCGAAAGCTTCTTGTCCAAAAATTAGTTTATGGTCTAGACATGCTCAAGGGCATGCATAAATGCAGGAAAACTTAAAATTACCTCGTCCAAAAATTAGATCTTGTTTGAACATCATCCTAGACGTCCATAAGTATCGAAAAATTTGAAAGCTTCTTGTCCAAAAATTAGTTTATAGTCTACACATGCTCACGGGCATGCATAAATGCAAGAAAACTTAAAAGTTCCTCGTCCAAAAATTTGATCTTGTTTGACCATCACCCAATACGTCCAGAAGTATCGAAAATTTCGAAAGTTTCTTGTCCAAAATTATATTTTTTAGTCTAGACATGCTCACGGGAATGCATAAATGCAGGAAAACTTAAAAGTACCTCGTCCAAAATTTTGATCTTGTGTTGACCATTACCCTGGACGTCCATAAGTATCGAAAATTTCGAAAGCTTCTTGTCCAAAAATTATTTTATAGTCTAGACATGCTCACGGGCATGCATAAATGCAGGAAAACTTAAAAGTACCTCGTCCAAAAATTTGATCTTGTGTTGACAATCACCCTGGACGTCCATAAGTATCGAAAATTCCAAAAGCTTCTTGTCCAAAAATTAGTTTATAGTCTAGACATGCTCACGGGCATGCATAAATCCAGGAAAATTTAAAAGTACCTCGTCCAAAAAATTTATCTTGTTTGACCATCACCCTAAACGTCCAGAAGTATCGAAAAATTGGAAAGCTTCTTGTCCAAAAATTAGTTTATGGTCTAGACATGCTCACCGGCATGCATAAATGCAAGAAAACTTAAAAGTACTTCGTCCAAAAATTTGATCTTGTTTGACCATCACCCTAAACGTCCAGAAGTATCTAAAAATTCGAAAGCTTCTTTACAAAAATTAGTTTATGCTCTAGACATGCTCAAGGGCATGCATAAATGCAGGAAAACTTAAAATTACCTCGTCCAAAAATTAGATCTTGTTTGAACATCATCCTAGACGTCCATAAGTATCGAAAAATTTGAAAGCTTCTTGTCCAAAAATTAGTTTATAGTCTACACATGCTCACGGGCATGCATAAATGCAAGAAAACTTAAAAGTACCTCGTCCAAAAATTTTATCTTGTTTTACCATCACCCAATACGTCCAGAAGTATCGAAAATTTCGAAAGTTTCTTGTCCAAAAATTATTTTTTAGTCTAGACATGCTCACGGGTATGCATAAATGCAGGAAAACTTAAAAGTACCTCGTCCAAAAATTTGTTCTTGTGTTGACCATCACCCTGGACGTCCATAAGTATCGAAAATTTCGAAAGCTTCTTGTCCAAAAATTATTTTATAGTCTAGACATGCTCACGGACATGCATAAATGCAGGAAAACTTAAAAAGTACCTCGTCCAAAAATTAGATCTTGTTTAAACATCACCTTAGACGTCCATAAGTATCGAAAAAATCGAAAGCTTCTTGTCCAAAAATTAGTTTATGGGTCTAGACATTCTCAAGGGAATGCATAAATGCAGGAAAACTTAAAAGTACCTCGTCCAAAAATTTGATCTTGTTTGACCATCACCCAATACGTCCAGAAGTATCGATAATTTGAAATCTTCTTTTCCAAAAATTAGTTTATGGTCTAGACATGCTCATGGGCATGCATAAATGCAGGAAACCTTAAAAGTACCTCGTCCAAAAATTTGATCTTGTTTGACCATCAACCTAGACGTCCATAAGTATCGAAAAATACAAAAGCTTCTTGTCCAACAGTTAGTTTATGGTCTAGACATGCTTATGGGCATGCATAAATGCAGGAAAACTTAAAAAGTACCTCGTCCAAAAATTAGATCTTGTTTAAACGTCACCCTAAACGTCCATAAGTATCGAAAAAATCGAAAGCTTCTTGTCCAAAAATTAGTTTATGGTCTAGACATGCTCAAGGGCATGCATAAATGCAGGAAAACTTAAAAGTACCTCGTCCAAAAATTAGATCTTGTTTGAACATCACCCAATACGTCCAGAAGTATCGATAATTTGAAATCTTCTTTTCCAAAAATTAGTTTATGGTCTAGACATGCTCATGGGCATGCATAAATGCAGGAAACCTTAAAAGTACCTCGTCCAAAAATTTGATCTTGTTTAACCATCACCAATACGTCCAGAAGTATCCAAAGTTTCTTGTCAAAAAAATATTTTATAGTCTAGACATGCTCACGGGCATGCATAAATGCAGGAAAACTTAAAAGTACCTCGTCCAAAAATTTGATCTTGTGTTGACCATCACCCTGGACGTCCATAAGTATCGAAAATTTCGAAAGCTTCTTGTCCAAAAAATTATTTTATAGTCTAGACATGCTCACATGCATGCATAAATGCAGGAAAACTTAAAAAGTACCTCGTCCAAAAATTAGATCTTGTTTAAACATCACCTTAGACGTCCATAAGTATCGAAAAAATCGAAAGCTTCTTGTCCAAAAATTAGTTTATGGGTCTAGACATTCTCAAGGGAATGCATAAATGCAGGAAAACTTAAAAGTACCTCGTCCAAAAATTTGATCTTGTTTAACCATCACCCAATACGTCCAGAAGTATCCAAAGTTTCTTGTCAAAAAAATATTTTATAGTCTAGACATGCTCACGGGCATGCATAAATGCAGGAAAACTTAAAAGTACCTCGTCCAAAAATTTGATCTTGTGTTGACCATCACCCTGGACGTCCATAAGTATCGAAAATTTCGAAAGCTTCTTGTCCAAAAAATTATTTTATAGTCTAGACATGCTCACATGCATGCATAAATGCAGGAAAACTTAAAAAGTACCTCGTCCAAAAATTAGATCTTGTTTAAACATCACCTTAGACGTCCATAAGTATCGAAAAAATCGAAAGCTTCTTGTCCAAAAATTAGTTTATGGGTCTAGACATTCTCAAGGGAATGCATAAATGCAGGAAAACTTAAAAGTACCTCGTCCAAAAATTTGATCTTGTTTGACCATCAACCAATACGTCCAGAAGTATCGATAATTTGAAATCTTCTTTTCCAAAAATTAGTTTATGGTCTAGACATGCTCATGGGCATGCATAAATGCAGGAAACCTTAAAAGTACCTCGTCCAAAAATTTGATCTTGTTTGACCATCAACCTAGACGTCCATAAGTATCGAAAAATACGAAAGCTTCTTGTCCAACAGTTAGTTTATGGTCTAGACATGCTTATGGGCATGCATAAATGCAGGAAAACTTAAAAAGTACCTCGTCCAAAAATTAGATTTTGTTTAAACGTCACCCTAGACGTCCATAAGTATCGAAAAAATCGAAAGCTTCTTGTCCAAAAATTAGTTTATGGTCTAGACATGCTCAAGGGCATGCATAAATGCAGGAAAACTTAAAATTACCTCGTCCAAAAATTAGATCTTGTTTGAACATCATCCTAGACGTCCATAAGTATCGAAAAATTTGAAAGCTTCTTGTCCAAAAATTAGTTTATAGTCTACACATGCTCACGGGCATGCATAAATGCAAGAAAACTTAAAAGTTCCTCGTCCAAAAATTTGATCTTGTTTGACCATCACCCAATACGTCCAGAAGTATCGAAAATTTCGAAAGTTTCTTGTCCAAAATTATATTTTTTAGTCTAGACATGCTCACGGGAATGCATAAATGCAGGAAAACTTAAAAGTACCTCGTCCAAAATTTTGATCTTGTGTTGACCATTACCCTGGACGTCCATAAGTATCGAAAATTTCGAAAGCTTCTTGTCCAAAAATTATTTTATAGTCTAGACATGCTCACGGGCATGCATAAATGCAGGAAAACTTAAAAGTACCTCGTCCAAAAATTTGATCTTGTGTTGACAATCACCCTGGACGTCCATAAGTATCGAAAATTCCAAAAGCTTCTTGTCCAAAAATTAGTTTATAGTCTAGACATGCTCACGGGCATGCATAAATCCAGGAAAATTTAAAAGTACCTCGTCCAAAAAATTTATCTTGTTTGACCATCACCCTAAACGTCCAGAAGTATCGAAAAATTGGAAAGCTTCTTGTCCAAAAATTAGTTTATGGTCTAGACATGCTCACCGGCATGCATAAATGCAAGAAAACTTAAAAGTACTTCGTCCAAAAATTTGATCTTGTTTGACCATCACCCTAAACGTCCAGAAGTATCTAAAAATTCGAAAGCTTCTTTACAAAAATTAGTTTATGCTCTAGACATGCTCAAGGGCATGCATAAATGCAGGAAAACTTAAAATTACCTCGTCCAAAAATTAGATCTTGTTTGAACATCATCCTAGACGTCCATAAGTATCGAAAAATTTGAAAGCTTCTTGTCCAAAAATTAGTTTATAGTCTACACATGCTCACGGGCATGCATAAATGCAAGAAAACTTAAAAGTACCTCGTCCAAAAATTTTATCTTGTTTTACCATCACCCAATACGTCCAGAAGTATCGAAAATTTCGAAAGTTTCTTGTCCAAAAATTATTTTTTAGTCTAGACATGCTCACGGGTATGCATAAATGCAGGAAAACTTAAAAGTACCTCGTCCAAAAATTTGTTCTTGTGTTGACCATCACCCTGGACGTCCATAAGTATCGAAAATTTCGAAAGCTTCTTGTCCAAAAATTATTTTATAGTCTAGACATGCTCACGGACATGCATAAATGCAGGAAAACTTAAAAAGTACCTCGTCCAAAAATTAGATCTTGTTTAAACATCACCTTAGACGTCCATAAGTATCGAAAAAATCGAAAGCTTCTTGTCCAAAAATTAGTTTATGGGTCTAGACATTCTCAAGGGAATGCATAAATGCAGGAAAACTTAAAAGTACCTCGTCCAAAAATTTGATCTTGTTTGACCATCACCCAATACGTCCAGAAGTATCGATAATTTGAAATCTTCTTTTCCAAAAATTAGTTTATGGTCTAGACATGCTCATGGGCATGCATAAATGCAGGAAACCTTAAAAGTACCTCGTCCAAAAATTTGATCTTGTTTGACCATCAACCTAGACGTCCATAAGTATCGAAAAATACAAAAGCTTCTTGTCCAACAGTTAGTTTATGGTCTAGACATGCTTATGGGCATGCATAAATGCAGGAAAACTTAAAAAGTACCTCGTCCAAAAATTAGATCTTGTTTAAACGTCACCCTAAACGTCCATAAGTATCGAAAAAATCGAAAGCTTCTTGTCCAAAAATTAGTTTATGGTCTAGACATGCTCAAGGGCATGCATAAATGCAGGAAAACTTAAAAGTACCTCGTCCAAAAATTAGATCTTGTTTGAACATCATCCTAGACGTCCAAAAGTATCGAAAAATTTGAAAGCTTCTTGTCCAAAAATTAGTTTATAGTCTACACATGCTCACGGGCATGCATAAATGCAAGAAAACTTAAAAGTACCTCGTCCAAAAATTTTATCTTGTTTTACCATCACCCAATACGTCCAGAAGTATCGAAAATTTCGAAAGTTTCTTGTCCAAAAATTATTTTTTAGTCTAGACATGCTCACGGGCATGCATAAATGCAGGAAAACTTAAAAGTACCTCGTCCAAAAATTTGATCTTGTGTTGACCATCACCCAGGACGTCCATAAGTATCGAAAATTTCGAAAGCTTCTTGTCCAAAAATTATTTTATAGTCTAGACATGCTCACGGGCATGCATAAATGCAGGAAAACTTAAAAGTACCTCGTCCAAAAATTTGATCTTGTGTTGACAATCACCCTGGACGTCCATAAGTATCGAAAATTTCAAAAGCTTCTTGTCCAAAAATTAGTTTATAGTCTAGACATGCTCACGGGCATGCATAAATGCAGGAAAATTTAAAAGTACCTAGTCCAAAATATTTATCTTGTTTGACCATCACCCTAAACGTCCAGAAGTATCGAAAAATTGGAAAGCTTCTTGTCCAAAAATTAGTTTATGGTCTAGACATGCTCACCGGCATGCATAAATGCAAGAAAACTTAAAAGTACTTCGTCCAAAAATTTGATCTTGTTTGACCATCACCCAATACGTCCAGAAGTATCGAAAAATTCGAAAGCTTCTTGTCCAAAAATTAGTTTATAGTCTAGACATGCTCACGGACATGCATAAATGCAGGAAAACTTAAAAGTACCTCGTCCAAAAATGTGATCTTGTTTGACCATCATCCAATACGTCCAGAAGTATCGAAAAATTTGAAATCTTCTTTTCCAAAAATTAGTTTATGGTCTAGACATGCTCATGGGCATGCATAAATGCAGGAAACCTTAAAAGTACCTCGTCCAAAAATTTGATCTTGTTTGACCATCAACCTAGACGTCCATAAGTATCGAAAAATACGAAAGCTTCTTGTCCAAAAGTTAGTTTATGGTCAAGACATGCTTATGGGCATGCATAAATGCAGGAAAACTTAAAAAGTACCTCGTCCAAAAATTAGATCTTGTTTAAACATCACCCTAGACGTCCATAAGTATCGAAAAATTTGAAAGCTTCTTGTCCAAAAATTAGTTTATAGTCTACACATGCTCACAGGCATGCATAAATGCAGGAAAACTTAAAAGTACCTCGTCCAAAAATGTGATCTTGTTTGACCATCATCCAATACGTCCAGAAGTATCGAAAAATTTGAAATCTTCTTTTCCAAAAATTAGTTTATGGTCTAGACATGCTCATGGGCATGCATAAATGCAGGAAACCTTAAAAGTACCTCGTCCAAAAATTTGATCTTGTTTGACCATCAACCTAGACGTCCATAAGTATCGAAAAATACGAAAGCTTCTTGTCCAAAAGTTAGTTTATGGTCAAGACATGCTTTTGGGCATGCATAAATGCAGGAAAACTTAAAAAGTACCTCGTCCAAAAATTAGATCTTGTTTAAACATCACCCTAGACGTCCATAAGTATCGAAAAATTTGAAAGCTTCTTGTCCAAAAATTAGTTTATAGTCTACACATGCTCACAGGCATGCATAAATGCAGGAAAACTTAAAAGTACCTCGTCCAAAAATTTGATCTTGTTTAACCATCACCCAATACGTCCAGAAGTATCGAAAGTTTCTTGTCAAAAAAATATTTTATAGTCTAGACATGCTCACGGGCATGCATAAATGCAGGAAAACTTAAAAGTACCTCGTCCAAAAATTTAATCTTGCGTTGAACATCACCCTGGACGTCCATAAGTATCGAAAATTTCGAAAGCTTCTTGTCCAAAAAATTATTTTATAGTCTAGACATGCTCACATGCATGCATAAATGCAGGAAAACTTAAAAAGTACCTCGTCCAAAAATTAGATCTTGTTTAAACATCACCTTAGACGTCCATAAGTATCGAAAAAATCGAAAGCTTCTTGTCCAAAAATTAGTTTATGGGTCTAGACATTCTCAAGGGAATGCATAAATGCAGGAAAACTTAAAAGTACCTCGTCCAAAAATTTGATCTTGTTTGACCATCAACCAATACGTCCAGAAGTATCGATAATTTGAAATCTTCTTTTCCAAAAATTAGTTTATGGTCTAGACATGCTCATGGGCATGCATAAATGCAGGAAACCTTAAAAGTACCTCGTCCAAAAATTTGATCTTGTTTGACCATCAACCTAGACGTCCATAAGTATCGAAAAATACGAAAGCTTCTTGTCCAACAGTTAGTTTATGGTCTAGACATGCTTATGGGCATGCATAAATGCAGGAAAACTTAAAAAGTACCTCGTCCAAAAATTAGATTTTGTTTAAACGTCACCCTAGACGTCCATAAGTATCGAAAAAATCGAAAGCTTCTTGTCCAAAAATTAGTTTATGGTCTAGACATGCTCAAGGGCATGCATAAATGCAGGAAAACTTAAAATTACCTCGTCCAAAAATTAGATCTTGTTTGAACATCATCCTAGACGTCCATAAGTATCGAAAAATTTGAAAGCTTCTTGTCCAAAAATTAGTTTATAGTCTACACATGCTCACGGGCATGCATAAATGCAAGAAAACTTAAAAGTTCCTCGTCCAAAAATTTGATCTTGTTTGACCATCACCCAATACGTCCAGAAGTATCGAAAATTTCGAAAGTTTCTTGTCCAAAATTATATTTTTTAGTCTAGACATGCTCACGGGAATGCATAAATGCAGGAAAACTTAAAAGTACCTCGTCCAAAATTTTGATCTTGTGTTGACCATTACCCTGGACGTCCATAAGTATCGAAAATTTCGAAAGCTTCTTGTCCAAAAATTATTTTATAGTCTAGACATGCTCACGGGCATGCATAAATGCAGGAAAACTTAAAAGTACCTCGTCCAAAAATTTGATCTTGTGTTGACAATCACCCTGGACGTCCATAAGTATCGAAAATTCCAAAAGCTTCTTGTCCAAAAATTAGTTTATAGTCTAGACATGCTCACGGGCATGCATAAATCCAGGAAAATTTAAAAGTACCTCGTCCAAAAAATTTATCTTGTTTGACCATCACCCTAAACGTCCAGAAGTATCGAAAAATTGGAAAGCTTCTTGTCCAAAAATTAGTTTATGGTCTAGACATGCTCACCGGCATGCATAAATGCAAGAAAACTTAAAAGTACTTCGTCCAAAAATTTGATCTTGTTTGACCATCACCCTAAACGTCCAGAAGTATCTAAAAATTCGAAAGCTTCTTTACAAAAATTAGTTTATGGTCTAGACATGCTCAAGGGCATGCATAAATGCAGGAAAACTTAAAATTACCTCGTCCAAAAATTAGATCTTGTTTGAACATCATCCTAGACGTCCATAAGTATCGAAAAACTTGAAAGCTTCTTGTCCAAAAATTAGTTTATAGTCTACACATGCTCACGGGCATGCATAAATGCAAGAAAACTTAAAAGTACCTCGTCCAAAAATTTTATCTTGTTTTACCATCACCCAATACGTCCAGAAGTATCGAAAATTTCGAAAGTTTCTTGTCCAAAAATTATTTTTTAGTCTAGACATGCTCACGGGTATGCATAAATGCAGGAAAACTTAAAAGTACCTCGTCCAAAAATTTGATCTTGTGTTGACCATCACCCTGGACGTCCATAAGTATCGAAAATTTCGAAAGCTTCTTGTCCAAAAATTATTTTATAGTCTAGACATGCTCACGGGCATGCATAAATGCAGGAAAACTTAAAAGTACCTCGTCCAAAAATTTGATCTTGTGTTGACAATCACCCTGGACGTCCATAAGTATCGAAAATTTCAAAAGCTTCTTGTCCAAAAATTAATTTATAGTCTAGACATGCTCACGGGCATGCATAAATGCAGGAAAATTTAAAAGTACCTCGTCCAAAAAATTTATCTTGTTTGACCATCACCCTAAACGTCCAGAAGTATCGAAAAATTGGAAAGCTTCTTGTCCAAAAATTAGTTTATGGTCTAGACATGCTCACCGGCATGCATAAATGCAAGAAAACTTAAAAGTACTTCGTCCAAAAATTTGATCTTGTTTGACCATCACCCTAAACGTCCAGAAGTATCGAAAAATTCGAAAGCTTCTTGTCCAAAAATTAGTTTATAGTCTAGACATGCTCACGGACATGCATAAATGCAGGAAAACTTAAAAGTACCTCGTCCAAAAATGTGATCTTGTTTGACCATCATCCAATACGTCCAGAAGTATCGAAAAATTTGAAATCTTCTTTTCCAAAAATTAGTTTATGGTCTAGACATGCTCATGGGCATGCATAAATGCAGGAAACCTTAAAAGTACCTCGTCCAAAAATTTGATCTTGTTTGACCATCAACCTAGACGTCCATAAGTATCGAAAAATACGAAAGCTTCTTGTCCAAAAGTTAGTTTATGGTCAAGACATGCTTATGGGCATGCATAAATGCAGGAAAACTTAAAAAGTACCTCGTCCAAAAATTAGATCTTGTTTAAACATCACCCTAGACGTCCATAAGTATCGAAAAATTTGAAAGCTTCTTGTCCAAAAATTAGTTTATAGTCTACACATGCTCACAGGCATGCATAAATGCAGGAAAACTTAAAAGTACCTCGTCCAAAAATGTGATCTTGTTTGACCATCATCCAATACGTCCAGAAGTATCGAAAAATTTGAAATCTTCTTTTCCAAAAATTAGTTTATGGTCTAGACATGCTCATGGGCATGCATAAATGCAGGAAACCTTAAAAGTACCTCGTCCAAAAATTTGATCTTGTTTGACCATCAACCTAGACGTCCATAAGTATCGAAAAATACGAAAGCTTCTTGTCCAAAAGTTAGTTTATGGTCAAGACATGCTTATGGGCATGCATAAATGCAGGAAAACTTAAAAAGTACCTCGTCCAAAAATTAGATCTTGTTTAAGCATCACCCTAGACGTCCATAAGTATCGAAAAATTTGAAAGCTTCTTGTCCAAAAATTAGTTTATAGTCTACACATGCTCACAGGCATGCATAAATGCATGAAAACTTAAAAGTACCTCGTCCAAAAATTTGATCTTGTTTAACCATCACCCAATACGTCCAGAAGTATCCAAAGTTTCTTGTCAAAAAAATATTTTATAGTCTAGACATGCTCACGGGCATGCATAAATGCAGGAAAACTTAAAAGTACCTCGTCCAAAAATTTGATCTTGTGTTGACCATCACCCTGGACGTCCATAAGTATCGAAAATTTCGAAAGCTTCTTGTCCAAAAAATTATTTTATAGTCTAGACATGCTCACATGCATGCATAAATGCAGGAAAACTTAAAAAGTACCTCGTCCAAAAATTAGATCTTGTTTAAACATCACCTTAGACGTCCATAAGTATCGAAAAAATCGAAAGCTTCTTGTCCAAAAATTAGTTTATGGGTCTAGACATTCTCAAGGGAATGCATAAATGAAGGAAAACTTAAAAGTACCTCGTCCAAAAATTTGATCTTGTTTGACCATCACCCAATACGTCCAGAAGTATCGATAATTTGAAATCTTCTTTTCCAAAAATTAGTTTATGGTCTAGACATGCTCATGGGCATGCATAAATGCAGGAAACCTTAAAAGTACCTCGTCCAAAAATTTGATCTTGTTTGACCATCAACCTAGACGTCCATAAGTATCGAAAAATACGAAAGCTTCTTGTCCAACAGTTAGTTTATGGTCTAGACATGCTTATGGGCATGCATAAATGCAGGAAAACTTAAAAAGTACCTCGTCCAAAAATTAGATCTTGTTTAAACATCACCTTAGACGTCCATAAGTATCGAAAAAATCGAAAGCTTCTTGTCCAAAAATTAGTTTATGGGTCTAGACATTCTCAAGGGAATGCATAAATGCAGGAAAACTTAAAAGTACCTCGTCCAAAAATTTGATCTTGTTTGACCATCACCCAATACGTCCAGAAGTATCGATAATTTGAAATCTTCTTTTCCAAAAATTAGTTTATGGTCTAGACATGCTCATGGGCATGCATAAATGCAGGAAACCTTAAAAGTACCTCGTCCAAAAATTTGATCTTGTTTGACCATCAACCTAGACGTCCATAAGTATCGAAAAATATGAAAGCTTCTTGTCCAACAGTTAGTTTATGGTCTAGACATGCTTATGGGCATGCATAAATGCAGGAAAACTTAAAAAGTACCTCGTCCAAAAATTAGATTTTGTTTAAACGTCACCCTAGACGTCCATAAGTATCGAAAAAATCGAAAGCTTCTTGTCCAAAAATTAGTTTATGGTCTAGACATGCTCAAGGGCATGCATAAATGCAGGAAAACTTAAAAGTACCTCGTCCAAAAATTAGATCTTGTTTGAACATCATCCTAGACGTCCATAAGTATCGAAAAATTTGAAAGCTTCTTGTCCAAAAATTAGTTTATAGTCTACACATGCTCACGGGCATGCATAAATGCAAGAAAACTTAAAAGTTCCTCGTCCAAAAATTTGATCTTGTTTGACCATCACCCAATACGTCCAGAAGTATCGAAAATTTCGAAAGTTTCTTGTCCAAAAATTATTTTTTAGTCTAGACATGCTCACGGGTATGCATAAATGCAGGAAAACTTAAAAGTACCTCGTCCAAAAATTTGATCTTGTGTTGACCATCACCCTGGACGTCCATAAGTATCGAAAATTTCGAAAGCTTCTTGTCCAAAAATTATTTTATAGTCTAGACATGCTCACGGGCATGCATAAATGCAGGAAAACTTAAAAGTACCTCGTCCAAAAATTTGATCTTGTGTTGACAATCACCCTGGACGTCCATAAGTATCGAAAATTCCAAAAGCTTCTTGTCCAAAAATTAGTTTATAGTCTACACATGCTCACGGGCATGCATAAATGCAAGAAAACTTAAAAGTACCTCGTCCAAAAATTTTATCTTGTTTTACCATCACCCAATACGTCCAGAAGTATCGAAAATTTCGAAAGTTTCTTGTCCAAAAATTATTTTTTAGTCTAGACATGCTCACGGGCATGCATAAATGCAGGAAAACTTAAAAGTACCTCGTCCAAAAATTTGATCTTGTGTTGACCATCACCCTGGACGTCCATAAGTATCGAAAATTTCGAAAGCTTCTTGTCCAAAAATTATTTTATAGTCTAGACATGCTCACGGGCATGCATAAATGCAGGAAAACTTAAAAGTACCTCGTCCAAAAATTTGATCTTGTGTTGACAATCACCCTGGACGTCCATAAGTATCGAAAATTTCAAAAGCTTCTTGTCCAAAAATTAGTTTATAGTCTAGACATGCTCACGGGCATGCATAAATGCAGGAAAATTTAAAAGTACCTCGTCCAAAAAATTTATCTTGTTTGACCATCACCCTAAACGTCCAGAAGTATCGAAAAATTGGAAAGCTTCTTGTCCAAAAATTAGTTTATGGTCTAGACATGCTCACCGGCATGCATAAATACAAGAAAACGTAAAAGTACTTCGTCCAAAAATTTGATCTTGTTTGACCATCACCCTAAACGTCCAGAAGTATCGAAAAATTCGAAAGCTTCTTGTCCAAAAATTAGTTTATAGTCTAGACATGCTCACGGACATGCATAAATGCAGGAAAACTTAAAAGTACCTCGTCCAAAAATGTGATCTTGTTTGACCATCATCCAATACGTCCAGAAGTATCGAAAAATTTGAAATCTTCTTTTCCAAAAATTAGTTTATGGTCTAGACATGCTCATGGGCATGCATAAATGCAGGAAACCTTAAAAGTACCTCGTCCAAAAATTTGATCTTGTTTGACCATCAACCTAGACGTCCATAAGTATCGAAAAATACGAAAGCTTCTTGTCCAAAAGTTAGTTTATGGTCAAGACATGCTTATGGGCATGCATAAATGCAGGAAAACTTAAAAAGTACCTCGTCCAAAAATTAGATCTTGTTTAAACATCACCCTAGACGTCCATAAGTATCGAAAAATTTGAAAGCTTCTTGTCCAAAAATTAGTTTATAGTCTACACATGCTCACAGGCATGCATAAATGCAGGAAAACTTAAAAGTACCTCGTCCAAAAATTTGATCTTGTTTAACCATCACCCAATACGTCCAGAAGTATCGAAAGTTTCTTGTCAAAAAAATATTTTATAGTCTAGACATGCTCACGGGCATGCATAAATGCAGGAAAACTTAAAAGTACCTCGTCCAAAAATTTAATCTTGCGTTGAACATCACCCTGGACGTCCATAAGTATCGAAAATTTCGAAAGCTTCTTGTCCAAAAAATTATTTTATAGTCTAGACATGCTCACATGCATGCATAAATGCAGGAAAACTTAAAAAGTACCTCGTCCAAAAATTAGATCTTGTTTAAACATCACCTTAGACGTCCATAAGTATCGAAAAAATCGAAAGCTTCTTGTCCAAAAATTAGTTTATGGGTCTAGACATTCTCAAGGGAATGCATAAATGCAGGAAAACTTAAAAGTACCTCGTCCAAAAATTTGATCTTGTTTGACCATCAACCAATACGTCCAGAAGTATCGATAATTTGAAATCTTCTTTTCCAAAAATTAGTTTATGGTCTAGACATGCTCATGGGCATGCATAAATGCAGGAAACCTTAAAAGTACCTCGTCCAAAAATTTGATCTTGTTTGACCATCAACCTAGACGTCCATAAGTATCGAAAAATACGAAAGCTTCTTGTCCAACAGTTAGTTTATGGTCTAGACATGCTTATGGGCATGCATAAATGCAGGAAAACTTAAAAAGTACCTCGTCCAAAAATTAGATTTTGTTTAAACGTCACCCTAGACGTCCATAAGTATCGAAAAAATCGAAAGCTTCTTGTCCAAAAATTAGTTTATGGTCTAGACATGCTCAAGGGCATGCATAAATGCAGGAAAACTTAAAATTACCTCGTCCAAAAATTAGATCTTGTTTGAACATCATCCTAGACGTCCATAAGTATCGAAAAATTTGAAAGCTTCTTGTCCAAAAATTAGTTTATAGTCTACACATGCTCACGGGCATGCATAAATGCAAGAAAACTTAAAAGTTCCTCGTCCAAAAATTTGATCTTGTTTGACCATCACCCAATACGTCCAGAAGTATCGAAAATTTCGAAAGTTTCTTGTCCAAAATTATATTTTTTAGTCTAGACATGCTCACGGGAATGCATAAATGCAGGAAAACTTAAAAGTACCTCGTCCAAAATTTTGATCTTGTGTTGACCATTACCCTGGACGTCCATAAGTATCGAAAATTTCGAAAGCTTCTTGTCCAAAAATTATTTTATAGTCTAGACATGCTCACGGGCATGCATAAATGCAGGAAAACTTAAAAGTACCTCGTCCAAAAATTTGATCTTGTGTTGACAATCACCCTGGACGTCCATAAGTATCGAAAATTCCAAAAGCTTCTTGTCCAAAAATTAGTTTATAGTCTAGACATGCTCACGGGCATGCATAAATCCAGGAAAATTTAAAAGTACCTCGTCCAAAAAATTTATCTTGTTTGACCATCACCCTAAACGTCCAGAAGTATCGAAAAATTGGAAAGCTTCTTGTCCAAAAATTACTTTATGGTCTAGACATGCTCACCGGCATGCATAAATGCAAGAAAACTTAAAAGTACTTCGTCCAAAAATTTGATCTTGTTTGACCATCACCCTAAACGTCCAGAAGTATCTAAAAATTCGAAAGCTTCTTTACAAAAATTAGTTTATGGTCTAGACATGCTCAAGGGCATGCATAAATGCAGGAAAACTTAAAATTACCTCGTCCAAAAATTAGATCTTGTTTGAACATCATCCTAGACGTCCATAAGTATCGAAAAATTTGAAAGCTTCTTGTCCAAAAATTAGTTTATAGTCTACACATGCTCACGGGCATGCATAAATGCAAGAAAACTTAAAAGTACCTCGTCCAAAAATTTTATCTTGTTTTACCATCACCCAATACGTCCAGAAGTATCGAAAATTTCGAAAGTTTCTTGTCCAAAAATTATGTTTTAGTCTAGACATGCTCACGGGTATGCATAAATGCAGGAAAACTTAAAAGTACCTCGTCCAAAAATTTGATCTTGTGTTGACCATCACCCTGGACGTCCATAAGTATCGAAAATTTCGAAAGCTTCTTGTCCAAAAATTATTTTATAGTCTAGACATGCTCACGGGCATGCATAAATGCAGGAAAACTTAAAAGTACCTCGTCCAAAAATTTGATCTTGTGTTGACAATCACCCTGGACGTCCATAAGTATCGAAAATTCCAAAAGCTTCTTGTCCAAAAATTAGTTTATAGTCTAGACATGCTCACGGGCATGCATAAATCCAGGAAAATTTAAAATTACCTCGTCCAAAAAATTTATCCTGTTTGACCATCACCCTAAACGTCCAGAAGTATCGAAAAATTGTAAAGCTTCTTGTCCAAAAATTAGTTTATGGTCTAGACATGCTCACCGGCATGCATAAATGCAATAAAACTTAAAAGTACTTCGTCCAAAAATTTGATCTTGTTTGACCATCACCCTAAACGTCCAGAAGTATCGAAAAATTTGAAAGCTTCTTGTCCAAAAATTAGTTTATAGTCTACACATGCTCACAGGCATGCATAAATGCATGAAAACTTAAAAGTACCTCGTCCAAAAATTTGATCTTGTTTAACCATCACCCAATACGTCCAGAAGTATCCAAAGTTTCTTGTCAAAAAAATATTTTATAGTCTAGACATGCTCACGGGCATGCATAAATGCAGGAAAACTTAAAAGTACCTCGTCCAAAAATTTGATCTTGTGTTGACCATCACCCTGGACGTCCATAAGTATCGAAAATTTCGAAAGCTTCTTGTCCAAAAAATTATTTTATAGTCTAGACATGCTCACATGCATGCATAAATGCAGGAAAACTTAAAAAGTACCTCGTCCAAAAATTAGATCTTGTTTAAACATCACCTTAGACGTCCATAAGTATCGAAAAAATCGAAAGCTTCTTGTCCAAAAATTAGTTTATGGGTCTAGACATTCTCAAGGGAATGCATAAATGAAGGAAAACTTAAAAGTACCTCGTCCAAAAATTTGATCTTGTTTGACCATCACCCAATACGTCCAGAAGTATCGATAATTTGAAATCTTCTTTTCCAAAAATTAGTTTATGGTCTAGACATGCTCATGGGCATGCATAAATGCAGGAAACCTTAAAAGTACCTCGTCCAAAAATTTGATCTTGTTTGACCATCAACCTAGACGTCCATAAGTATCGAAAAATACGAAAGCTTCTTGTCCAACAGTTAGTTTATGGTCTAGACATGCTTATGGGCATGCATAAATGCAGGAAAACTTAAAAAGTACCTCGTCCAAAAATTAGATTTTGTTTAAACGTCACCCTAGACGTCCATAAGTATCGAAAAAATCGAAAGCTTCTTGTCCAAAAATTAGTTTATGGGTCTAGACATTCTCAAGGGAATGCATAAATGCAGGAAAACTTAAAAGTACCTCGTCCAAAAATTTGATCTTGTTTGACCATCACCCAATACGTCCAGAAGTATCGATAATTTGAAATCTTCTTTTCCAAAAATTAGTTTATGGTCTAGACATGCTCATGGGCATGCATAAATGCAGGAAACCTTAAAAGTACCTCGTCCAAAAATTTGATCTTGTGTTGACCATCACCCTGGACGTCCATAAGTATCGAAAATTTCGAAAGCTTCTTGTCCAAAAAATTATTTTATAGTCTAGACATGCTCACATGCATGCATAAATGCAGGAAAACTTAAAAAGTACCTCGTCCAAAAATTAGATCTTGTTTAAACATCACCTTAGACGTCCATAAGTATCGAAAAAATCGAAAGCTTCTTGTCCAAAAATTAGTTTATGGGTCTAGACATTCTCAAGGGAATGCATAAATGCAGGAAAACTTAAAAGTACCTCGTCCAAAAATTTGATCTTGTTTGACCATCAACCAATACGTCCAGAAGTATCGATAATTTGAAATCTTCTTTTCCAAAAATTAGTTTATGGTCTAGACATGCTCATGGGCATGCATAAATGCAGGAAACCTTAAAAGTACCTCGTCCAAAAATTTGATCTTGTTTGACCATCAACCTAGACGTCCATAAGTATCGAAAAATACGAAAGCTTCTTGTCCAACAGTTAGTTTATGGTCTAGACATGCTTATGGGCATGCATAAATGCAGGAAAACTTAAAAAGTACCTCGTCCAAAAATTAGATTTTGTTTAAACGTCACCCTAGACGTCCATAAGTATCGAAAAAATCGAAAGCTTCTTGTCCAAAAATTAGTTTATGGTCTAGACATGCTCAAGGGCATGCATAAATGCAGGAAAACTTAAAAGTACCTTGTCCAAAAATTAGATCTTGTTTGAACATCATCCTAGACGTCCATAAGTATCGAAAAATTTGAAAGCTTCTTGTCCAAAAATTAGTTTATAGTCTACACATGCTCACGGGCATGCATAAATGCAAGAAAACTTAAAAGTACCTCGTCCAAAAATTTGATCTTGTTTGACCATCACCCAATACGTCCAGAAGTATCGAAAATTTCGAAAGTTTCTTGTCCAAAATTATATTTTTTAGTCTAGACATGCTCACGGGCATGCATAAATCCAGGAAAACTTAAAAGTACCTCGTCCAAAAATTTGATCTTGTGTTGACCATTACCCTGGACGTCCATAAGTATCGAAAATTTCGAAAGCTTCTTGTCCAAAAATTATTTTATAGTCTAGACATGCTCACGGGCATGCATAAATGCAGGAAAACTTAAAAGTACCTCGTCCAAAAATTTGATCTTGTGTTGACAATCACCCTGGACGTCCATAAGTATCGAAAATTCCAAAAGCTTCTTGTCCAAAAATTAGTTTATAGTCTAGACATGCTCACGGGCATGCATAAATCCAGGAAAATTTAAAATTACCTCGTCCAAAAAATTTATCCTGTTTGACCATCACCCTAAACGTCCAGAAGTATCGAAAAATTGTAAAGCTTCTTGTCCAAAAATTAGTTTATGGTCTAGACATGCTCACCGGCATGCATAAATGCAATAAAACTTAAAAGTACTTCGTCCAAAAATTTGATCTTGTTTGACCATCACCCTAAACGTCCAGAAGTATCGAAAAATTCGAAAGCTTCTTGTCCAAAAATTAGTTTATAGTCTAGACATGCTCACGGACACGCATAAATGCAGGAAAACTTAAAAGTACCTCGTCCAAAAATTTGATCTTGTTTGACCATCATCCAATACGTCCAGAAGTATCGAAAAATTTGAAATCTTCTTTTCCAAAAATTAGTTTATGGTCTAGACATGCTCATGGGCATGCATAAATGCAGGAAACCTTAAAAGTACCTCGTCCAAAAATTTGCTCTTGTTTGACCATCAACCTAGACGTCCATAAGTATCGAAAAATACGAAAGCTTCTTGTCCAAAAGTTAGTTTATGGTCAAGACATGCTTATGGGCATGCATAAATGCAGGAAAACCTAAAAAGTACCTCGTCCAAAAATTAGATCTTGTTTAAACATCACCCTAGACATCCATAAGTATCGAAAAATTCGAAAGTTTCTTGTCCAAAAATTAGTTTATAGTCTAGAAATGCTCACGGGCATGTATAAATGCAGGAAAACTTAAAGTACCTCTCCCAAAAATTTGATCTTGTTTGACCATCACCCAATACGTCCGGAAGTATCGAAAATTTCGAAAGCTTCTTATCCAAAAATTAGTTTATGGTCTAGACATGCTCATGGGCATGCATAAATGCAGGAAAACTTAAAATACCTCATCAAAAAATTTGATCTTGTTTGACCATCACCCTAGACGTCCAGAAGTATCGAAAAATTCGAAAGCTTCTTGTCCAAAAGTTAGTTTATGGGTTATATATGCTTATGGGCATGCATAAATGCAGGAAAACTTAAAAAGTACCTCGTCCAAAAATTAGATTTTGTTTAAACATCACCATAGATGTCCATAAGTATCGAAAAAATCGAAAGCTTCTTGTCCAAAAATTAGTTTATGGTCTAGACATGCTCATGGGCATGCATAAATGCAGGAAACCTTAAAAGTACCTCGTCCAAAAATTTGATCTTGTTTGACCATTAACCTAGACGTCCATAAGTATCGAAAAATACGAAAGCTTCTTGTCCAACAGTTAGTTTATGGTCTAGACATGCTTATGGGCATGCATAAATGCAGGAAAACTTAAAAAGTACCTCGTCCAAAAATTAGATTTTGTTTAAACGTCACCCTAGACGTCCATAAGTATCGAAAAAATCGAAAGCTTCTTGTCCAAAAATTAGTTTATGGTCTAGACATGCTCAAGGGCATGCATAAATGCAGGAAAACTTAAAAGTACCTTGTCCAAAAATTAGATCTTGTTTGAACATCATCCTAGACGTCCATAAGTATCGAAAAATTTGAAAGCTTCTTGTCCAAAAATTAGTTTATAGTCTACACATGCTCACGGGCATGCATAAATGCAAGAAAACTTAAAAGTACCTCGTCCAAAAATTTGATCTTGTTTGACCATCACCCAATACGTCCAGAAGTATCGAAAATTTCGAAAGTTTCTTGTCCAAAATTATATTTTTTAGTCTAGACATGCTCACGGGCATGCATAAATCCAGGAAAACTTAAAAGTACCTCGTCCAAAAATTTGATCTTGTGTTGACCATTACCCTGGACGTCCATAAGTATCGAAAATTTCGAAAGCTTCTTGTCCAAAAATTATTTTATAGTCTAGACATGCTCACGGGCATGCATAAATGCAGGAAAACTTAAAAGTACCTCGTCCAAAAATTTGATCTTGTGTTGACAATCACCCTGGACGTCCATAAGTATCGAAAATTCCAAAAGCTTCTTGTCCAAAAATTAGTTTATAGTCTAGACATGCTCACGGGCATGCATAAATCCAGGAAAATTTAAAATTACCTCGTCCAAAAAATTTATCCTGTTTGACCATCACCCTAAACGTCCAGAAGTATCGAAAAATTGTAAAGCTTCTTGTCCAAAAATTAGTTTATGGTCTAGACATGCTCACCGGCATGCATAAATGCAATAAAACTTAAAAGTACTTCGTCCAAAAATTTGATCTTGTTTGACCATCACCCTAAACGTCCAGAAGTATCGAAAAATTTGAAAGCTTCTTGTCCAAAAATTAGTTTATAGTCTACACATGCTCACAGGCATGCATAAATGCATGAAAACTTAAAAGTACCTCGTCCAAAAATTTGATCTTGTTTAACCATCACCCAATACGTCCAGAAGTATCCAAAGTTTCTTGTCAAAAAAATATTTTATAGTCTAGACATGCTCACGGGCATGCATAAATGCAGGAAAACTTAAAAGTACCTCGTCCAAAAATTTGATCTTGTGTTGACCATCACCCTGGACGTCCATAAGTATCGAAAATTTCGAAAGCTTCTTGTCCAAAAAATTATTTTATAGTCTAGACATGCTCACATGCATGCATAAATGCAGGAAAACTTAAAAAGTACCTCGTCCAAAAATTAGATCTTGTTTAAACATCACCTTAGACGTCCATAAGTATCGAAAAAATCGAAAGCTTCTTGTCCAAAAATTAGTTTATGGGTCTAGACATTCTCAAGGGAATGCATAAATGCAGGAAAACTTAAAAGTACCTCGTCCAAAAATTTGATCTTGTTTGACCATCACCCAATACGTCCAGAAGTATCGATAATTTGAAATCTTCTTTTCCAAAAATTAGTTTATGGTCTAGACATGCTCATGGGCATGCATAAATGCAGGAAACCTTAAAAGTACCTCGTCCAAAAATTTGATCTTGTTTGACCATCAACCTAGACGTCCATAAGTATCGAAAAATACAAAAGCTTCTTGTCCAACAGTTAGTTTATGGTCTAGACATGCTTATGGGCATGCATAAATGCAGGAAAACTTAAAAAGTACCTCGTCCAAAAATTAGATCTTGTTTAAACGTCACCCTAAACGTCCATAAGTATCGAAAAAATCGAAAGCTTCTTGTCCAAAAATTAGTTTATGGTCTAGACATGCTCAAGGGCATGCATAAATGCAGGAAAACTTAAAAGTACCTCGTCCAAAAATTAGATCTTGTTTGAACATCATCCTAGACGTCCAAAAGTATCGAAAAATTTGAAAGCTTCTTGTCCAAAAATTAGTTTATAGTCTACACATGCTCACGGGCATGCATAAATGCAAGAAAACTTAAAAGTACCTCGTCCAAAAATTTTATCTTGTTTTACCATCACCCAATACGTCCAGAAGTATCGAAAATTTCGAAAGTTTCTTGTCCAAAAATTATTTTTTAGTCTAGACATGCTCACGGGCATGCATAAATGCAGGAAAACTTAAAAGTACCTCGTCCAAAAATTTGATCTTGTGTTGACCATCACCCTGGACGTCCATAAGTATCGAAAATTTCGAAAGCTTCTTGTCCAAAAATTATTTTATAGTCTAGACATGCTCACGGGCATGCATAAATGCAGGAAAACTTAAAAGTACCTCGTCCAAAAATTTGATCTTGTGTTGACAATCACCCTGGACGTCCATAAGTATCGAAAATTTCAAAAGCTTCTTGTCCAAAAATTAGTTTATAGTCTAGACATGCTCACGGGCATGCATAAATGCAGGAAAATTTAAAAGTACCTCGTCCAAAAAATTTATCTTGTTTGACCATCACCCTAAACGTCCAGAAGTATCGAAAAATTGGAAAGCTTCTTGTCCAAAAATTAGTTTATGGTCTAGACATGCTCACCGGCATGCATAAATGCAAGAAAACTTAAAAGTACTTCGTCCAAAAATTTGATCTTGTTTGACCATCACCCTAAACGTCCAGAAGTATCGAAAAATTCGAAAGCTTCTTGTCCAAAAATTAGTTTATAGTCTAGACATGCTCACGGACATGCATAAATGCAGGAAAACTTAAAAGTACCTCGTCCAAAAATGTGATCTTGTTTGACCATCATCCAATACGTCCAGAAGTATCGAAAAATTTGAAATCCTCTTTTCCAAAAATTAGTTTATGGTCTAGACATGCTCATGGGCATGCATAAATCCAGGAAAATTTAAAATTACCTCGTCCAAAAAATTTATCCTGTTTGACCATCACCCTAAACGTCCAGAAGTATCGAAAAATTGTAAAGCTTCTTGTCCAAAAATTAGTTTATGGTCTAGACATGCTCACCGGCATGCATAAATGCAATAAAACTTAAAAGTACTTCGTCCAAAAATTTGATCTTGTTTGACCATCACCCTAAACGTCCAGAAGTATCGAAAAATTCGAAAGCTTCTTGTCCAAAAATTAGTTTATAGTCTAGACATGCTCACGGACACGCATAAATGCAGGAAAACTTAAAAGTACCTCGTCCAAAAATTTGATCTTGTTTGACCATCATCCAATACGTCCAGAAGTATCGAAAAATTTGAAATCTTCTTTTCCAAAAATTAGTTTATGGTCTAGACATGCTCATGGGCATGCATAAATGCAGGAAACCTTAAAAGTACCTCGTCCAAAAATTTGCTCTTGTTTGACCATCAACCTAGACGTCCATAAGTATCGAAAAATACGAAAGCTTCTTGTCCAAAAGTTAGTTTATGGTGAAGACATGCTTATGGGCATGCATAAATGCAGGAAAACTTAAAAAGTACCTCGTCCAAAAATTAGATCTTGTTTAAACATCACCCTAGACGTCCATAAGTATCGAAAAAATCGAAAGCTTCTTGTCCAAAAATTAGTTTATGGGTCTAGACATGCTCAAGGGCATGCATAAATGCAGAAAAACTTAAAAGTACCTCATCCAAAAATTAGATCTTGTTTGAACATCATCCTAGACATCCATAAGTATCGAAAAATTTGAAAGCTTCTTGTCCAAAAATTAGTTTATAGTCTACACATGCTCACCGGCATGCGTAAATGCAAGAAAACTTAAAAGTACCTCGTCCAAAAATTTTATCTTGTTTCACCATCACCCAATACGTCCAGAAGTATCGAAAATTTCGAAAGTTTCTTGTCCAAAAATTATTTTATAGTCTAGACATGCTCACGGGCATGCATAAATGCAGGAAAACTTAAAAAGTAACTCGTCCAAAAATTAGATCTTGTTTGAACATCACCCTAGACATCCATAAGTATCGAAAAATTCGAAAGTTTCTTGTCCAAAAATTAGTTTATAGTCTAGAAATGCTCACGGGCATGCATAAATGCAGGAAAACTTAAAGTACCTCTCCCAAAAATTTGATCTTGTTTGACCATCACCCAATACGTCCGGAAGTATCGAAAATTTCGAAAGCTTCTTATCCAAAAATTAGTTTATGGTCTAGACATGCTCATGGGCATGCATAAATGCAGGAAAACTTAAAATACCTCATCAAAAAATTTGATCTTGTTTGACCATCACCCTAGACGTCCATAAGTATCGAAAAATTCGAAAGCTTGTTATCCAAAAATTAGTTTATGGTCTAGACATGCTCACGGGCATGCATAAATGCAGGAAAACTTAAAAGTACCTCGTCCAAAAATTTGATCTTGTTTGACCATCACCCTAGACGTCCCAGAAGTATCGGAAAATTCGAAAGCTTCTTGTCCAAAAATTAGTTTATAGTCTAGACATGCTCATGGGCATGCATAAATGCAGAAAAACTTAAAACTACCTCGTCCAAAAATTAGATCTTGTTTGAACATCACCCTAGACGTCCATAAGTATCGAAAAATTCGAAAGCTTCTTATCCAAATATTATTTTATGGTCTACACATGCTCACGGGCATGCATAAATGCAGGAAAACTTAAAAGTACTTCGTCCAAAAATTTGATCTTGTTTGACCATCACCCTAAACGTCCAGAAGTATCGAAAAATTTGAAATCTTCTTTTCCAAAAATTAGTTTATGGTCTAGACATGCTCATGGGCATGCAAAAATTCAGGAAACCTTAAAAGTACCTCGTCCAAAAATTTGATCTTGTTTGACCATCAACCTAGACGTCCATAAGTATCGAAATTTACGAAAGCTTCTTGTCCAAAAGTTAGTTTATGGTCAAGACATGCTTATGGGCATGCATAAATGCAGGAAAACTTAAAAAGTACCTCGTCCAAAAATTTGATCTTGTTTGACCATCAACCTAGACGTCCATAAGTATCGAAAAAATACGAAAGCTTCTTTTCCAAAAATTATTTTATGGTCTAGACATGCTCATGGGCATGCATAAATGCAGGAAAACTTAAAAAGTACCTCGTCCAAAAATTTGATCTTGTTTGACCATCACCCTAGACGTCCATAAATGTCGAAAAATTCGAAAGCTTCTTGTCCAAAAATTAGTTTATAGTCCAGACATGCACACGGGGATGCATAAATGCAGGAAAACTTAAAAGTACCTCGTCCAAAAATTTGATCTTGTTTGACCATCACCATAGACGTCCAGAAGTATTGAAAAATTCGAAATCTTCTTGTCCAAAAATTAGTTTATGGTCTAGACATGCTCATGGGCATGCATAAATGCAGGAAAACTTAAAAAGTACCTCGTCCAAAAATTAGATCTTGTTTGAACATCACCCTAGACGTCCATAAGTATCGAAAAATTCGAAAGCTTCTTATCAAAATATTATTTTATAGTCTACACATGCTCACGGGCATGCATAAATGCAGGAAAACTTAAAAGTACCTCGTCCAAAAAGTTGATCTTGTTTAACCATCACCCTAGACGTCCATAAATATCGAAAAATTTGAAAGCTTCTTTTCCAAAAATTAGTTTATAGTCTAGACAGGCTCACGGGAATGCATAAATGCAGGAAAACTTGAAAATACCTCGTCCAAAAATTTGATCTTGTTTGACCATCACCCAAGACGTACAGAAGTATCGAAAAATTCGAAAGTTTCTTGTCAAAAAATTAGTTTATGGTCCAGACATGCTCAAGGGAATGCATAAATGAAGGAAAACTTAATAGTACCTCGTCCAAAAATTTGATCTTGTTTGACCATCAACTTAGACGTCCATAAGTATCGAAAAATTCGAAAGCTTCTTGTCCAAAAATTAGTTTATAGTCAAGACATGCTCACGGGAATGCATAAATGTAGCAAACCTTAAAAGTACCTCGTCCAAAAATTTGATCTTGTTTGACCATCACCATAGACGTCTAGAAGTATCGAAAAATTCGAAAGCTTCTTGTCCAAAAGTTAGTTTATGGTCCATACATGCACACGGGGATGCATAAATGCAGGAAAACTTAAAAGTACCTCGTCAAAAATTTGATCTTGTTTGACCATCACCATAGACGTCCAGAAGTATCGAAAAATTCGGAATCTTCTTGTCCAAAAATTAGTTTATGGTCTAGACATGCTCACGGGAATGCATAAATGTAGCAAACCTTAAAAGTACCTCATCCAAAAATTTGATCTTGTTTGACCATCACCCTAGACGTCCATAAATATCGAAAAATTCGAAAGTTTCTTGTCCAAAAATTAGTTTATGGTCCAGACATGATCAAGGGAATGCATAAATGCAGGAAAACTTAAAAGTACCTCGTCCAAAAATTTGATCTTGTTTGACCATCACCTTAGACGTCCATAAGTATCGAAAAATTCAAAAACTTCTTGTCTAAAAATTAGTTTATGGTCTAGACATGCTCAAGGGGATGCATAAATGCAGAAAAACTTAAAAGTAACTCGTCCAAAAGTTTGATCTTGTTTGACCATCACCTTAGACATCCAGAAGTATCGAAAAATTCGAAAGCTTCTTGTCCAAAAATTAGTTTATGGTCTAGACATGCTCATGGGCATGCATAAATGCATGAAAACTTAAAAATACCTTGTCCAAAAAATAGATCTTGTTTGACCATCACCCAAGACGTCCATAAGTATCGAAAAATTCGAAAGTTTCTTGTCAAAAAATTAGTTTATGGTCCAGACATGCTCAAGGGAATACATAAATGCAGGAAAACTTAAAAGTACCTCGTCCAAAAATTTGATCTTGTTTGACCATCACCCTAGACGTCCATAAGTATCGAAAAATTCAAAAACTTCTTGTCTAAAAATTAGTTTATGGTCTAGACATGCTCAAGGGGATGCATAAATGCAGAAAAACTTAAAAGTAACTCGTCCAAAAGTTTGATCTTGTTTGACCATCACCTTAGATATCCAGAAGTATCGAAAAATTCGAAAGCTTCTTGTCCAAAAATTAGTTTATGGTCTAGACATGCTCATGGGCATGCATAAATGCATGAAAACTTAAAAAATACCTCGTCCAAAAAATAGATCTTGTTTGACCATCACCCAAGACGTCTAGAAGTATCGAAAAATTCGAAAGCTTCTTGTCAAAAAATTAGTTTACGGTCCAGACATGCTCAAGGGAATGCATAAATTAAGGAAAACTTAAAAGTACCTCGTCCAAAAATTTTATCTTGTTTGACCATCAACTTAGACGTCCATAAGTATCGAAATATTCGAAAGCTTCTTGTCCAAAAATTAGTTTTTAGTCTAGACATGCTCACGGGAATGCATAAATGTAGCAAAACTTAAAAGTACCTCGTCCAAAAATTTGATCTTGTTTGACCATCACCATAGACGTCTAGAAGTATCGAAAAATTCGAAAGCCTCTTGTCCAAAAGTTAGTTTATGGTCCATACATGCACACGGGGATGCATAAATGCAGGAAAATTTCAAAGTACCTCGTCCAAAAAATTGATCTTGTTTGACCATCACCATAGACGTCCAGAAGTATCGAAAAATTCGAAATCTTCTTGTCCAAAAATTAGTTTATGGTCTAGACATGCTCATGGGAATGCAAAAATGCAGGAAAACTTAAAAAGTACCTCGTCCAAAAATTGATCTTGTTTGACCATCACCCTAGACGTCCATAAGTATCGAAAATTTCGAAAGCTTCTTTTCCAAAAATTAGTTTATAGTCTAGACAGGCTCATGGGCATGCATAAATGCAGGAAAACTTAAAAATACCTCGTCCAAAAATTTGATCTTGTTTGACCATCACCCAAGACGTACAGAAGTATCGAAAAATTCGAAAGTTTCTTGTCCAAAAATTACTTTATGGTCTAGACATGCTCAAGGGTATGCATAAATGCAGGAAAACTTAAAAGTACCTCGTCCAAAAATTTGATCTTGTTTGACCATCACCTTAGACTTCCATAAGTATCGAAAAATTCAAAAACTTCTTGTCTAAAAATTAGTTTATGGTCTAGACATGCTCAAGGGGATGCATAAATGCAGAAAAACTTAAAAGTACCTCGTTAAAAATTTGACTTGTTTGACTATCACCCTAGACATCCATAAGTATCGAAAAATTCGAAAGCATCTTGTCCAAAAATTAGTTTATGGTCTAGAAATGCTCATTGGCATGCATAAATGCAGGAAAACTTAAAAGCACCTCGTCCAAAAATTTTACTTGTTTTACCATCATCTTAGACGTCCATAAGTATCGAAAAATTCGAAAGCTTCTTGTCCAAAAATTAGTTCATGGTCTAAACATGCTCATGGGCATGCGTATATGTAGGAAAACTTAAAAGTACCTCTTCCAAAAATTTGGTCTTTTCTAACCATCACCCTAGACGTCCATAAGTATCGAAAATTTCGAAAGAATTTTATCCAAAAATTAGTTTATGGTCTAGACACGCTAATGGGAATGCATAAATGCAGGAAAATTTAAAAGTACCTCGTCCAAAAATTTGATCTTGTTTGACCATCACCCTAGACGTCCATAAGTGTCGAAAAATTCGAAAGCATCTTGTCCAAAAATTAGTTTATGGTCTAGAAATGCTCATTGGCATGCATAAATGCAGGAAAACTTAAAAGCACCTCGTCCAAAAATTTGACTTGTTTGACCATCACCTTAGACGTCCATAAGTATCGAAAAATTCGAAAGCATCTTGTCCAAAAATTAGTTTATGGTCTAGACATGCTCATGGGGATGCATAAATGCAGAAAAACTTAAAAGTACCTCGTCCAAAAATTTGATCTTGTTTGACCATCAACCTAGACTTCAATAAGTATCAGAAAATTTGAAAGCTTATTGTCCAAAAATTAGTTTATGGTCTACATATGCTCATGAGCATGGATAAATGCAGAAAAACTTAAAAGTACCTCGTTCAAAAATTTGACTTGTTTGACCATCACCCTAGACGTCCATAAGTATCGAAAGCATCTTGTCCAAAAATCAGTTTATGGTCTAGAAATGCTCATTGGCATGCATAAATGCAGGAAAACTTAAAAGCACCTCGTCCAAAATTTTGACTTGTTTGACCATCACCCTAGACGTCCATAAGTATCGAAAAATTCAAAATCTTCTTGTCCAAAAATTAGTTTATGATCTAGACACGCTCATGGGAATGCATAAATCCAGGAAAACTTAAAAGTACCTCGTCCAAAAATTTGATCTTATTTGACCATCACTCTAGACGTCCATAAGTATCAAAAAATTCGAAAGCTTATTGTCCAAAAATTAGTTTATGGTCTAGACATGCTCATGGGAATGGATAAATGCAGGAAAACTTAAAATTACCTCGTCCAAAAATTTGACTTGTTTGACCATCACCCTAGACTTCCATAAGTATCGAAAAATTCGAAAGCATCTTGTCCAAAAATTAGTTTATGGTACAAAAATGCTCATTGGCATGCATAAATACAGGAAAACTTAAAAGCACCTCGTCCAAAAATTTGACTTGTTTGACCATCACCCTAGACGTCCATAAGTATCGAAAAATTTAAAATCTTCTTGTCCAAAAATTAGTTCATGGTCTAAACATGCTCATGGGCATGCGTATATGTAGGAAAACTTAAAAGTACCTCTTCCAAAAGTTTGGTCTTTTCTAACCATCACCCTAGACGTCCATAAGTATCGAAAATTTCGAAAGAATCTTATCCAAAAATTAGTTTATGGTTTAGACACGCTAATGGGAATGCATAAATGCAGTAAAATTTAAAAGTACCTCGTCCAAAAATTTGATCTTGTTTGACCATCACCCTAGACGTCTATAAGTTTCGAAAAATTCGAAAGCTTCTTGTCCAAAAATTAGTTTATGGTGTAGACATGCTCATGGGCATGCATAAATGCAGGAAAACTTAAAAGTACCTCGTCCAAAAATTTGATCTTATTTTACCATCACTCTAGACGTCCATAAGTATCAAAAAATTCGAAAGCTGATTGTCCAAAAATTAGTTTATGCTCTAAACAGGCTCATGGGCATGGATAAATGCAGGAAAACTTAAAAGTACCATGTCCAAAAATTTGACTTGTTTGACCTTCAACCTAGACGTCCATAAGTATCGAAAATTTTGAAATCATCTTGGCCAAAAATTAGTTTATGGTCTAGACATGCTCATGGGCATGCATAAATGCAGGAAAACTTAAAAGTACCTCGTCCAAAAATTTGATCTTGTTTGACCATCACCCTAGACTTCAATAAGTATCAGAAAATTTGAAAGCTTATTGTCCAAAAATTAGTTTATGGTCTAGAGATGCTCATGGACATGGATAAATGCAGGAAAACTTAAAAGTACCTCGTCCAAAATTTGACTTGTTTGACCATCACCCTAGACATCCATAAGTATCGAAAAATTCGAAAGCATCTTGTCCAAAAATTAGTTTATGGTCTAGAAATGCTCATTGGCATGCATAAATGCCGGAAAACTTAAAAGCACCTCGTCCAAAAATTTGACTTGTTTGACCATCACCCTAGACGTCCATAAGTATCGAAAAATTCGAAAGCAGCTTGTCCAAAAATTAGTTTATGGTCTAGACATGCTCATGGGCATGCATAAATGCAGAAAAACTTAAAAGTACCTCGCCAAAATTTGACTTGTTTGACCATCACCCTAGACATCCATAAGTATCGAAAAATTCGAAAGCATCTTGTCCAAAAATTAGTTTATGGTCTAGAAATGCTCATTGGCATGCATAAATGCAGGAAAACTTAAAAGAACCTTGTCCAAAAATTTGACTTGTTTGACCATCACCCTAGACGTCCATAAGTATCCAAAAATTCGAAAGCATCTTGTCCAAAAATTAGTTTATGCTCTAGACATGCTCATGGGCATGCATAAATGCAGAAAAACTTAAAAGTACCTCGTCCAAAAATTTGATCTTGTTTGACCATCAACCTAGACTTCAATAAGTATCAGAAAATTTGAAAGCTTATTGTCCAAAAATTTAGTTTATGGTCTACACATGCTCATGAGCATGGATAAATGCAGAAAAACTTAAAAGTACCTCGTTCAAAAATTTGACTTGTTTGACCATCACCCTAGACGTCCATAAGTATCGAAAGCATCTTGTCCAAAAATCAGTTTATGGTCTAGAAATGCTCATTGGCATGCATAAATGCAGGAAAACTTAAAAGCACCTCGTCCAAAAATTTGACTTGTTTGACCATCACCCTAGACGTCCATAAGTATCGAAAAATTCAAAATCTTCTTGTCCAAAAATTAGTTTATGATCTAGACACGCTCATGGGAATGCATAAATCCAGGAAAACTTAAAAGTACCTCGTCCAAAAATTTGATCTTATTTGACCATCACTCTAGACGTCCATAAGTATCAAAAAATTCGAAAGCTTATTGTCCAAAAATTAGTTTATGGTCTAGACATGGTCATGGGAATGGATAAATGCAGGAAAACTTAAAATTACCTCGTCCAAAAATTTGACTTGTTTGACCATCACCCTAGACTTCCATAAGTATCGAAAAATTCGAAAGCATCTTGTCCAAAAATTAGTTTATGGTACAGAAATGCTCATTGGCATGCATAAATACAGGAAAACTTAAAAGCACCTCGTCCAAAAATTTGACTTGTTTGACCATCACCCTAGACGTCCATAAGTATCGAAAAATTCAAAATCTTCTTGTCCAAAAATTAGTTCATGGTCTAAACATGCTCATGGGAATGCGTATATGTAGGAAAACTTAAAAGTACCTCTTCCAAAAATTTGGTCTTTTCTAACCATCACCCTAGACGTCCATAAGTATCGAAAATTTCGAAAGAATCTTATCCAAAAATTAGTTTATGGTCTAGACACGCTAATGGGAATGCATAAATGCAGGAAAATTTAAAAGTACCTCGTCCAAAAATTTGATCTTGTTTGACCATCACCCTAGACGTCCATAAGTGTCGAAAAATTCGAAAGCTTCTTGTCCAAAAATTAGTTTATGGTGTAGACATGCTCATGGGCATGCATAAATGCAGGAAAACTTAAAAGTACCTCGTCCAAAAATTTGATCTTATTTTACCATCACTCTAGACGTCCATAAGTATCAAAAAATTCGAAAGCTTATTGTCCAAAAATTAGTTTATGCTCTAAACATGCTCATGGGCATGGATAAATGCAGGAAAACTTAAAAGTACCATGTCCAAAAATTTGACTTGTTTGACCATCAACCTAGACGTCCATAAGTATCGAAAATTTTGAAATCATCTTGGCCAAAAATTAGTTTATGGTCTAGACATGCTCATGGGCATGCATAAATGCAGGAAAACTTAAAAGTACCTCGTCCAAAAATTTGATCTTGTTTGACCATCACCCTAGACTTCAATAAGTATCAGAAAATTTGAAAGCTTATTGTCCAAAAATTAGTTTATGGTCTAGAGATGCTCATGGACATGGATAAATGCAGGAAAACTTAAAAGTACATCGTCCAAAATTTGACTTGTTTGACCATCACCCTAGACATCCATAAGTATCGAAAAATTCGAAAGCATCTTGTCCAAAAATTAGATTATGGTCAAGAAATGTTCATTGGCATGCATAAATGCCGGAAAACTTAAAAGCACCTCGTCCAAAAATTTGACTTGTTTGACCATCACCCTAGACGTCCATAATTATCGAAAAATTCAAAATCTTCTTGTCCAAAAATTAGTTCATGGTCTAAACATGCTCATGGGAATGCGTATATGTAGGAAAACTTAAAAGTACCTCGTCCAAAAATTTGGCCTTTTCTAACCATCACCCTAGACGTCCATAAGTATCGAAAATTTCGAAAGAATCTTATCCAAAAATTAGTTTATGGTCTAGACACGCTAATGGGAATGCATAAATGCAGGAAAATTTAAAAGTACCTCGTCCAAAAATTTGATCTTGTTTGACCATCACCCTAGACGTCCATAAGTGTCAAAAAATTCGAAAGCTTTTTGTCCAAAAATTTGTTTATGGTCTAGACATGCTCATGGGCATGCATAAATGCAGGAAAACTTAAAAGTACCTCGTCCAAAAATTTGACTTGTTTGACCATCACCCTAGACTTCCATAAGTATCGAAAAATTCGAAAGCATCTTGTCCAAAAATTAGTTTATGGTCTAGAAATGCTCATTGGCATGCATAAATACAGGAAAACTTAAAAGCACCTCGTCCAAAAATTTGACTTGTTTGACCATCACCCTAGACGTCCATAAGTATCGAAAAATTCAGAATCTTCTTGTCCAAAAATTAGTTCATGGTCTAAACATGCTCATTGGAATGCATAAATCCAGGAAAACTTAAAAGTACCTCGTCCAAAAATTTGATCTTGTTTGACCATCACCCTAGACTTCAATAAGTATCAGAAAATTTGAAAGCTTATTGTCCAAAAATTAGTTTATGGTCTAGAGATGCTCATGGACATGGATAAATGCAGGAAAACTTAAAAGTACCTCGTCCAAAATTTGACTTGTTTGACCATCACCCTAGACATCCATAAGTATCGAAAAATTCGAAAGCATCTTGTCCAAAAATTAGTTTATGGTCTAGAAATGCTCATTGGCATGCATAAATGCCGGAAAACTTAAAAGCACCTCGTCCAAAAATTTGACTTGTTTGACCATCACCCTAGACGTCCATAAGTATCGAAAAATTCGAAAGCA